>NW_022437014.1:10580378-10663100 GCF_009761245.1 Sapajus apella | reverse complement strand
GACGGAGTTTCGCTCTTGTTACCCAGGCTGGAGTGCAATGGCGCGATCTCGGCTCACCGCAACTCCGTCTCCCAGGTTCAGGCAATTCTCCTGCCCCAGCCTCCTGAGTCGCTGGGATTACAGGCATGCGCCACCATGCCCAGCTAATTTTTTGTATTTTTAGTAGAGACGGGGTTTCACCATGTTGACCAGGATGGTCTCGATCTCTTCACCTCCTGATCCACCCGCCTCGGCCTCCCAAAGTGCTGGGATTACAGGCTTGAGCCACCGCGCCCGGCTTTAATTTTTCTATTTTTAGTAAAGATGGGATTTCATCATGTTGGCCAGACTGGTCTCAAACTCCTGACCTCAGGTGATCTGCCCGCCTTGGCCTCCTAAAATGCTGGGATTACAGGCGTGAGCCACCGCGCCTGGCCACTCCTGGTCTTAAGTGATCCTCTGGCCTTACCTTCCCAAAGCCCTGGGATTCCAGGTGTGAGCCTGTGGTGGAGTGGTGTGTGTGGTGGGCTTCTCCTCCTAAAGCGGGGGCAGGGCAGTAGAAATGCAAGGGGACCTGCCATTTGTTTTCAGGTACCTAGACCTGCAGGTCACCTTTAGAAAAGAGCCCAACACAGTTGAGGATCTGGAAATCGATTCCTTTAAAACAATTTCTATCCTATATCCATTGGGAGACCCTTTCATACCTCTAAGGATGTGTGAACCTGTATTTGAGGACCCCTGGCTTGAGCATGCTCTCATTTCCCACCTAGACAAGTGAGGCCACTGGGCCTTCAGCCCTAGAGGGCGGCAGGCGATGAAAGAGGGCAGCTTGGCTAGAAGTTCCCTCAGTGACAGAAGGGATGACAGTAGCAGGGAGGGGACACTTTTTGAGAATTGGGGTGATTCAGGTAGGTTTAGACACATCCAGAAGGGACTCAAACAGGAGGGAGAAGAAAGAAGGGAGTGGAGAGCTGTTCTGAGCAGGCCAAGGGTCTTCATTCTTTCAGCATATTTTAATGGAAGTCAACAATTGTGCCAGGCCCTGTGTCAGGAAGTGGAGTGTTAGAGACGCTTGTCCCTGTCTGCTGAGAATTAGAGAAGGCAGGGGCCTAACCCTGCCAAGGGGAGGAGTATCACGGAAGCCATTCTAGAGGGAGCAAATCCTTAACACCAGATACTCCAACATCTAAATGGGTGTGGTGCATTTTAGAAACATCCTTAGATCAGCATGACTGGAGCTCTGAGCAAGGAAAACAGATGGAGTTTAACTGGGGATGGGACAAAGGACTGCTAGGTTTTCTTAGGAAGCGTTTTTTTTTCTTTTTTTTTTTTTTTTTGAGACAGGGTCTTACTCTGTCACCCAGGCTGGAGTGCAGTGGCAAGATCTCACCTCATTGCAACCTGTGCTTAGCAATTCTTCAGGCTCAGCCTCCTGAGTAGCTGGGACTACAGGCATGCCCCACCACACCCTGCCAGAATTCCAGAATTCCAAAGGATTTATGTAGATACTTCACCTTCAAGGAAGCAAAAACTCCCACCCCTTAAGTGCAGGGTGTGTAGCGACTACCTTCTAAAGAGTACAGCATGGAGAGAAGGGAAAAGAGCAACTCTGTAGTGGAGAATCCTGACGACTATCTGAGTCAGGTGATCAGTATCAGTGGTGATAAGTCATGTTGATAGTGTATATCCTTGATATAACAGAGAGGTGTTGATAATGGTTCTTTATCTCCCCAAACCCATAAATAGCCCTCGTCTAAACATGAAAAAAAAAAAAAAAGATGAATTCCAACAGAGAGCATTCAACAAAATATTTGCCTAATACTTAAAATTATCAAGGTAATTAAAAAGAAAAATCTGAAAAACTTAAAAACTGCCAGTCGAGGCCGGGCGCAGTGGCTCACGCCTGTAATCCCAGCACTTTGGGAGGCCGAGACGGGGGGGTATTAAGAGGTCAAGAGATCAAGACCATCCTGGTCAACATGGTGAAACCCCATCTCTACTAAAAATACAAAAAATCAGCTGAGCATGGTGGCGCATGCCTGTAATCCCAGCTACTCAGGAGGCTGAGGCAGGAGAATTGCCTGAACCCAGGACGCGGAGGTTGCGGTGAGCCGAGATGTGCCATTGCACTCCAGTCTGGGTAACAAGAGTGCAACTCCGTCTCAAAAAAAAAAAAAAAAAACTGCCAGTCGAGAGCAGTTTAAGGAGAGATGACAACTGTTTTTCCCTATACATAAGCTGTGATAAAATTTAATTTATAAATTAGGCCCAGTGTGACATTAACCACAATAATAATTTGGGACAGTTATGTAACAACAGACTGTAATAAAAGTTATGTGAGGCCAGGCACGGTGGCTCACACCTGTAATCCCAACACTTTGGGAGGCCAAAGCGGGTGGATCACCTGAGGTCATGAGTTGGAGACCAGCCTGGCCAACGTGGCTAAAACCCGTCTCTACTAAAAATACAAAAATTAGCCAGGCGTGGTGGTGGGTGCCTGTAATCCCAAATACTTGGGAGGCTGAGGCAGGAGAATTGCTTGAACCCAGGAGGTGGAGGTTTCAGTGAGTCTAGATCACGCTAATGCCTTGGCAACAGAGCAAGACTCCATCTCAAAAATAACTAACCAATAAATAAATAAAAGTTATGTAAATGTGGTCTCTCTCAAAATATCTTATTGCATTACCCACACCTATTTTCAGACCACCATTGACTACAGGCAACTGAAACCCTGGAAAGCAAAACTACAGATAAAGGAGACTGCTGTACTTCAAATGGATTCGTGCATCAATGAAAGAGCCTCCAGCCAGGCGAGGTGGCTCACACCTGTAATCCCAGCACTTTGAGAAGCTGAAGTGGGTGGATAACGAGGTCAGGAGATCGCGACCATCCTGGTCAACGTGGTGAAACCTGTCTCTATTAAAAATACAAAAAGTAGCTGGGCGATGATGGCGCACATCTGTAGTCCCAGCTACTTGGGAGGCTGAGGCAGGAGAATTGCTTGAACCCAGAAGGTGGAGGTTGCAGTGAGCCGAGACTATGCCACTATACTCCAGCCTGGATGACAGAGTGAGACTCCATCTCAAAAATAAAAATAAATAAATAAATAAAGAGCATCCAGGGGCCAAAACAGGAGCAATCTGAGCAATAATATAAAGTAGTATTGGTGGGTTCTGGAAGTTAAAAATTAAAAAAATAGGCCGGGCGCGGTGGCTCACGCCTGTAATCCCAGCACTTTGGGAGGCCAAGGCGGGTGGATCACGAGGTCAAGAGATCGAGACCATCCTGGTCAACACGGTGAAACCCCGTCTCTACTAAAACTACAAAAAATTAGCTGGGCATGGTGGTGCGTGCCTGTAATCCCAGCTACTCAGGAGGCTGAGGCAGGAGAATTGCCTGAACCTAGGAGGCGGAGGTTGCGGTGAGCCGGGATCGCGCCATTGCACTCCAGCCTGGGTAACAAGAGTGAAACTCTGTCTCAAAACAAAAAAAAAAAAAAAAAAAAATTAAAAAAATAACAATAGAGGGGGTACAGTGGCACACATCTGTAATCCTAGCACTTTGGGAGGCCGAGGCAGGTGGATCCCTTGAGGTCAGGAGTTTGAGACCAGCCTCGGTAACATAGTGAAACTCTGTCTCTACTAAAAATGCAAAAATTAGTTGGGCGTAGTGGCGCGTGCCTGTAATCCCAGCTACGAGGGAGGCTGAGACATGAGAATTGCTTGAATCTGGAAGATCGTGGCACTGCACTCCAGCCTAGACAATAGAGAGGGAGACTCAGTTTCAAAAAAAAAAAAAAAAAGACTGGAAAAAAACACTACATTTGAGAATCCCGAAGAACACTCCTTCAAGCCAGGTGATCAAGAGTAACATCAACAGTGATAAGTCAAGCTGATATGCACCCTTCATATGGTATGATGAGAATGCAGTGTGGAATGCTGGATGAGATCCTGGACCAGAAAAAGGGCATTAGGTAAAAGCTAAGGGCTGGGCGAGGTGGCTCACACCTGTAATTCCAGCACCTTGGGAGCCCAAAGCAGGGAAAAAGATTGAGCTCAGAAGTTCAAGACCAGCCTGGGCAACACGGGAAAACTCTCTCTCTAAAAAAAAAACCAACCAAACAAAAATTAGCCGGGCATGATGATGTGTGCCTGTAGTCCCTGCCACTTGGGGGCTGAGGCAAGATGATTGCTTGAGCCCAGGAGGTCAAGGCCGTCAGGCTGAGCCCTGTGGCTCAAGCCTGTAATCCAGCACTTTGGGAGGCTGAGGTGGGTGGATCGCCTGAGGTCAGGAGCTCAAGACCACCCTGTCTCTACCAAAAATACAAAAATTAGTCATGTGTGGTGGCTCGTGCCTGTAATTCCAGCTACTAGGGAGGCTGAGGCAGGAGAATTGCTTGAACCCAAGAGGTGGGAATTGCAGTGAGCCAAGATCAAGCCACTGCACTCCAGCCTGGGTGACAGAGCAAGATTCCGTGTCAAAAAACAAAAACAAAAACTGCAGTGAGCCATGATTGAGCTGGTACACTCCAGCCTGGTCTACAGTGTGAGATGCTGTCTCAAAAAACGAACAAAAGAAAAAAAAACGAAGGAAATCTGAATAGACTATGAAAATTTAATAATAATAATATGTCAATATTGGTTCATTAATTTTAACCATGGCACCATACTAATGTAAGATGTTCATAATAAAAGATGCTGCACATGAGATATACAGGAACTCTCTGAACTATCTTCTCAATTTTTCTGTAAATTTTAAATTGTTTCAAAAAGGAATTCTTTTTTTTTTAATTTTATTTATTTTATTTATTTATTTATTTATTTATTTTTTGAGACGGAGTTTCGCTCTTGTTACCCAGGCTGGAGTGCAATGGCGCGATCTCGGCTCACCGCAACCTCCGCCTCCTGGGTTCAGGCAATTCTCCTGCCTCAGCCTCCTGAGCAGCTGGGATTACAGGCACGCGCCACCATGCCCAGCTAATTTTTTGTAGTTTTAGTAGAGACGAGGTTTCACCATGTTGACCAGGATGGTCTCGATCTCTTGACCTCGTGATCCACCCGCCTCGGCCTCCCAAAGTGCTGGGATTACAGGCTTGAGCCACCACGCCCGGCCCTTTTTTTTTATTTTTAAGATAGAGACAAGGTCTCACTGTGCTGCCTGGGCTGGTCTTGAACTCCGGAACTCAAGTGATCCTCCTGCCTCAGCCTCTCAAAGTGCTAGGATTGACAGGTGTGAGCCACTGCATCCAGCTGGAAAGTCTGTTTTTTTTTTTTTTTAAAGATGGTGATTCGCCATGTTGGTCAGGCTGGTCTTTAACTCCTGACCTCCAAAGTGCTTGGATTACAGGCGTGAGCCACCATGCCCAGCCGGAAAGTCTATTTTTAATTAAGTCAATTACAACTGATAGTTAACTTGTATAGAGCAGTTTGTATTGAGGCACAGCTTTGGGTGATTTGCGTAATGTGCCATTATACTCACCATACTCACTTTACAAATATAGAAACTGAGACATGAGAGAGCTTATTCGTGCAACTGTTTAATAAGTATTTATGAGGGAGTTGGTGACTGCCCTGGAAGAGTCTGCCCATGGTGCTGGGCTCCTCCAGGAAGTGCCCTGCAGGTATCTCCTGTGCAACTGTCCAGGCTCAGCTCAATCAAGTGACCTCCACCCCTCTCCCATCCAGCTCCTTCTCCCTGACAATTATGTCACTGCCGCCATCTGCCAGGTCTCCCTCCCCAGGAGCCATCTTGCACTCTTCTGTCACCTCTCGAATTTAACTTGACACTAAGTCCTAATATAAAGTAGTATTGGTGGGTTCTGGAAGTTAAAAAACTTCCAGAAAGCCTTTCCTCAGGTCTCCCCAGCCTACACTCTTTCTCCTTTTTGGGTCCTCACTGCTTCTCCTTTGCCTCTGCTCAGGTCTCATCTGCTCTAAGACGAACTCCACCCAAGCCATGACCCATTTTTCCCGAATTCACATCAGGTACTCTCTTAACCCCAACCCAAACCTTCCCATGGCCCATTGAATAGCTTTGCAACCTGGCCAGAGCCCACCTCATTCCCTCCACTCCACTACTCCCTAGCACTCCAGCGTTTTACCCCGGAATCACAGTGCTTGCAGGCCATTGCTCTTCATTTTTTCTCTTCCTCTTTCTCTCCCTCCCTCCCTTCCTTCCTTCCTTTCTCTCTTTTTTTGAGATGGAGTCTCACTTTGTCGCCCAGGTTGGAGTGTAGTGGCGCAACCTTGGTTCACTGCAACCTCTACCTCCCAGGTTCAAGCAATCCTCCTATCTTACTTAGCCTCCTGAGTAGCTGGGACCACAGGCATGAGCCACCACACCGGGCTAATGTTTGTATTTTTAGTAGAGATGGATTTTTGTCATGTTGGCTGGGCTGGTCTCAAACTCCTGAACTCAAGTGATCCTCCCACCTTGGCCTCCCAAAATCACATCTTGGGATTACAGGCGTGAGCCACCGTGCTCAGCCCTGCTCCTGGTTTTCTTGAGGACTACATAATACCCTCTCTTTTTGCCCTTAGAGGCCATATATGCTGTTTAAGTCTTAGGTCAAATTCAACTGCTTTCCTACACAGATCTTCTCTCTCACTGGTCTAGTAGTCAGCTGTTACCTGTCTCATGGTGACTGCCACAATGACTCTGAGGGCTAGAGGCTGGTGCACCTGTTTCTAGCTGTGAGTTCCCTAAGGCACCTCTGTATCTCCATGCTCAGAAATCCCTGAGTTATTTCTTGCAGTTTCTATCAAAGCAAAATGTCCACACTGCATAATTAGGTGCCCCCAAGTGGCCAGGATAAGAAAAGGCAGCCGGGTGCAGTGGGTGGCACCTGTAATCCCAGCTACCCGGAAGGCTGAGAGCCCAGGTGTTCCTGATACAGGAGCATAGGTGAGCCATGATCACACCACTGCACTCCAGCCTGGGTGATAGAGCAAGATCCCATCTCTAAAAAAAGTTCTGAGGGATCCAGAAAGGCTTCAGGGAGGAGGAGGACTTGAGAGAGACTGTCAGATTAAAGTCACATTTAGAGTTTATAAAGCACATGCTCCATGTTGGGCTTTATGCTGAAGCAGTGAGCTTTGACATGGATCACCTCATTTACTTCTCAACACAGACCTACTAGGTAGGTCTTTGTTTCTGTAGATGAGGAACCTGAAACTAAGAGCATCAGCTGTGCGGCATCACAGCCAGCCAGTGGTTGGGCAGAGATAAGTGATACAGCTTTCCGTTGGAGATCATACATCATGCACTTGAAGTCTTGGGTCAAATTCAGCTGCTCTCATACAGGAATCCTCTCTTTTGCTGCCCTAGCAGTCATTCCTTACCTGTCTCACTGCAACTGCCACACTGATTCTGTGGCTCTCAAACAATCCAAAGTCCAGCGTAAGGACTGAAGAATGAGTAGGTAGAGATGTACTGTGGTAATCAGCACCATGAGGGAGAATGTACTGAGTCTACCACAAACAGGGTCCACCCAGGGCCTATCCCATATATCCCAGAGAGCAGTGGAGCCCAACAAAGGGGTGCTGGAGACCCTGAGGCCGTAGCTGGAAGTACTCTGTGTCCCTGAGGCAGCACTCCTATGGTGACATCCAGCTGCTGATGGGCTCCATGCAGCGGGGACAGCCCTCTGCACAGCCCAGACCTGAGGGTAGATGGAAGGTGACTTGGGCGTGGAGCCTTATGCATGGAGCAGGGCAGCTCCCTGTCTGGGATCACTTTTCCTAGGGGAAGCCTCCTGCTCCTTCACATCCCTCCTGGGACCTGGCAGCCTCAGGTGGGAAGGCTGCATCATGGCTGCAGTCTTGGTCAGGAGAAGCAGGACCCCGGTGTGGAGGGAAGTGAGACTGGACAGTACACTTGTCACCTGCCCCAGGGCCAGTGCCCCTCCCAGGTCAGAGGAACCAGAGAGCCCTCAGTGGGGCTGGTGAAAGTCACAGTTCTCTGCTCCTGGCCAGGAAGTTGAGCAAGAGTAACTCAACCACCTAAGGTATGGTGCAAACCTGGAAACTTCTAAGAGTGAAGGGATGCTCTTAGTTGTTAGGCGGGGGCCACCTGCTAAACCCAGGTCGGCGGTGACCCTAGTCGAGAGCCATCCACTTTAGCATGGGGCCCAGAAGGGAACAGATTCCATCTGGGTCGCCTAGGCAGGTGGGAGAGGAAAACCTAACCACAGTGGCGCCCCAGCCCTCGCAGGTCCCTGGCTGAGAACTCGCCTCTCCGCCTCAGGTTGGGCGGCCCCCACCTTCTCGCCCGCCCCCCACTTGTCCCTCCTTCTTGCTAGGCTTGGCAGGTAATTGTTCCCCGTTCCTCCATGCTCTCACGGAGCCGTGGCCACGTCGCTGGCTACGCTCCACCAGGCCAGAGAGGTTTTCCGTCTTGTTCTCTGTCAGGGCCCCAGAGCCTGGCAGAGTGCCTGGCACAGAATGGACGCTCATTCGCGAAGCGAGCGCTTGATGGATAACCCATCACTTGCTTTTCTAGTATGAATAGTCTACTTACGGTCCAGCGCCCCTGCTGGCTCACGACCTTTTCCAGGGCGGGGAAGGGCTGTCCTCATCTCTGTGACCCCAGCGCCCAGCCCAAGGCCTGGCACCGAGTAAGTGTGCAACCACATTTTGGTGAATGAGTGGATGGAAGCGACCCAGCAACCCTGAGCCAAGGAGCCACTGTGGGGCCGGTCACGGCGGTTCCTGGCACAGGGCATCCTGCTGGCCTGGCCACCAGCTCTGCGGACTTCTGGAAGCTGGGGGGCCTCTGGGTGAGGGAGAAGAGAGGCCAAGCCTTCTCTGCGTGTCCCTGTGACGGTGGGACCCAGACAGCGATGGGATTGAGGAGCAGGCGGTTCCCCGAGGCTGTTTAGAGAGGCGGGAGCGGGAGCTGGTCAGGGAGACTGGACAGACCTCTGAGGGAGCGGAGCCTGGGCGCAAAAGCCAGGGCTGGGCGGCGCGGGGCGGGTGGGGCAGGCGGGCTGAGAAAGCCGGGATTGCCCCCTGCTGTCGAAGCCCGGAACTGCAGCAGGGTGTTGGGGGCGGGGCTTGTGTTCAGCAGCACCCGCCCGGCGCCCGCCGGCAGCCCTCCTCTCACCTCCTGCAGGCGGGCCCGGCTACGCTGTGCGCCCGCGTGCGTGGGGCTCTGAGAACCCGGAAGTTACGTTTTAGGCCCGCGTCCCGGGGGCGGGAGTCAGCTGAGCTGCTGGGGCTAGGTTGCGATCACCTGGGACCGGTTGAAGGGAGCCTGTGATCTTCTGGGCGGGGGAGATCAAGGCTGCGCTAGATTCAAGTGCGAGGGCTGCCCGGTTATCTCGCTGCATAAAGCAAGAGCAAGAGGATACTCAGGATTTTAAAGAGGAGGCGACGGTTGCAGGTTCCCAGGTTCTGTCAGAGGCTGGGGAGTCACAACTTCCATTCTGGGGCGACGGGGACCCCAGGAGGGGAACCCTGTTGTAGTCCTCAGGTCCCGGACGAAGGGCCCAGAGGCCGGGCACCATGGCGTCCATCCTGGATGAGTACGAGAACTCGCTGTCCCGATCGGCCGTCTTGCAGCCAGGCTGCCCTAGCGTGGGCATCCCCCACTCAGGTAAGCAAGAGGAGTCCGCCCCTCCTCCTTTCAGCTCTCCTAGCATTTGCGTGGGAGCAGCGGGGAGGGCAGCTCAAGGGCTCGGGGTCATCCCCTGGGCCATGCCTTCTGGATCTAGGCCCCTGATCCTCCTCAGGCTCTCCTGGCCCCCAGCTGGTGGATAGTCCAAGTTTGAAAGAGCAAAATGAGCAGCCGCGTGATCTAAGCCCTACCGCTAGGGTCCTTTTGAGAGGGAACTGAGGCCCAGATAAGGAAGTACTCACAGGGCACAGTTGGGCTGTTGAGAGAACGGAGAATGGGCTCCCGGCTTCTGATGCTTTTCCCACCAGGCCCCTTCTGGAGGTGGGAGGGAAGGAATGGGCAAAGAAACTGGTGAAGGGGGAATGTTGTGGACGAGGAAGGGAGCGTCCCAGAGGGAATTTTGTCGCTGAACAGGGAAAAATGGAGATGAAGTCTTTTTGGCCTTGACTATAGCTGGGTGCAGCCTGGAGTTTCAGGGACATTTTTGTAGAAAGCAGTGAGTCTCCAGGAGAATGAGGGCATAGGAAGCGCTGGGGGACTGTTCCAGTGAGTGGTGTTGACGAATTGCAGCTGCTTTCACTCTAGTCTTTACCCTCATTCAATGCTCAAAATATCTCAGCACTTGCCAACTCTGCACTGAGGCTCGTTACCGCATGGGCAGGGATGGGGGCAGAGAATGGAGCTACACTACTTCAGTTAAGCTGGGATTGCTGGGCCAAAGACCGATAAGGGAGAATGCCCAGAGCGCCAGTTGCGTCCCACCCCCACCAAGCCCCATTACCGGTGGGAACAGGTACATCATTGCTGTGACAGCATCTCAAGGGTTCAAAGAATCAATTCCTCGCTGCTGTCAGCGTGTGGAAAGAACCCCAGTCCTCTAGTGTAAAGGTGACCAGCAAACTACTTGATATCAAACTATTTGTTAACCAAGGTTCTGGGGTAGGAATGTCAGGAAAGTGGCGAGGAGCACTGTTGTGTTTTTTCTGCCTCTCCTTGCACTTCATCTGTCTCTTCTGTAGCTAATCGTCTCGTCATTCCTCACCTGTAGGGTATGTGAATGCCCAGCTGGAGAAGGAAGTGCCCATCTTCACAAAACAGCGCATTGACTTCACCCCTACCGAGCGTATCACCAGTCTTGTCGTCTCCAGCAATCAGCTCTGCATGAGCCTGGGCAAGGATACCCTGCTCCGGTAATGAAGGGCTCACAGAGCTTAGGAGTAGGGACTGGAGGTTATTTGGGGACTCTTAACTCACTGGGCCTTTCTTCTCTTCTGGGCAAGTAAAACAGTGAATTTGGAGTTTTCAGGAAATATCCTCTCCATTTCCAAAGAGAAGCAATACAGTGAAGTGGTTACGAATCTGGCCTGGCAGAGCATGGTGACTCACACCTGTAATCTCAGCACTTTGGGAGGCCAAGACAAGAGGATCACATGAGATCAGGAGTTTGAGACCACTCTAGGCAACATAGTAAAGACTCCCATCTCTACCAAAACATTAGCCAGGTGTAGTGGTGCAGTCCCAACTACTGAGGAGGCTGAGGCAAGAGGATCACTTGAGCCCAGGATTTTGAGGCTGCAGTCAGCTATATTTGCACCATTGCACTCCTGTCTCTAAAAAAAACAAAAAAGGCCAGGTGCAGGGGCTCACGCCTGTAATCCCAGGACTTTGGGAGGCCGAGGTGGGTGGATTACCTGAGGTCGGGAGTTCGAGACCAGCTAAGCCAACATGGTGAAATCCAATCTCTACTAAAAATATAAAAATTAGCCAAACATGGTGACAGGCGCCTGTAATATCAGCTCCTTGGGAGGCTGAGGCAAGAGAATTGCAAGAACCAGGGGGTCAGAAGTTGCAGTGAGCCGAGATTGTACCATTTTACTCCATCCACTTAAAAAAAAAAAAGAAGGAAAAAAAAACTGTTTTGGAGTGTAGACAGAAGAGTATTGATTACAGCATTTTTGTGGTAGGAAAACCTGGATCCAAGCTGAATGCCCATCAATAGGAAAATGGTGATTAAATTGTAGTTCAGCCATAAAATAGAATATGGTGCAGTTGTTTAAAAAATGAGTTATCCTGGAAAGCTGGGTTTGGGGGTACAAAAAAAGTTAGAGCTATATCAATTGACTAGTGGAATGTTCATAAAATATTAATTAAGAAAACTTATAAATTAAGACTCATATACATATATGCAATATGAAGACTTTTTTGTAATGATAGCAACAAAACCACCCTATTTATGTTATCAGAAAAGATATTAACATGAATTTCCTCAGTTGAGAATAACTGGAGTTTGAGAAGAAAATTAAGTCATTCTTTTTTCTTTTTTTTTGAGATGGAGTCTTGCTCTGTTGCCCAGGCTGGAGTGCAGTGGCATGATCTCTGCTTATTGCATCCTCCGCTTCCCAGGTTCAAGCAATTCTCCTGCATCAGCTTCCCCAGTAGCTGAGCATTCCTCCCGTGCCACCACGCCTGGCTAATTTTTTGTATTTTAGTAGAGATGGGGTTTCACCATGTTGGCCAGGATGGTCTTAATCTCCTGACTTCATGATCTGCCCATCTTGGCCTCTCGAAGTGCTGGGATTATAGGCGTGAGCCACTGTGCCCGGCCTTAAGTCATTCTTTAACATCTTTGCGCTGATTCTTTAGTTTGAACAAGCATATAATTTGGAAAGAATTTCATACGGAAAATATAAACAGGAGTACTCCTCAAGGTTTTTGTCCAGATTAATTGAGGTTAATACTAGACTGATGAAGCCCTAGGCATGGTGTTTGGTATATAAAAGTGCTCAGGAACTATGAGCTACTCTTTGTTGTTTACCCAGCAATCTGGGACATCCCTGCCTCCCTTCCCAGATGCACTGGAGATCTTTTTGTTTTTTTTCCCGAAGTCTGATTGATTCTTCAGTGGTGATTTTTTGAGCAGAGGGGAAAGACTTCTCCTCAGTGATTTCTCGAAAAGAGGTGAGTGAGCTCACAGACATGAGGGTTTTGGTTGTTGTTGTTTTGTCTTTCTTTTTTTCCTTTTGTGGATAAAATAGTCTCGCTGTATTGCCCAGTCAGGTCTCAAACTTCTGGGCTCAAGCTACCCTCTCCCTTCTGCCTTCCTAAAATCTGAGATGACCAGCATGAGCCACTGCACCTGGCAATAGAGTTCTCAAGTAGGGCCCTGTCTGTGTTTCAGGAGTACTCCATAGGCAGAGCTGCTGTATGCAGCACTTTTTTTTTTTTTTTTTTTTTTGAAATAGGGTCTCACTCTGTTGCCCAGGCTGGAATGCAGCGGCACAGTCTCAGTTCACTATAACCTCTGCCTCCCGGGCTCAGGTGATCCTCCCACCTCAGCCTCCTGAATAGCTGGGACCTCAGGTGTGCACCACCACACCTGGCTCATTTTTTTGTATTTTTTGTAGAGACGGGATTTTGCCTTGTTACCCAGTCTGGTCTCAAACTCCTGAGTTCAAGCAAGCCACCCACCTTGAACTCCCAAAGTGCTGGGATTACAGGCCTGAGCCACCGCACCTGGCCTGTATTCAGCATTTATGCGTAGATGTAGATTTCAGGGAAGAAAGTCTATGGCTTTTATCAGATTATCAAAGAGGTTCATGATCCAAAAAAGGATCTTCCCCTCTCTAGAGTGACGATGACTCTTGTCCTCACAGCATTGACCTGGGCAAGGCAAATGAGCCCAACCATGTGGAGCTGGGACGTAAGGATGACGCAAAGGTTCACAAGATGTTCCTTGACCATACTGGTAAGTGGCAGTGGATCCGAGGAGGGGCTTTTGGGTCAGTCACTGCCTCGGTGGGTGGGCTCTGAGGGTGCTGTGGGGGCCAGGAGGAGACTGAGGGTGGGAATGGCAGTATCCACTGGGGTGCCATGCTCTCCCCACTCCAGGCTCTCATCTGCTGATTGCTCTGAGTAGCACAGAGGTCCTCTACGTGAACCGAAATGGACAGAAGGTACGGCCACTAGCACGCTGGAAGGGGCAGCTGGTGGAGAGTGTGGGTTGGAACAAGGCACTGGGCACTGAGAGCAGCACAGGCCCCATCCTGGTCGGGACTGCTCAAGGCCAGATCTTCGAAGCAGAGCTCTCAGCCAACGAAGGTGGGCTTTTCGGCCCTGCTCCAGATCTCTACTTTCGCCCATTGTACGTGCTAAATGAAGAAGGGGGTCCAGCGCCTGTGTGCTCCCTTGAAGCCGAGCGGGGCCCTGATGGGCGTAGCTTTGTTATTGCCACCACTCGACAGCGCCTCTTCCAGTTTATAGGCCGAGCAGCAGAGGGGGCTGAGGCCCAGGGTTTCTCAGGGCTCTTTGCTGCTTACACGGACCACCCACCCCCATTCCGTGAGTTTCCCAGCAACCTGGGCTACAGTGAGTTGGCCTTCTACACCCCCAAGCTGCGTTCTGCACCCCGGGCCTTTGCCTGGATGATGGGGGATGGTGTATTGTATGGGGCGTTGGACTGTGGGCGCCCTGACTCTCTGCTGAGCGAGGAGCGAGTCTGGGAGTACCCAGAGGGGGTAGGGCCTGGGGCCAGCCCACCCCTGGCCATTGTCTTGACCCAGTTCCACTTCCTGCTGCTGCTGGGAGACCGGGTGGAGGCAGTGTGCACACTGACCGGGCAGGTGGTGCTGCGGGATCACTTCCTGGAGAAGTTTGGGCCGCTGAAGCACATGGTGAAGGACTCCTCCACAGGCCAGCTGTGGGCCTACACTGAGCGGGCTGTCTTCCGCTACCATGTGCAGCGGGAGGCCCGGGATGTCTGGCGCACCTACCTGGACATGAACCGCTTTGATCTGGCCAAAGAGTACTGTCGAGAGAGGCCCGACTGCCTGGACACAGTCCTGTCCCGGGAGGCTGATTTCTGCTTTCGCCAGCGTCGCTACCTGGAGAGCGCCCGCTGCTACGCCCTGACCCAGAGCTACTTTGAGGAGATTGCCCTCAAGTTCTTGGAGGCCCGACAGGAGGAGGCTCTGGTTGAGTTCCTCCAGCGAAAACTGGCCAGTTTGAAGCCAGCCGAGCGTACCCAGGCCACGCTGCTGACCACCTGGCTGACAGAGCTCTACCTGAGCCGGCTTGGGGCTCTGCAGGGTGACCCAGAGGCCCTGACCCTCTACCGAGAAACCAAGGAATGCTTTCGTGCCTTCCTCAGCAGCCCCCGCCACAAAGAGTGGCTCTTTGCCAGCCGGGCCTCTATCCATGAGCTGCTCGCCAGTCATGGGGACACAGAGCACATGGTGTACTTTGCTGTGATCATGCAGGACTATGAACGCGTGGTGGCTTACCACTGTCAGCACGAAGCCTACGAGGAGGCCCTGGCCGTGCTCGCCCGCCACCGCGACCCCCAGCTCTTTTACAAGTTTTCGCCCATCCTCATCCGTCACATCCCCCGCCAGCTGGTAGATGCCTGGATGGAGCTGGGCAGCCGGCTAGATGCCCGGCAGCTCATCCCTGCCCTGGTGAACTACAGCCAGGGTGGTGAGGTCCAGCAGGTGAGCCAGGCCATCCGCTACATGGAGTTTTGCGTGAATGTGCTGGGGGAGACTGAGCAGGCCATCCACAACTACCTGCTGTCACTGTACGCCCGCGGCCGGCCAGACTCACTGCTGGCCTACCTCGAGCAGGCTGGGGCCAGCCCACACCGGGTGCATTATGATCTCAAGTATGCACTCCGGCTCTGTGCCGAGCATGGCCACCACCGCGCTTGTGTCCACGTCTACAAGGTCCTGGAGCTGTATGAGGAGGCCGTGGATCTGGCCCTGCAGGTAAGCCAGTGCGCCTTGACCCCAGCAGGGAGAGGGACCCGAAGAGCCGTAGCTTTAGATGCTGAAGGGCTTGGCCGGGGGCATAGCTAGAGGGTGCCGGCTTCTCTTGCAGAGGGAAGGTTAAGAGCTCAGACTGTTAAGTCAGGTTTGAATTCTGGCTATGTCACTTACTAAGCTGTGTGACCTTGGGCCAGCTTCTGAACTCTGTGCCTCAGATTATTCGGCCATAAAAGGGAGTCAGTGTTACAGTACATTTACCTCATAGGGTTGATAAAGTTCTCTGTATGAAAAGTATTCAGGGCTGGGCGCAGTGCATCACACCTGTAATCCCAGCACTTTGGGAGGCCTAGGCGGGCGGATCTCCTGAGGTCAAGAGTTTGAGACCAGCCTGGCCAACATGGTAAAACCCTGTCTCTACTAAAAATACAAAAATTAGCTGGGTGTGGTGGCACGCACCTGTAATCCCAGCTACTCAGGGGTCTGAGGCAGGAGAATCGCTTGAACTGGGAGGCGGAGGTTGTAGTGAGCCAAGATCATGCCACTGCACTCCAGCCCGGGTGACGGGGTGAGACTCTGTCTCAAAAAGAAAAAAAGAAAGGTACTCAGAACAGTGCCTGGTACGTACACATTAGCAGAAGAGGAAGGTGCTGAGTTATGCTTCTCAAACCATGAATTGTCACCTGCCTTAGCATCACGTTAAGTGCTATTTAGTGTGCAAATTTCTAGGCCTGAACCCAGGACTTACTGAATCAGAACGTCTGGGGCTGGGGCTCAAAAGTCTGTATTTTGAATGTTTCCCAGGTGATTTTTAACTTCACTGAAATTGAAGCCCTACTACTCTTAAGTTGCTTTTACATAGTTGTGTCAGACGCAGGCCCCCTTGCCTCCAGGAATGCTGGGAATCCTGCCTCGAGGCCTATCCTCCAGCATCTCTCTCTCTCCCATAGTCTTCCTGCTGGGCAGGGAGGGCCTTGGCCCTAATGCCCATCCTCTCCCCACAGGTGGATGTGGACCTGGCCAAGCAGTGTGCAGACCTGCCCGAGGAGGATGAGGAATTGCGCAAGAAGCTGTGGCTGAAGATCGCACGGCACGTGGTGCAGGAGGAGGAGGATGTGCAGACGGCCATGGCTTGCCTGGCTAGCTGCCCCCTGCTCAAGATTGAGGATGTGCTGCCTTTCTTTCCTGATTTCGTTACAATCGACCACTTCAAGGAGGCGATCTGCAGCTCACTTAAGGCCTACAACCACCACATCCAGGAGCTGCAGCGGGAGATGGAAGAGGCCACAGCCAGTGCCCAGCGCATCCGGCGAGACCTGCAGGAGCTGCGGGGCCGCTACGGCACTGTGGAGCCCCAGGACAAATGTGCCACTTGCGACTTCCCCCTGCTCAACCGCCCTTTTTACCTCTTCCTCTGTGGCCACATGTTCCATGCTGACTGCCTGCTGCAGGCTGTGCGACCTGGCCTGCCGGCCTATAAGCAGGCCCGGCTGGAGGAGCTGCAGAGGAAGCTGGGGGCTGCTCCACCCCCAGCTAAGGGCTCTGCCCGGGCCAAAGAGGCCGAGGGTGGGGCTGCCACCGGGGGCCCCAGCCGGGAACAGCTCAAGGCTGACCTGGATGAGCTCGTGGCCGCTGAGTGTGTGTACTGTGGGGAGCTGATGATCCGCTCTATTGACCGGCCCTTCATCGACCCCCAGCACTACGAGGAGGAGCAGCTCAGTTGGCTGTAGGAGGGTGTTGCCTCTGATGGGGGGCAGAGAGTGGGGAGCAGTGGCTTGAACCCATTTGGGAAGGCCGCCTCCTAGGCTATGCTCAGTCATCTTGCAATTGCCAGACTGTGACCACGTTGACAGGAGTAGAAGTAGCACTGTTGGCCAGGAGGTGTTGGGTGTGAGTGTATTCTGCCAGCTTTTCATGCTGTTCTTCAGAGCTGCAGTTACACCAGGCCACCAGCCTGCCTCCTGGTCGAGGCCCTTCAGCTAGAGAAGTCAGAAATCTGACCCTATTACCACCCCCTACCTCTCTCGGCTCTCCTGTCCCTGTCACTCCCCACACACACCCTGTTCAGCTTCTCTAGAGACAGCACCTTTTTTCTGTCTGTTCACTCTTTGACCTCTGGACCCCCAGCTTTTCTCCCTCAGAAGAAGCCTTCTCTTCCTGCCTCTAGATGTTCCAGAAGTAAGAGGGAAGCCTTCAGAGTCCTGGGCTTTGGGTGAGAAGGTGATGCTAGTGGGGGCATGCTTTTGTGCACACTGTCTGGGGCTCCATGTGAGGGGTGCGCTCGGGCCAAGGGCCTTGTGGAGGGTGGTGGGTGATGGTGATGGAGGTGGACAGCATTAAACTGTCTGCACTGCACTCGTGGCTTTGTGTCTATGCTGGGCTGAGTAGCATGTGAGTGATCTTCAGGCAGGGCTGGAGTGTCACAGGGAGGCTGCCAGGCCCTACATGCCTCCAAGCCTTGGCACGCAGTCCTTTATCTTGTCCCCCAACTCTACCTCTCCAGGGCTCGTTGGGGGACTGCAGCCAACCAGCCTGAATTATGAAGCAGGGGCTGTTCTTCTGTTTGGCCAGCAGATGGTGCTGCTCCCCACATAATCCTCTGCTTTTGGGCAGCTGGGAGCAGTGATTTCCCTCCATTAGTGCTTCCTCAGTCTGTTCCCTCCCAACTTGTCCCAAGAATTTTCTTGGAGTCTCCACTGTCTAACCATAACTTAAAGCCCCTTCTTCCTCCTCCCTCCAGTAGCCCTCACGCATGCTAGACTTTGCTTGCCCCTCTGCCAGCTTGGATCCCTGCCTTCCCAGCTCCTGCCCAGCTTTGAGATGCCCCACCACTGTCTGCTCTCTAACTACAATGTTGAGACCCAGTATGGAGGTGAAACTGCTGCAGCCTGTACCCATGGCCTTTGGCAGACATATTTTCTTCTCATCTTGTTCTTGTGACCTGCTCCTCCCCACAAATTACACATCGTTAGTTGTGGCTAAGTCCTAGGGAGTCCTGGAGCAGGGCCTCTCTGTGACATCAGCAGAGCACTCTTTGCCCCATGGACTGGCGTTCACGGTGCACTGTCCAGCTCTGTGGGTGTGATCTATCAGCTGGCAAAACAGTTTCTGCAGTCAGGTCAACCTCGCTGGCCACTGCAGGCTGCTTCCCTTCCAGCCTAATCCCCTTCCTAGCCAGGCACAGGTGTCATGCCTATGGTCTTAGCTACTTGGGAGGCTGAGGAAGGAGAATTGCTTGAGCCTAAGAGGTGGAAGCTGCAGTGAATTATGATTGTGCCACTGCACTTCAGCCTGGGTGACAGAGCAAGAACCCTGCCCCCCTTTTTTTTTTTTGAGATGGAGTCTTGCTCTGTTGTCCAGGCTGGAGTGCAGTGGCACCATCTCGACTTACTGCAACCTCCACCTCCTGGGTTCAAGGATTAACCTGCCTCAGCCTCCCTAGTAGCTGAGATTACAGGTGCCCGCCACTACACCTGGCTAATTTTTGTATTTTTAGTAGCGATGGGGTTTCAGTATGTTGGCCAGGCTGGTCTCAAACTCCTGACTCCAAGTGATCCACCTGCCGCAGCCTCCCAAAGTGCTGGGATGACAGGCATGAGCCACCTCCCCTAGCCAGAACCCTCTTTTTTTTTTTTTTTAAATGACTCCTCAGGCTCCCATCTTCCTTCAGAAGCAGGAGTGGAAGCGGATGTGGGGGAGGGGTCCCATTGAGTAGAGGGCATCCTAATCCTGTTCTTCCCACCGACCCAGGGGGTGTGGAGGGCTCCTGCTTCCTTCTCCCCATGTGGCCTAGGCTCTCCTACAGCTAGCCATAGTCAGCAGAGGGCTTAGGGTCTCTGTCCCGGCATCAGTGAGTACTGAGTATAAGGCATTGGCCTGCTGCTGGAGGGGTCACTTTCTTACTTAGAGAAAACAGACTGGAGCTTCTGTCTGCACATAATGGGTGCCTAATACATGGTAGTTAAACAAACGCTGCCCTATTGCTCCCTGCTCCCAGAGGGCTTGGCTAAAGCAGCCTGGGACACCCTTGCCCCTTCTGTCTTCTTCTAAACCAGCCCATCTGGTCCTAGGCTGCTTCCTCTTTCCTGGGAAAAGGCCCCAGGCTTCCCTGGCAGGGACAGAATAGGGTTCCGGTGAGTCAGGGCAACGGGAAGCCACAGCTCTCAGATCCCTGGAAACCAAGCAAGGCCTGGAATGGAGAGCAGAGCGGAGGCCCTCAGGGCTTTGGCCCTAAGCCTGGGGGAGGACCAGAAGGGGGTGGGATGGGGGAGCAGCTGTGTGGGCAGGGGCCAAGATGAATGAGCTGCTCCTGGAGCGGTCACTGGAAATAGGAGGAGTGGCCACAGGCAGTGACGCTGGGACCAGGGCAGGAGGCCTGTAAACAAGGAAGCCACCTGGGGGAGACGCAGGGCGGCCACTGGTCCTGGGGAGCAGGTGCTTCCTGAGGCCCGCCCTGGAGAGGGCCCTGGGGGCCGCCCCGCCGAGTCTGCAGCGGGCGCTAGGGGGCGCCGCCTACCGGCTTCCCGAGCCCACCATTCCCTGCCCTTGCTCCCGGGGGTGTGGCCGCCGGAGGGTGTGCCGGCCCAGAGTCCCAGGCCCCGCTGGCCCGGCCTCCCTCCCTTCTGTCAACTACGGCCGACTGGCCAAGGCATCAGTTCTGGAGAGGGCGTGGGGCTCAGCCTGGCCAGCTCGGGTGTGTGAACTCATTCCTCCAAGACCACCCGTTCTCGTTCCTGCCCCTCCCCCAAAAGGCTCGGGTCGCAGGCTGGAGCCTGGCACCCACCCCAATGGTTGGGAGGGGGCTTCGAGGCCATCAGGCTCCAAGACGCTCTTGGCGCTGCCCCCTGGCGCCAGGGAAACAAAAGGTTAGGGGCCCAGAGGGAGTTGTCTGGCCCCACCACCACCGGGTGGGGAAAGGGTGCCAAGAGGGGGCGCAGCTCCCTTCCACTCCCCCAGCCCTACTGATTCTTCGAGACACTTTCACAGGCGGAAATTCCCAGAGGTCAGAGGAGGGAAACGGTTAATTCCTTTTATTCAATGGGTCCCCCCTACACGCCTCCCCCAGCTTCCTCCCTCCACTTCCCGCCCCCCCCTGTGTGAACAGGAAGTGGAGAGGAAAAGGCTCTGAGCGCAGCAGCTGGGAGCAGGAGGCAGGGAGTGGGCGGCGGGCTTGGTGCCAGCCCTGCCCCTCATGCTTACTTGCCGGAGAGCCAGGCCAACCGCAGCCTGGGAAAGAACCTGCAGCCCCGCTGGCGGGTGGCAGCTGAACCGGGAAACAGCAAGGTCCAAGCCCCCTTTCCTTAACCTGCTCCCAGGTTACAGGCTGCTGTCCTCAGGGGGCCAGTCATCTTCTGCTCGAGAGCCAGCTACCCTGGCCACCGAAAGCTCCGCCTCCACCACCAGGCTGGGCATCCCGAGGCTGGCAGGCATCTCTTCAGGCAGCCGCCAGTCCTGGCACTGGCTCCCCCACTCAGCCCCTTGGCCCTGCCAGTCCTTTGAAGCTCATGCAGTGCTTCCTGTTTGGGGCGGGCGATGCCAGGGCCCCTCCCCCACCATTGTTCTGGAGAGACCATAGGTCCATCTGTTGCCCCATGATGGGGCCCCTAGGCAGTGCCACACGGGAGCAGCACCACAAAGGACCCTGCTGGCAGCTTTGCTTATGTAGGGTGAGGCTGGGCCCTGCGGCAGGTCGAGGGTGAATGGTGGTCAGAGGCAGGCCTGGAGCGGGCAGTGGGATAGGAGGATGCTAGAAAGTTCTGGGGCTTGGGCAGCTGGAGCCTTCAGCTTTCTCCTCCACCTGGAGCAGGGAGATGATATTCAAGGAGCCATGCACGCTGAAGCCACCAGGAGAGGGCCACCATTCTCATGCCTCACGCCTGGATTCCCACAAGGAAATCTGAGGCAGAGGGGCAAAATTTGGTCTAGGATGGCCAATAAAAGGGGCACAAAATAGAGTTGTCATTTCAAAGGGATCGGCCCCACTCTCCGAATGCCTGGTTATTCCTCTCTCTGAGCAGCTTTGCCATAGCTCAGCTTTCACCTTGAACCAGCCCTTACTGAGCAGTCAGAAACCACACCGTGAGGTCAGGAAAGGTACACAGCCCTAGTTTGGTGGCCAGCAACCCGTATCCAGAGAGAATAAGCTTGGACAGAGAAAAGGAAAAGGGGCACTGGTCTGGCCTCCAGGAAGGTGGCTGCTGCTCCTGGTTACCAGGCTGCTGTGGCCAAAGGTCTGTGTTTGCCAGGTGCAGAGGCAGGTGCCTACAGCTCACCTTCCCTCCGTGCCATGATCTCCCAGCCCTGACCTCCACCTGCTCCCTCCTGGCATCTCCACAGGGCTGGAAGGTGAACCCCACTTCCCTCACCAGGTCCTCTGGTTTCTCTTCCCAGGCCAGGACCTAAACTGTTCACAACTCCCAGCAAGCCAGAGCTGCAGGGACTTCAGGTAGACTGTAGAGTGCTGTGGAAGCCTTGTTCAAATAAAAACTTTCATGAATGTCCAGTACTTGAAATTGATATACAGAGATTCTTCGACGGAACTTGGGCTGAAGGGACCCACACCCCTGTTCACTCAGCCTGTTCTCGCCTATCTCAGTCAATCTCTCTCTCTCTTTAAATAGAAATAAGGCCTTGCTCTATTGCCTAGGCTGAAGTGCAGTGGTGCGATCATAGCTCACTGCAGCCTTGAACTCCTGGGCTCAAGCAATCCTCCCACCCCAGGCTCCTAAGTGGCAGGGACTACAGATACCATGCCTGGCTAATTTTTTATTTTTATTTTTTGTAGTGATGGGGGTCTTGCTAGGTTGCCCAGGTGGGTCTTGAACTCCTGGCTTCAAGTAGTCTTTCCACCTCAGCCTCCCAGAGTGTTGGGATTACAGGCATAAGCCACTGTGCCTGGCCCACTATCCCAATATTTATAAGATGCCAGGATGCCCAGTAACCCAGTTTGAAAGCCACGGTGCTGCTGATCCTACTTCCTGACTTTATAGCTGCTGAATCGCAGAGGAGAAATTGGTAGCTGACAGGAGGCTCCATCCTGGATCCTGTCCCTGTGTATGAGATTCAGCCTTGGTTGACTGTGTTCCCACACCGGTTGTGAGCTGGGCACCATCCTAGGTCCTTCATTTATATGTGTTTTCCATCTCCAGCCAAAATGAGTTGAACTGAGGAACAAGGGCGTATTTTGGAAAGGGCAAGTGCAAGTCTCAGCTCTGCCATTACCAGCCGTCAGGCTAATCAGGCCCTTGGAACCTTAGTTTCTTCTCCCGTAAAATGTGAATAACTGTTACAGACCTGGAGAGGCTCTTGTGAGGCTGAAATGAGATCGGTGCCACCCATCTGTCAAGCTAGCTCAGGACCTGGTGCCCAAGCAGCCCCAACCACTTGCCCCCTTCCACTTTACTCTGTGCCTCCTTCCTGTGGGCCTGGGACCCTGAGACCTGTCCCAGCTCTCCCCTCACAAGGCCCTCTGACTTCTTCAGATGTCAGAGTGGAATTGGAAGAAAGAAGCTTGCTTGAGGTTTTTCTGGTTTTGAGAATAATGGTGATTCTTGGGAAAAGAGGTTCAGGATGAGAATGAGAGGAAGCCCACAGGCATCTAGAATATGGCCACAGGTGGGACAAGAGTGCTTCGTTGGGATGGGGGTCCTGGTTCCCTGAAGGAAAGGAGACAGGGCACTACTCCAGCTCCGGAAGACCCATAGGACTGGCCGAGAGGGCTGGGCAGACAGCACACTGGCTGCTGATCAGGCATGACTCCTCTGCCAGCCTGCCCTTGCAGGCCAGCCCAGAACTTGCACAACAGTCGGCCTGGCTGGCACTCTCTCGGGAGCTTCAGGAAGTCCCCCTTGTCCTCCCCTTGACCTTTGACCCCTTGGGCCTGCTGCCAGCCAGAACACCAGGCAGATGTTCTCTCTTTTACCTTCTGTTCCTTGTAATTTCCCTCTAAGGCTGTAACTCAGAGGCACCCCAAAACCCCCACCTTCCAGCTCATTCTTCCCCATGCTCTCAGCGTGGACCAGCCGGAGACTCCACTGAGCAGCTTTCCATGTGAGCCAGCATGGATCCTTGGCCACAGCCAGCAGGACGCTTGCAAGTGACCCTACTCCACACATCTTCCCAGGTGCCCTGCCCAACTGTCTCCCTGTCCCAGACCCCAAAATGTGAATCAGGAACAGCAGACAGAGCCTCCTTCCCACCCAGCATCCTCTGAACAGTCAAAGTTGGAAGAACCCTAGACACTGTTCCACATTAAACCATGCACGCCTCATGGCACTCGGTTTCACAATCAGATAACTCCCTCTGGTTTTCTAGTGGAATTTTTGCTTTTATTTTATAGGGTTTCTTGGCTTTTTTTTTAAGCAATCAGTCTAAATTTGTCATCACACATCCCCCATTTCCGCCCCTAAGGGCCTCCTTTTCATCCCCTGGAATCTGGAAACCATATGTGTGGGCAGAAACCCCCAAGCATCCCCCACTGCACCCTGGCCCAGCCTGGCCTCCACAGGGACAACCGTGTTAGTTGGGGAAGAGTCTACACTCCACGCTGGGGCTAGAAAGGGAGTTTCTCTTTGGACCTTCCCAGCGCAAGCCATGGAGAAGCCGTGTGGTCTAGTGGTTAGGAATAGAACAGATGGGTTCTGTTCCCAGCAATCTCTTTGACTAACACCAGAAACCTGGGAAAGTCCCTTTAGCACCTAAGGGACTCAGTTTCCCCACCATCTGAGGGTCTCAGAGTTTCGCCAGCTAGGTCATCTTCTACCTGACTTGGTGGAAAGAGTTTTTGATCCGGAATTTTACTATGTCACTTACAAGTGGTTTGACCTTGACAAAGTGCTTAACCTTTCTGAACCTCAATTTCCTCATCTATAAATTAGAGACTACTATTGTACCTACCACCTGGCTATAGCTGGAATTAAATAAGGAAGCATTTTCTCAAGGGCCTCACACCAGACATACTGTGAAAGGTCAAGAAGCAGTCGTTGTAATTGTTAATAATAAGTAGAAAAGCACAAAGAGGTGGGACTGTGTTCTCAGCAGGTCTGCCCTGATGGGACCTGTCTGCCTCAGGCTCTCCTGCTCTAGCTGCCTTGTCCGGACCTTCCCTGGCCTTCCTCTGCTCCGGAGGGTAAGGATGCATTACCAGTCATTGTGCATCAGGCCTGAGGCCTGGCTGCTCGTCCCTGTCTCCATGACGACCCCAGCCCCTCCCCTCCTTCCTTCCTTCAGAGCTTTCTGTTTACTGTAAACAGCTGCCCCAGCTCAGCTCTAGCTGATCCGCCTCCTCTTTCCCCCCAGGGCCAGCCAGACCCTCTCTGAACCTGGGCCTGGCCTGGTGTGAAGGTCTGTCCACTGTTCCTGGACTCCAGGAGGCCTTGAACAAGCTGCATGTTTCCACCGTGCCTGGTGGGGAGGGGGGGAAGGGGAGAGGCCTGTTACCTCAGACCAGGGCAGCCAGGGCCTCAGAGACAGGGAACAGATGGGGCGTAAAGGAGGAGGACCACACCAAGGGAGTTTGGTGGAGACCTCTCTGGCTTGGCCTTAGACACCTGGGTTCAAATCCTGGCCTAGATTTGCTCACTGCATGACCTCAGGCTGGTCACTTCTCTAAGCTTCATTCAATTTATTGATTTGTAAAATGGAGGTAATACTACCTCCCTCAGAGGGGTGGCTGCTGTGCAGATTGGTAATAATGCACACAAAACCCCTAGCTCAGGTCTTGACACATTGCTAGCCTACAAAGATGGTGGCTGGACTGTTATTTCACTTTCCAGTTCCTCTCCTTCTGCTCAGCGATCTTGCATAAATCCCTGCCTGTTCCTTGACCTGGCATGCCTCCAACACACAAGCCTGCACGATTCACAAAACACATATACACGTGTACATAGCAAACATATGAGCTGGGTAATGAAATGAAACTCATAAGCATGTCTGAGGCACAGGAGACTCCATGAGAGCAGAGGAAGAGTCTGTTTCCTAGGCCTTCCACAGGCCCGAGCTGGGACATCTCTGTGTGCCATCATCACCAGGGCACTATGACTACCTCCCTCTTCCTCTACCTGGCCTCCAGGATTTCACCCACCCTCCCTGCCCAGTGGAGCGCAGTGCAGGGACACAGGGAATGCTGTATGGGATGGCTCCCCTTTCCTGTGGGCCAAGCTTTTAGGACAAGATGGTCTGGGATGTCAGCCTCCTGGCTCCCAGCTCCTAATGGGTCCATGTTGGCTCCCTTGACTCCCCAGCATCCTTGGAAGTCCTGTCTAATTAATGCTGCCTTGCAAGATGAGATTTAGACCTGCCATTTCTCTTACCACCAGGCCCGCCCAGCAGCCCTGGGGCAGAACCTGGGGTTAAGCAGGGGCATTCATCGATTTGAGTCATTCCCCACAGGCCCATGAGTAAGTATGGTTCTGGATTTCCAGACCCCTGTCCCCTCCCTGAGATGCCTGTTGGGGTCTTCCAAGGCTGGGTCTCTGTTGGTTGCAGGTACAGCCCTGAGGTTCTCTTGAGCAGGGAGTGGCAGTTGGAGGCTTGCGAGCCTAGCTCAGTCCACTGCCCTCACACACTCTTGCCCACAACTAGGTCTAACTCCAGCATTTGTGTGCTCATCCCAGCCTGGCTACATGAGAAAGGAGAGGAGCCCCCAGTACTGAAGTCAGCCCCGCGGGTTGGGCTGGAATTCCCCCACTTCTTACCTTGGCCGCTTGAGGAAACAGCCTCCCGGCAGAGAGCCGCGTCCCGCCAGGGACTTTTCTCCTGGGGATGACATGGAATGCAAGGCAGCTATGGGGACCCCAGCCTCACCCAGCCACACATCAGCCAGCCCACGGGGCAGGGGAGTGTGGCCGTCAACACAGGACCACTCTCTCCTTGCAGGGAGCATGGCAGCCAGGGTCCTAGAACTCATCTGAGACCTACGCAGGCCTAAAGGGGGAATAGGGAGAAGGAGGCCATGGGGACCAGTGGTGGCCAGAAGGTCCAGACTGCTGCGTGGTCTGTACCTGGAACTCACCAGCCCCTCCTCCACACTCCATTCCCCGACCTCAGGACCCAGCCTGAAACTGCTTCCAATAGAATGTAAAACCCTCACTCATCTTCCAGGATGGTGGGCTCTAGACTTTTTTTTTGTTTTTTAACAGATGAGGGGGTGTCACTATGTTGCCCAGGCTGGTCTTGAACTTGGGGCCTCAAGTGATTCTCCCACTTTGGCCTCCCGAAGTGCTGAAATTACAGGCATGACCCACTGTGTCTGGCCTTCCAAACTTTTTTGATTGTGAATATTTACGTATAGATTATAAACTACAGGTAAAACACATATTAAATATTATTAAAGTTTTGTTTTCTGTTTTTTGCTTTTTTCTGGAGACGAAATTTCACCCTTGTTGCCCAGGCTAGAGTGCAGTGGTGCTATCTCGGCTCACTGCAACCTCCGTCTCCCGATTTCAAGTGATACTCCTGCCTCAGCCTCCCGAGTAGCTGGGATTACAGGTGCCCACCACCACCGCCAGCTAATTTTTTGTATTTTTAGTAGAGACTGGGTTCACCATGTTGGCCAGACTGGCCAGGCTGGTCTCGAAATTCTGACCTCAGGTGATCCACCTGCCTCAGCCTCCCAAATTGTTTTTTAACTAAAAAGTAAGTCAGAATAGAAATCATGTTTCCTCCCATCCCCGCAACAGATGCCTCACTGGCCCCATACAGGCCATTGTGGCGCCCACCTTGTGGAGAGAGGAAAGCAGGAGAGCCTCTCGAAGCAGATCATCACTCTGGAGGACACAGGGCATGAGGGGGCAATGGATTTTCTTAATCCATTGCCAACCACAATTGAGGAACCCACGTCGGAAGCTGTTCTATTTGTTGTTGTGAACTTGAAAAGAAA
Source organism: Sapajus apella (assembly GCF_009761245.1). Taxonomy (NCBI): domain Eukaryota; kingdom Metazoa; phylum Chordata; class Mammalia; order Primates; family Cebidae; genus Sapajus; species Sapajus apella. The sequence goes on along the minus strand of NW_022437014.1, from coordinate 10,635,872 downwards.
TTGGTCATCTTAGGCAAGGCCCCATTGCTGTGGTGGTGGCTGTGAGCTGCCAGTCCCTACCTCACAGGCCCAGGCAGCCTGTCCCTGCCTAGGACCACAGCACCCAATGTAGAAAGTGAGAGTTTATCAAGGAACACGCAGCCTCTGTGTGCGGGTGTGTGTGTGTGTGTGTGTGTGCACATTCATATGTGTATATGCACATGCTGGCCCAGAGTGTGTCATTCTAAGAGAACCTGCCCGGTGATGGCCTCTGCTTTCTGGTCTGCTGTCTTGGAGTCCTCATTTATGTCACATAGGTACTGAGACACCTGCATTAACCCTTCTGACGGAGTCCTAAGAACCCCTGACATTGAACTAGATGCTTTCTCTGGTCTACATCCTCACCACATGGCTGTTTAGGTAGGTGACACAGGCATCGATTTGTCCATGGTGGCGGGACAGGGCGTGTCCTCAGCACAGAGAGTTTCAGGGAATTGCCCAAAGTCACACCATCTGGTGGAGCTGGGTCTCCCGTGTGCTCCCACCCTTCCTGGGTGTCTTTCCTCGTGTTCTGCCATCCTGGTCCCACAGGCTGCTTGACAGTTCAGAATTCTGGCCTGGGAAGAATCAGTTCCCAAGGGCCATGGGACCTCTCTCCCGTGGCTGGGGGGCAGCCTGCCCTTCCTGCCCCACTAGAGAGAAGGCAAGCCCAGGACCCTCTCCTTGTCCTTGGACATGTGAGCCCATGGATAATGATCTTTGCAGGAGCAGAGGCCCTGCAGGCAGAGGAGAGAGGCCTGACTTTTCTGCCAAGACCAGAGTTGCCCCCTGGCTCTAGCTCGCCTGGCTGATCTGAGGCCAGGGCTTCCTCCTTCATTCGAAAGCTCAGCCCTCTGATGGTGCTGGGGGGAGGGCAGTGGGAAGGGCTCAACCTCCAGCCCCCTCCCCCACTCACTGACAGCTGTAATCTGCTTGGGAAAATCTCTTTTTTTTTTCCGCACAGGAAAAAATATTAGTTGTCCCGATAACAAGGAAAACAAAATCTAGCGCAGGGCATCAGAGACTTCCTGAGGCGGGAAACAATGTCCAGTGGAGAGCTCAGTGGAGAAGGCCCGAGCTGGGAGGCCGAGGGGGAGCCCAGAGAGGACACTGGTCCAGTCCTATCCGGCCAGGGGGGAGGGGGTGACAGATCGAGGAACTTGGAAAAAAGATTTCCCCCCAAAACCTTGAAGTCTGGGCTGTTGCGCTATATCCGGGAAATGATTCAGGACCGGAGCACGTCCCTGCCTGGGGCCAGGCCCCATTGGCTCAGGTGCTCCGGGTCCACCTCTTCTCCCAGTCCCAAGCCTGCTCTCCCAGGTGCTACCCCAGGCCCGAGGGTCTGGAGAGTGAGGCAGTAGGGTCCCTTGGGAGGTGGTGGCTGAGGTCTGGGGTGTCCCATAGGCAACCCCCGCCCCTGCTGGGCATCTTTGTCTTGTCTGCCCACAGCTGCTTCCCTGGGTAACTTTCCATTAACGGAAGGGGGTCAAGAAGAGGAGGACCTCTCCAAAGGCCTCGAGATCTGGTTCCCTCCACCTCTACCAGGAGACTGTGGCAGTGGGCAGTGGCTCCAGGAGCTTGCAGTGAGGGGGCTTACAAGGGAGGAGCTCCAATCCCAGCTGCCTAGCCAGGGGTACCGGGACACTGGCCTGTTGGGTCCAGTGGGTGTGGCTTCTGAGCACTGTGGGCCTCAGCAAAGGGACAGGAGGAAGAACAGGAGGCCCTGCGCTCCCAGCTAGCAGCACCCCTCAACCCCAGCTGCACACGGGTCACTGCGGAGTTCTTAGAAAATACCAGTGCCTCCGAGGCCTCATCTACAAACAGTTCTATCAGGGCACCCATGGGAGCTGCTCAGGTGATCCTTGTGCGTGGCCAGGGTGGAGAGCCCCTGCGCCGTGGCCCTTCAGTCACTTTCTGGCTGTCCCCTGCCACCTCTGCCCACAGAACTAGCCCCTCCATTTCAGATTGGAGCCCCTCAGAGATGCCCACCTAGCTGGTGGCTGCCTGAGGTGCCCACAGAGTTCCCTGCCCAAGCTGGAGGCCAGTTGCCCAACTTAATAGCAGGTTCTGGGTTATCTCCCTCCCTCCGCTGCTCCATACATCCCAGGGTCATGCCAGCTTTGTTCTCAGGAGGACCCGGTACTCCTTCCCTCACAGCGCCCTCAGCCCTTGCTCTGCACAAGGCCCTTGGGGAGGTGCCGAGGGAGGTTTGGGCTCTGAACACAGAAGCTGGGACCTTCCCCAAGCACTGGGGGCTCTGGCAGCATGCTGACGCTGTTGTGTGCTAATCGTGGGCTGACACGGTAAAATCCTTGATGTCAGAGAGGTGATTTCTCGTTCATTTTTGATTGGTTACAAGCATGTACCAGTCACCTACTAAGTGCTGAGTCTGTGGGGGGATATGCAGAGGGAGAAAGTCACAGTTCCTGCTCTCTAAGGCCTTTTCAAGGCAAAAGGAAGGACAGTGCTGACAGTAATGAGTTACCATAAGGTAATACCATTTATATTCCCCACAACCTTCCCAGGAACTCCCCACCAGCACAGTGTAGGGAATATTGCAACTGCTCCATAAATATTGAATTATGTTTTGTGAATATCTGTGACTTAAGTAGAGCATAGAATGTCCCTTCCCTGGCATTACAGATAGAGGGAGACACCTCAGGGACAGAATGAGTTTCAATTGCATCAAATGTTGGAGAAGCCTGGGCATGGTGGCTAACACCTGTAATCCCAGCACTTTGGAAGGCTGAGGGGGGTGGATTGCTTGAGCCTGGGTGTTTGAGACCATTCTGGGCAACATGGCAAAACCCCGTCTCTACTAAAAATACAAAAAATTAGCTGGGTGTGGTGGTGGGCACCTGTAGTCCCAGCTACTTGGGAGACTGAGGTGGGAGGACCACCTGAGCCTGAATTTGGAGGCTACAGTGAGCTTGGATCATGCTACTGCACTCTAGCATGGGCAATGGAATGAGAGCCTGTATAAAAAAGAAAGAAAGCCATGTTGGGAGAGAGAGGGAGGGAATGAACCCGGACCTACAAGCTGGCTACAGAGGAGAGCTCAATGAGGTCCCTTTTGGGTCCTAGCTGAGGGGGCTTGCAAGTCCCTAGGGTCTGTCTAGAGGGCCTGTGGGTTACCACCCCCTCTGCTCCAGTGGTCTTGCCCACCTGGAGGTTCACCAAAGCCTGTGAAGCAGGACCACAGAGCAGGCTTTTTTCTCCTCTTAATGGGGGGCTTCTTGCCCTAGGATTCCCAGGGGTCTCCCCTTTCCCTCTGGAGGAGCCCAACCCAGCCCCTTCCCCCATCACAGTATTTTCCAAACAGGTGGAGGATGCTGTGGTCCAGTAGCCACCTGACTGCAGGGGAGGGGAAGCCCAGTGCACGTCCCTGGGGCTTCTCTGGAGCCGCAGCGGCTCCTCACGAGCTTAGGCTCTGACCCTTGGCCTGGGCAGTGGGCAGCAGCTTCAGAAGCTTGGAGTGAGGGGGCTTATCAGGGAGGGGGTCCAGTCCCAGCTGCCTAGCTGTGGGTACTAACAGGCCACGCTGGGGCGGGGTCGGGGGGGGGCAAATAGATTGAGGGGGGGCACCACCACCTGCTTTTCCTTGTTTTGTTTTCAGGACACTAATTACTGTGCTGAGCTCCGAGCTGCCTAATGAGGCCGTTTGGATTTCCTGTTGTTCTGGCTTCCCAAGACCCTTAAAGGGCCAGCATCAAACTATGAGTGTGCTCTGGGTGGGACACCAACTTGTCTGGTGGGGGCGAGCACAGAGGGGCTATCCCTGGATTTGGCCTGAATGCCAGGAGCAGTGAGCGGATGAGGGGCTGGTCTAGCTCACTGCTCCCACGCCCTCCATGAGCGCCCACTCAGAAATGCCCATGCCGGAAGCAGGAGTTGCAGTGCTGCGTAGCCTGGCCAGGGCATGGGGTAGGGAGGGGGAGGCAGGGAGGCCAGAGCTGAGGAGGAAAGGCCGGTGATGTCACCAGTGCCCAGACTGTGAGAACTACTGCAGCACCAAGCAGGAGGGAAACGCTGTGATGTCCTGCCCCCCTCACCACTGGAAAATAAACACTTGTCTGAGCAGCCAGCACCACTTCCAAAGGGGCAGGCTGGCGAGGCTAGGGGCCCAGAAACAGGCCCAAGCCCAGCGCTGGGCAGAGATATTTGGGCAGGCTGGATACAGGAAGGTCAGGCTGCCCCCAACCCAGTCCCTCTGTTGCACACTGCCCAGCAAGGCTCATGGGCTGTGCTGGTCCCCTCTGCACCTTAGGGCTCTTCTGTGCATGCAGAGGAGCTGAGCATGGCCGGGGATGCCAGGAACCCACTTCTGTAATGGACTGGCAGGGCAGGAGAGCACTCATCTGCCTGCTTGTGTCTCCCTTCTATTTGAGACACGGCCTCTGTCCCAGGACCTATCCCAAGTGCCCCTCCAGCTGCCCCAGGCTGTGAGTCCCCTGTGCCCCTAGTAGGCCTGGCCTGCAGCACCCTCCCCCTCAGACAGGGTGACGACATTGTTGTTCTTATACGGGGCCTTCCGCCTGAAGTTCCGGCTCTGCTAAATGGTGGGAATGAGGGTCCGCGGGACAAAGCCAGCCTGGTTCCCGCAGCCACCTCAGAATGGACGGAATCCCCATTGTGTGCGGGCGCCTTGTGCCCGCCCTCCCCTTACCCTCACCGGACCGGACGTGCCAACAAACAGCTCATTGAGCCCAGGGAGGAGCCCAGGAGACAACAATGTCCCCCAACCGGCCAGAGAAGTGAACTCAGCTAGGGGTGGGGGCTCCCACGGAGGCTGGAGTGTGATGATCTCAGCCTAGGAGACCTGAGTCTGACCTGGGTCTGGGCTACTGGGTGAGGGTGAGAAGGGCTGACCTCACCCTGGCTGCCCCACCCCCAGCTGGAGCTGGAAGCTTCTCGTGGCCCAGCCCAGGGGACCAAGCAGGTACAGCAGGCTGTCCGCGGGACCCAGCAGAGCTGTCCCAGGCCCAAGGGGCTGGTGGACCCTCCCTCTTGTGCCATTCAGGAAGTCCTTCCACAAGGCCTAGACCAAAGCCCTCCCAAACCATCAGCCCAGTGCCAAGCACATGGCAGGACTTCCAGATCCAAGGAGACTGCACTTTCTATAACCAGAACCATCAAAAGGGCACGGGGCAGCCTGGAGAGGGGGTGAGAGTCCTGTCCCTAGAGGTATTCAAGTCATTAGTTATTGAATATGGGGTTGGTCCAAGTGCCCTTCAGAGCTCACCTTACCCTAAGCTTCTAGACATAGGGCCCCAAGTTATGCCCCCAAGGTACCTCTGGACTCCCTATTTGGGTTCCAAAACCTTTTGATCCAACCCTTTCTCCTCTTCCAGGCAAGTCTGGGCCATCAGGAATGGCTTCAGGCCTCTAAGGGGAAAAGGAGGCAGGGGAGAGGGCTGGCCAGGGGAGCAGCATGGCTGAAGCTGCCCCACTCTCAGTGAGGTTGCCGGGAAGCCCTAATGCCAATCTCATGTTTGCAGGGGCTGATCTGAAAAGCAGAGGGTGAGAGGAGAAGCTGCCTTCAGGAAAAATATGGAGTCTATTTCAGCCGGTCATCAGGGCTCTGGCATTCTCAGGTGCCCCATCATCTATTCATGGGAGCTGCCAACTCAGGAGCAGAACTTAGAAATAAAGTGCTCGCTCGGCCACCAGCCACAGATACAGACATGTTCCTAGCTGCGTCTGGCCTTCTTTCTGTACCTCCTTGCTCCAGACTACCCTGCATGCCACTGCCAGAGAGCATGCAGAGGGCTCCCTAGTACCTATCAATCAAATCCAAATTCATCTGCCTGGTGGGTTTCCATGCCATACCTATGTAACTTCATGTCCACCCCTCCACATGCAAAGTTTGTGCCCCAGTCATACTTGCTTCATTTGCACCCAGATCCTTTGCCTCTCTTCATTCCCCTTGCTAGGAATCCCAGGAATGCCCACTCTTGTCACTGTAATCCCAGCTACTTGGTAGGCGCGATGGAGTCTCACTCTGTCACCCAGGCTGCAGTGCAGTGGTGCGATCTCGGCTTACTGCAACCTACACCTCCTGGGTTCAAGCAATTCTCTTGCCTCAGCCTCCCAAGTAGCTGGGATTACAGGTGCCCACCACCATGCCTGGCTAATTTTTGTATTTTTAGTAGAGACAAGGTTTCACCATGTTGGCCAGGCTGGTCTCGAACATCTGACCTCAGGTAATCTGCCTGCCTCGGCCTCCCAAAATGCGGGGATTACAGGTGTGAGCCACCACACCCAGCCCCCCTCTTCTCTTTATCTAAATTCTGTTCTTTTTCCAGGCCCAGTGTAATCCCTCCTCCCCACAAAGCTTCCCCTGACCCTTGGGACCCCAGTCCCTCTCTGAAGACTGGTTCCACGGTCATCACTCTCCTTTTCTTTTTTCTTTTTGTTTTTTTCCATTTTGTGGAGAACGGGGTCTTACTATATTGCCCAGGCAGGTCTCGAACTCCTGGGCTCAAGCTGTCCTCCCGTCTCTGCCTCCCTAAGAGCTGGGATTATAGTCATGAGCCACAGCACCGGACATCACCCTCCCTTTCACGTGCTTCTATCTCATCTCCAGGGGCTGTGAGCCACAGAGGCTAAATTTTATGTTCCTCTGTGGCCTTAGTAATGTGAGCCCAGTGCTAGGCACCTGGTAGACCTCATCCACAACTGAGTGGGTGGTGGATGCAAACTCTGCATATGCCTGTCACACACACACAGGGGTCCTGGGAACACTAACCACAGGGCCCCCCAGATAGAATGCGGCTTTTGCATGTCTTCTCTTCTCTTGGTGGCAGTTTTGATAGACTTGTCTCAGGTCTCCCCAGCTTCCTCCTCACCTGGAGAAGGACTGTAGTAAGGAGGGTGGGGGCCAAGCCACAGGAGGAGAGGAGGGGAAGCAGGAGAGAACAGGAGGGGATCTCAGCAGTCACAATGGCTCCAACAACAGCAGTGTTCACTCGGCCTAAGCACGACTCACGAGACTGGGGCAAGTGTAGATCTACAAGTGTGGATGCCTATTTCTTCTTTTTGAGACAGAGTCTTGCTCTATTGCCCAGGCTAGAATTAAGTGACAGGATTTTGGCTTACTGCAACCTCTGCCTCACCGGTTCAAGCAATTCTGCCTCAGCATCCTGAGTAGCTGGGATTATAGGCACCCACCACCACAGCCAGTTAATATTTTTATTTTATTTTATTTTTATTTTTAGTAAAGATGGGGTTTTGGCATGTTGGCTAGGCGGGTCTTCAAACTGGGTGCAAGTGATCTTTGGCCTCCCAAAATCCTGGGATTACAGGTATAAGCCACCATGCCTGGTTGATGTCTATCTACTTTTTTCTTTCTTTCTTTCTTTTTTCCTTGAGACAGAGTTTTTCTCTTGTTGCCCAGGCTGGAGTGCAATGGCTCGGTCTTGCCTCACTGCAAACTTCACCTCCCAGGTTCAAGCGATTCTCCTGCCTCGGCCTCCTGAGTAGCTAGGATTACAGGCGCCTGCCACTATACACAGCTAATTTTTGTATTTTTAGTAGAGATGAGGTTTCACCATGTTGGCCAGGCTGGTCTTGAAGTCCTGGCCTCAGGTGATCCACCCGCCTCAGCCTCCCAAAGTGCTGGGATTATAGGCGTGAGCCGCTGTGCCTGGTTGACGCCTGTCAATTTCTAAACATACAGGATTGATGAAGGTTGTTACTGAAACCCCTTGGTGCTAGACACCCAAACTACACTGTTGCTTGGGAAATTCTCTATGAGCTCCCAGATCTTAAATCCAGCCTGGCCCTTTGTTGCAAAGTTTGTGTGGCAGGACAGCTCTACTGGGCTTGATTTTCTGAGAGTGGCACCCAGAGGGATGGGGGCTGGAGAGGCAAAGTGAGCTTGGCTCACAGTGGTCTAAACATTTTCCAAAAAACTCCTTGAGTTTTCGAGGGAGCCTAGCTCCTGGTGACTCCAGGTCTCTCTGGACTTCTTCCCTGGGGAAAGTCTAGACACAAGGATAATTCTCTGGGCTGGGGTTTCTTTGCTAATCACAGGCAAGGCAAGTTACTCATTAGCAAGCATCAACATGCAATTCTCATCAGTTCAGGGGAGAGTTCAACCTGTATTAAAAACTGGGATACACTGTGTAGACACTCTGTCACAGGAAGTTCTCCCATACGTCTAACCTAAATCCTTCCTGCCACAATTGAAGCCTGTTTCCTCTCATTCTGACTGTGGTGGGAGAAGGAGACAGCTGGCCATCATCCTCTGCTTAAGCCCCATTACCTACTTGACCATGACAGTCATATTCCTCCCCAGCGTTTTCCAGGGAGCAGTGGCATGCCTGCTCAGGCAGTTGTTCACAGTTGGCACCTGTCCCCCGATTCTCACCCTGTTTCTTCCTCTGTGTCTGAGAGTATTTGAAACTACTTCCCGGTTCAGGCCTGACCCTTCTTTCCCGGGAGTCTGCAGGGGAGCGGGGCCAATCTGAATACGCCCCACTCCCAGGTTGCCCCAGCAGGAGAGAGTGAGGTGTGGCCCCATCCCTGCCTCAGGCTTGCTTCAAGTCTTGGGTGGCAGCTGGGATCAGAGATCAGAGGCTGTGTGGAGAAATGAGGAAAGGTCAGGGTTTCTTCTAGGAGCTGAGTTGTCACTCAGTAGGGGGAAGGCGGAGGACACACAAAGACCTGGGAACACCAAGGGATTGGGGCAATGAAAGGCCTGGATGCTAACGGAAGGCCGGAGCCAGAGGAGGGGTGTGAGGCTGTGAGGGCAGGCGGGGCTGGGAGAGCTTCCCAGCTGGCAAAGGTCACAGAGGAAATAGGTTTCAGGGATGGGCAACCAGTATCCTGAGAGGTGGCAAGAGGAGAGGACAGTGAGATAAGCACAGCCTGGGTGGAGGATGAGCAGGTGAGGAGGCTTCTACAGGGCAAGCAAAACCTCAGGTTAGGGAGGTAGATCCAAGAGGGTGGCGGAACCCCTGCTTTCAGCTCAGGCTCTGTCCCCCAACCCACCATGTCCTTCAGCACAAGTTCTCTTTCGCCCCAGTGACTCTGAGCAATGCTTTTGCCTTGTGCCCTCTGTTCTCTGGCCCCACAAGACCTCTCAGAGGCCTCTGAGCCCTATAGGATCCAGGTCAGGAGGCAAGGGCAGGCTCCGGCCAGGCCTTTTGCTCAGGGGTCTTATGCAGAGGCTGCCCTGGGCCTTCCCTCCCTTCTGAGCCTCCCTGCTTGCTGGCTAGGGTAGGAAGGGGAAGGAGCTAGGGAAAGCAGAGCTGGGGGCTCTGGGAAAGTTGCTGGGGAGGCTGCCCTAAATCCTGGCCTGCTCCGTGGCTGGAAATACCCAGTGTGTGGCTCCTGGCCCTAGCTTTCCAGGCATTCCCTGGGTTTGGCAAATGAAGCTGGGGCAGCTGCTGGGTCATCATAACTCGAGCCCTCGCAGCTAGACCTATCTAGGATTCTCCAGCCGGCAAGCCTTCACCCCGTCCCATCTTCTTTTTCTCTTGCTGACCCGCACCAAGGAGGCCTGGAGAGAACATCTACCAGCCACGAGTCACAGTTAGAAGTTGCTTCTTGGCTGGGCGCGGTGGCTCAAGCCTGTAATCCCAGCACTTTGGGAGGCCGAGGCGGGTGGATCACAAGGTCAAGAGATCGAGACCATCCTGGTCAACATGGTGAAACCCCGTCTCTACTAAAAATACAAAAAATTAGCTGGGCATGGTGGCACATGCCTGTAATCCCAGCTACTCGGGAGGCTGAGGCAGGAGAATTGCCTGAACCCAGGAGACGGAGGTTGCGGTGAGCCGAGATCGCGCCATTGCACTCCAGCCTGGGTAACAAGAGCGAAACTCCGTCTCAAAAAAAAAAAAAAAAAAAAAAAAAAAGAAGTTGCTTCTTATGTGGAGGACTCTCAACTTCTTCTCTCTTGGGCCCATTGTCTCTGCAGACCCAAGCTGTTCTTCTCCAGAACAAGATGGCCCAGTCTATACAAGTTACCCCAGTGCCAGGCACCTGCTGCACTGGGAATTCTGAGAAGGCAAGGGACACAGTCTGCAACTAGCCTGGGCCCTCGGGCTCCTGGGGAACTTCGGAGGAGGAGGCGGGAGGCCCTCCTGGTCTTGTGAGAAGCTAGAGCAGGCACTCTGTCTCCTGCCAATGGTCCCATCCACTTGGACGTCCCTTCCTTGGCACATTTGGGTCATCAGTCATGAATCATCAGCCAGTAGACCGTCCAGCCGGTCAGTGTGCTCTCCTGGTGACATGGAGAGGGCTGATCTGCCAGGGCCTCTGAGAACCAGGGCAGTTCAGAAGATGCCCCTCTTTCCTGCCTCAGGTCTCGGCTCTGAACTGCCACCATGAGGGAGGAGGGGTTCCAGGGTGAGACCTACACTTGGCCCTGGCAGGAGTGTCATCTCAGTCCCCAAAGGCCAAGACTGTGGGCAGTTGGTTCCTCCAAACCTTCATATCTTCCCCAAACCCACTCTCAAAGCTCCAGTCTTCTCCCTCCACTCAAGAAATTTGTCACACCCTCTCACCACAAAAAGGACCTCAAACAGTTGACTTTTTCCACAGGGTTTGGAACCCTTCTGAGCCTAGTTTTCCTCTCTTTTTTCCCCACCCTCTGCTCCTCATGCCTCATTCCTTATGAGCATTTGTCTTCTGTTCTCATTTTTCCTTCATTTCCTTCTGGAACTCATTTGCAGTCAGGGAGATCCCCTCCCCTCCGAGTCTGCCCCTGACTGTCTGGATGTCACCTGGAGGAAAGGAAATGACTGTTTATTGGGTCTCACAAATGCATAATCTGATACGGTCCCTCAGCCACTCTCCAAGGTCTCTATTATTATTATTATAATTATTGAGACACAGTCTTGTTCTTTTGCCCTGGCTGGAGTGCAGTGGCATGATCTCTGCTCACTGCAACCTCCGCCTCCCAGCTTCAAGCAATTCTCCTCCCTCAGTCTCCTGAGTAGCTGGCATTACAGGCGAGCATGACTATGCCTGGCTAATTTTTGTATTTTTTGGTAGAGATGGGGTTTCGCCATGTTGGCCAGGCTACTCTCGAACTCCTGACCTCAAGTGATCTGCCTGCCTCAGCCTCCCAAAGTGCTGGGCTTCCAGGCATGAGCCACCATGCCCAGCCATCTCTATTGTTATTATCCCATTACACAGATGAGAACACTGAGTGTAGAGCTAGTGTTAAGTTACAAGCCCAAGACCACATGGCTAGGAAGTGCCAAGAAGCATGTCCATGTTAGGCTTATTCACCTGGAGGGTGGGGAGACACTCTGTTCCACCTGCCACCTCCCCCTCACCGAAATTCTCCATTGCTTCTTGTCCATCAGGGCCCATGCCCTACCCCTTCCTCCTCACCGGAGCTTTTCTTATCATCAGTCACTGCATGCTGTTCCTCCCTTGAAGCCCCCAGATGAGTTCTCAAGGCCACCACCTAGTCATCACCTTCCTCTCTCCTCCACCAGTCTCAGGCCTGTCCTGTGGAGAACCTACTCTGTCCCGCGGGAAAAACCCGGAGCAGGCGGTTCCTTCTGGGGGCTCCAGGGAGAGGTGAAGGAGGCCACGCAGGGCACCGCCCGCTGAGCGGGAATCCCGTCCCTAACCGCTGGCGCCCCTCGGGAGGGGCGAGGGCGGAGGTAGTTCTGCTGCGGCATCTGTCTCAGGCGGGCGGGAAGCTGCTGCATTAAATTGTAAAATCGATTTATTGACCGGCAGGTGCGAGCAGCGGCAGATGGAGAGTAGCCCTGCCGGGGCGCATCTGCGGGGAGCGGCGGCATCGATCCCGGCCCCCCTCTGAAATCCATGTCCTGGGCCTTTCTCGCCAGCTCACTCCGAATTGTAGGGCCAAGGTCCTCGAAACTGAGGCGCCGAAGTGGCTAGGGTAGCTCGACTCCCTCCCCCAACACTCTCCTAGCCGCAGGGCCCGGGCTGCGCCCCCACGGCTGCCAGGCTCTGCCAGCCCCACTGCCCCAGTTGGCACGCGGCGGGCCGGGCTGACGCGTGGCAGCGCCCTGCGGCAGATGAGGCACGCGCCGGCCTCATTTCAATGTGAATGGATCGAATGGAGCAGCCATGTGGCAGCAACAGTTTGCAAATCTCCACGCCTTCTGTGCAGCTCCCCGGCCGCCGCTCCCTGCACGTGGCCCCTTCTCCGCAGCGACCGCATCGGCGCCCCTCAAGGCTTAAGTGCCCCGCCCAAGCCAGGCCTGCTTCCCCGCCCCTGGCCTGCCCAGCGGGCAAGGTGGCCCGGCCCCCATCACAATCCTACCCAGGTGCAGTGTGCCCCACGGAGAGCGCCGTCCCCTGGGAGGGGGTTGGAGAGAGGAGAGGTAAAACTGCGCTGAAGGCCTCTGAGCTGCGCCTGAGGCCCTGGGAAGGGCACGGAGACGATGCTAAGGGAAGGAGTCCCGAGGCTCTACGAGGCTCCTGTCGCACCCCCATAACCCGGGGTCAGCATGGGGACACCGCTGGAAGGCGACTTTGAAGTTTCCTGGCCCTCCGTGCCGGTTCTTTTGGCTGGGGGACTGTGCGCAATGCAATGGCCAAGTGTAGGGGGACAGTAGAAGCAGAAGGTCTCTAGGGGCAGAGGCGGTGGGCCTTTCGTGAAGCCAGGCCTAGACCTTGCACCCACTTCTGACGCTGGGCAGTGTTGACGGTGCGGGTCGGATTGAGGAACCCTGGGCCTGCAAAAGGTCTGTGGCAGGGCAGGTCGTTGGGACCCTGGGGCTCTCTGTGCACCCTTTCCATGGTGTTGTAGAGCGTCTGCAACAGGGGCAAGGGCAGCCGACTTCGAAGGGGTTCCAGCCCCACGGTGATCGGTGGCCTCCCATCGCCTCTAAACCTCCTGCTCCTGTGAGCCCCCAGGAAGACGCATGTAGCGTTCTTCAGCCAGCAAGTCCGAAAGTCCCGAGTGGGAGAAGAAGGGAGGCGCAAACCCAGCTGTGGGGCGGAGAGAAACACCTGCGGCCTTCGCACTGGGCTCCCCACCCGCAGCCTGACCCTCTCCTGCTCAGCAAATGGGGGCAAAGCTCGACAGCAGCACGTGGGAGCGCTTGTAGATACTCGGGACCAAGGGAGGCAGTGTCCCAGGCCGGGAATGCACTTCTGGGACAGCGCCTCAGCAAACAGGTGTTTCATGAATGTCTTCTGATACTGAGAATTTAACTATTTCCTCTTCTGGTCAGAGCCTAAAAGATCTCTGGGATCCCCTGGGTTTCGCCTTTCTGAAGACAATAATCCCAACTTTGTTCGGTCCTTGATAATTTGCAAAGTACTTTTGGGCACATTAGTCTGGGCGTGTAGGAGGGTAGAGAATATTCCAGATTTTCCAGTATTGGGAGAGATGCCTTGTGTGGGACTAGATGTCTCCCTTGAGGGTCAGGTATGCAGGACCAGCTCCAGAAAAGGAGGATGTTTTTATTAACTCCCTGGCCAGGATTTGGAGTTGAGAGCGCACAGGGCTAGGTAAGGCTGGATGTCAGCTTGGAGGAGAGCAAGGAGCACCCGCTGGCAACCTAGAGAGGCAGGTCCAGAGATTCATAGAGTATGGGCGGAGAGAAGATCTTGAAGCCCACTTGCCAGGATCCCCGGGAGGCACGCCCCGGGCTCCCCCTCCCTCGGGCCTGGGACTCCGCCTGCCCATAACCTACATTAACTCCCGAGCGCAGCCTGGGCCCATCTGCCGCCCCCGCCCCACCTCGGTTCCCCACGCCAACCCGCTCGCGCCAGATGGTGGCTGGGAGGGGTGGCCGTGCGTGGGGGACCCCGGAGCCCGTCTCCTCACCTCGCCCCTCCCCCAACCCACGCTCCCAACCTCTTGTTTCTCATCCTTTCCCCCTATCCGCCCCCCAGTCCTCCACCACCACCACCCAAGTCAAAAAAAAATCAGACCATGCTCGGCATTGGCAGCTGTTGGGCTCCCCGCCGCGCCCCCACCCTTACCGCCTCCCTCGGGTTCGCGCTGCGTCCCGGCTCCCGCCTGCGCTGATCTTATCGCCCCGACTACAGCCATCACCTCGCGGACGGGCTGACAGCTGAAGCCACAGGGCCCCCGCCACCCTCGGCGTCGCAAAGAGAGAGCTCTCCGGCACCCCGGAGACTGGGAGAAGTCGGCCCTCCCCGGTCTGCAGCCTCCAGGGATCACGCCGGGTTCCGAGAAAGCAGCTGCGCCGCTGCGGCTTGGAGGAATAGGGCCACCCGGGGGACCCTCGCGGGCGAGACTTGTGAAGCCGCCTGAAACTCATACAACTCCGCACGGCTCCAGTTCCACCCCACATCCCGCCTTATGAGGCGAGGACCTGGGCCGACCCGGCCTCAGTTCCTCACCTTGATTCTCCAGTGGCCTGAGCCAACTCTGGCGTCAAGAGAGTTCCTCCTTGCCCCAGCGGAGAGACAGGGCGTTGCCGGGGGCTTGGTGCTGTTGGGGTGGGGGGAGGCAGTGGGCGCAGGAAATGAAGCGGGACCCAGGTGAGGGGACGCGCTGGAGGCGGGACCAGAATCTCATTACCATACAGCTGAGGACGCGCCCCCCCTTCCTACCTCCGGGACCACGCCCCGCCCTCCCCCACCACAGTGGCCACCCGTCTGGGTCTCTGGCACGCGCCAAACCCTGGCAGGGGACAGAAGGGAGAAGGCACGCGCTGGGCACGCCCCCACCGCTAGAGAGGGACCCAACAGGTGCACAGAGAGGGCCTCGAGTCTTAGACCCTTGGCCCCTAGCCTTGCTCAGAGTAGCCACGGAGAGGTTAACGCTTCCGCTGGACTCCCTGCTGCGCTGGGGATGCGTGGTAGGTGGGCACTCTTAGGTTGGGGGCCGGTGAGACCAGGGTTCCTGAGGCTCCAGGAAGGAAAAGGAGATCGGATTTTCCCGGCGCTGGTTTTCGAATTCCGGGCTTAAGTTCTTTTTACCTGCTTGAGGACACTAGGTAACTAACGCCTCCTGCGGACGCACAGCCTACGGGGACTCCCTAGTGTCTCCGCCCCCAAGACCATCCCGGAACCACCCACTCACCTCCCGCCCCATTGCCAGCCAACCCCTCTATCCTCCCACGGCTAGGGTCTCAGACCTTAACCACTCCATCACGGAGAACTGGTCACCTCGGCACACGCAGAGCTGGGGGATCTAGAGGTTGGGAGCTGCACGGAGGGGCGGGGACCTGCGCCCGACCGGCTGGCGGGGAGGGGGGAGCGGCGGGGGGCGGAGGCCCCCTCCGGGCGGCGCTGGGACTGTAGCAGCTAGAGGCCGGGAGGGGAGGGGAGAATGACCATGAGTCTGAGTGACAGGCGGCGAGGAGAGGAGCCAATGTATATAAGGAAGGCTCCCAAGCGCGCAGGTTTCAGTAGCGGCGCTGCGCGCAGGCCGGGAACCGGAGGCCAAGAGCCGCAGCCCCAGCCGCCTCGGTGCAGCGTACCCCGGCACTAGCCCGCTTGCAGCCCCAGGATTAACCCGAAGACGCGTTCTCGGCGCGGCCAGCCGCCGCCCAGCCGCCGTCACCTGGATTACCTACCGCGGCAGCTTCTGCAGAGCTAGCGAGGAGGCCAGTGGGGAGCAGCGTCCTGAGAGGAGCGCGTCTTTTCTGGGACCCCCGCGGCTGGCTGACGCGCAGGAAAGCGGCTTCGCGAACAGAGCCAGATTCAGGGCCCGCGGGTGGAGAGAGCGACGCCCCAGGGGATGGCGGCAGCGTCCCGGAGCGCCTGTGGCTGGGCGCTACTGCTGCTGGTGGCACTTTGGCAGCAGGTAACACGTCCCGCGCCCTCTCCGCCCCCTCTGCCGCGCTCTGGGCCTGAGCCCCGGGCGCCAGCTGAGCTGACCGGTCCCCTCTCTCCTTCCCTCGGTCCTTGGGCAATAGCGCGCGGCCGGCTCCGGCGTTTTCCAGCTGCAGCTGCAGGAGTTCGTCAACGAGCGTGGCGTACTGGCCAGTGGGCGGCCGTGCGAGCCTGGCTGCCGGACTTTCTTCCGCGTCTGCCTTAAGCACTTCCAGGCAGTCGTCTCGCCTGGACCCTGCACCTTCGGGAGCGTCTCGACGCCGGTTTTGGGCACCAACTCCTTCGCTGTCCGGGACGACAGTAGCGGCGGGGGGCGCAACCCTCTCCAACTGCCCTTCAACTTCACCTGGCCGGTGAGCACAGCCTGGGCGCACTGGGAGGTCGCAGAAGCCGAGAGAGGAGGCGCCCTGGGACCAAAGCCCTCTCCCCAGATTTCCTTACACACATACCCCCCACCCCCAAAAGCCCAGGGTACATTCTCTCCTGGCTCTTTCTTCCCGACTCTCTCCTGGGACCTGATCCCAGAGAAGGCTCTCACCAGTCTCCGTCTTCCCAGTTTATGCCCTCCGTTCCCCAGCTCTTGGGACACGACTTTCATTACCTACCACTTTGGTGCGGTACCCTCCCACCCCCTCCTCCGGTGGCTCTCACTTACACTCTCCCATCCCTTAACTCTCCCTCTACCGGGGGTTCTCCTCTCGCCTTCCCTGCTCTAGCGCCACACTGTACGCAGACCCGTTATGTTGACCCGGGCGCAGTAACTGAATCCTGCAATTAGATTAATGAAACCGGCTGCTGCAAGGCACCCCCGCCTCTTCCCGCTTGCTCATCTTGCCATCTCTCCGTTCCCCCACCCCCTTTCCCAGGGTACCTTCTCACTCATCATCGAAGCTTGGCACGCGCCAGGAGACGACCTGCGGCCAGGTGAGTAGCTCGCTCCGCCGCCACAGGGGGGCGACACGGCGCAGTGCCGAAAGAGTTAATCTGTTCTAGGCGGGGGAAGTGCGGGCTTGGGGGTGGGAGGCAGGACGCTTAGCTTGGCCTGGAGCTGCGCCCCGCGCTGGACGCTCGGATTCCGCTCGCTGCCTGGACTCCGAGCACAATTGCGTTTCCTGCGGGTTATTTTTGGCGTGGGAACGCGGGGAGTACGGCGGTGAGAAAGGCTGAAGCTGCCAGCGCCGCTGACGGGCCCCTTCCTGTATTTTACACCTTTCGCGAATTCCGCTCCTTTGGAAAGGGAATAATGGCTTTGGGATGTTGTTCTGACACAGAGGAAAAGGATATTTCAGCAGCACAACAATTCTCACTTTGAAAAGGAAAAAAGAAAACCATTACCCACCTCTGGAGGCAGAACCCCTGAATGGGCACCAAAGGACCCCCTGCTCCCAGGGTCCTCCTCTGCCTGAAGAGCTTTTCTTTCTTTTTTTTTTTTCTTTTTTCCATTTTGACCTCTTTTCCTCTTTCCCCTCCCTATCTGCCTCCTAGACCCCGGGATATCTTAACATCCTTCTATTGTCCCCTTTTTGAATACTATCAGGCCCCCTGCACATGCACACTCACACAGGGCAGCTACGGAGGGGGACTCTGGGTCCCTCTAGCCTGATCCTGCTGGCAGGTGGGGGTCATTTGGATAAATGGGCTGATTTGTTGGCTGATCACCATCATCACAGCCAAGAAGGCCATTGGCCAGCCATCACCGGCACCCTTGGGGACTGGCGGCCCTTCCCTGACCTGACCCTCTGCCCCCTCAGAGGCCTTGCCATCAGATGCACTCATCAGCAAGATCGCCATCCAGGGCTCCCTAGCTGTGGGTCAGAACTGGTTATTCGATGAGCAAACCAGCACTCTCACAAGGCTGCGCTACTCTTACCGGGTCATCTGCAGTGACAACTACTATGGAGACAACTGTTCCCGCCTGTGCAAGAAGCGCAATGACCACTTCGGCCACTACGTGTGCCAGCCAGATGGCAACTTGTCCTGCCTGCCCGGTTGGACTGGGGAATACTGCCAGCAGCGTAAGCAGCCAAGCTCCCACCTGTGTAAAAGGGGCGGGTCCCCTGAGCAAACACAATGGAGTTTCTTGGTCACAGCTTGCCTCCCTTGAAGAGAGGTCTGGGCCTCTTACTAGCTGGGCCTCAGGGACACCTAGGGGTGCTGAGGGTGGGCTTGGCTCCAGACCTCCTCTCTCTTCCCAGCACTCCTCCCATTGTGCCAAAGCCCGCAGGAACCCCATCATGACATTCCATCCAGCTTGGCTTCTCCTTCCCTGTGCCATTGTTTCACTTTAAGATACTCAGGACTCCTTTTGGAGGCCAGGAGTAGGAAGTGGGTCCAGAAGAGCTGGGGGACCCCCAGGGCCAGCAGGGGAGAATGGGGCTCCAGAGTCCTTGGCATCCCAGCCTCACCCAGCTCTGTGTTCTTCCCTTAGCTATCTGTCTTTTGGGCTGTCATGAACAGAATGGCTACTGCAGCAAGCCAGCAGAGTGCCTGTGAGTAGGGGATAGGAAGTGGTGAGTGGGAGCCCCCCCTTGGCCTGGGCCTTTCACCTCACTCTGCCTCTCTCCTGTTCCCCAGCTGCCGGCCAGGCTGGCAGGGCCGCCTCTGCAATGAATGCATCCCCCACAATGGCTGTCGCCACGGCACCTGCAGCATTCCCTGGCAATGCACTTGTAATGAGGGCTGGGGAGGCCTGTTTTGTGACCAAGGTAAGTCAGGGTGAAGAGAAGATGCGGAGTGGGTGGGAAAGATGGGGCGGGGGCGTGGAAATCAGATTTGTCGCCTGGATCCTTCTTACTCGGCGACTGCAGATTTGGCTTTCCCATGATCTTCCAAGGATCTTGGGTCTTTTAAGGATCTTTACAACTGGTCTAGAATGAGGTTGTGGGTCCTTCTTCTCCAGGTGCAGGGGGTGGGTGGGTGATGGAGCCAGGGTGGCTGAAGAAGCCAGGAAGGTGACAGGTCGGCAGCCTGGAGGTTGCACTCATAAATCCTAGCAAGGCCAGAGAGGGATGCCTGGCTCAGTTCCTCTTTCTACCCCGTAGTTACCTATTAACCCCCTGAGTGTTTGCTTACCTTCCAGGGCTGTTTGAGCAGCTTTCCCCTAAACAGCTGTCTGGTGGGGTGTGCTTACTGGCCACCTGAGGCTGTGGTTGAGCTGGGCCTCTGGGCCGAGTGGCATCTAACCGACTTTTTGATGCGGCACAAATGGGCTCCCTGCTCTTACCCAATTGCACTTGCAAGCCAGCTGCCTGAGCCCATGTGGTCTCTACCTGGTGTCTAGGGGTAGTCACTCTCTGGCTATATAGGGGCCTTTCAGTCCCAACTTTAGGGGAGGAGGAAGCCTTTTTTCCTGCATCCTGGTAGCCAGCTGCAGCCTGGGCCTCCCATTTTCAGGATCAAATGGGTGCACCTGCTGCCCAGAGACACCAGCACAGGCCTGAGTAGGGTGGACAGGGGCCTTGCCAGGATGGAGAGAAATTGCCTAGGCCCTGACTTGCTGTCAGCAAGGGGCTTGGGATTCAGTCCCTGTGTTGTGTGTGTGTGTCTGTCCCTTTACTACCACTCCCACCCCAACACTCACACACCTGGTTCCTGCTTATTCTCTTCTCTCTCCACCATATTTGCTCCCAGGTGACACAGTCATATATTCATCATATGCAAACACAGCACTTGCAGGCCCTATATTTACTCTGTCTGGTTCTCCCTCCCTGTCCTTCCCAAATAAAAAAAACAAACACTTATATTTCAAAATACCCTTGTAACACTTCTTCCTTTAAAAAATGTCTGATCTGAGCCAGGCATGGTGGCTCACTCCTGTAATCCCAGCACTTTGGGAGGCCAAGGCGGGTGGATCACGAGGTCAAGAGATCGACAGACCATCCTGGTCAACATGATGAAACCCCGTCTCTACTAAAACTACAAAAAATTAGCTGGGCATGGTGGTGAGTGCCTGTAATCCCAGCTACTCAGGAGGCTGAGGCAGGAGAATTGCCTGAACCCAGGAGGTGGAGGTTACGGTGAGCCAAGACTGTGCCATTGCACTCCAGCCTGGGTAACAAGAGCGAAACTCCGTCTCAAAAAAAAAAAAAAATGTCTGATCACTACCTATGGTGGCTCTCATCTCTCCGCTACCATTTCTACCTGTTGAAATTTTATCCCTCCTTCCAGGCTTATCTCAGCTGCCCCTCCTCCATGGAACTGTTTCTGACTTCCTCCCTGACATGTGGCCTTGCTCTCCCCTCCTCTTCCTTATCTTCATACTACTTGGGTTGGCAGTTTATGAGTTTCCCTGGCAGGACATCTTCCAGTTCTAGTGTGTTGTTTCACTTTTGGTTGACTGCACTGGTCATATGTGATTCAAGGCGCTTTAAGAAACATGATTTTAGGCCAGGTGCAATGGCCTGTAATCCAAGCACTTTGGGAGGCTGGGGTGGGTAGATCACTTGAAGTCAGGAGTTTAAGACCAGCCTGGCCATCCTGGTGAAACCCATGTAAATTACAAATATTAACCGGGCACAGTGGCGCACGCCTGTAATTCCAGCTACTTAGAAGGCTGTGGCATGAGAATCACTTGAACCCAGGAGGCGAAAGTTTTAGTGAGCCTATATCACATCACTGCACTCCGGCCTGGGTGACAAAGTGAGACTGTCTAAAAAAAGAAAGAAAGAGAGCGGGAGAGAGAGAAAGAGAAGAGAAGAAAGAGAGAGGAAGGGAGGGAGGGAGGGAGGAAGGAAGGAAGGAAGGAAAGAAGGAAGGCAGGCAGGAAGGAAAGGAAGACAGAAAGGAAGGAAGGAAGGAAGGATTTCATTGGTGGGGGAGGAAGGATGTTTGGGCCTGGGAGACTTTGAGTTGAGGCATCTTTGAGCCAAACATGGGGGAAGCATGGACTGCAAGGAGTCTGGATGTGAGCGCATTCCCTGGTCCTACTTAGCTGCTTGGTTCCTGTCTCTGCAGATCTCAACTACTGCACCCACCACTCCCCGTGCAAGAATGGGGCAACATGCTCTAACAGTGGGCAGCGAAGCTACACCTGCAGCTGTCGCCCAGGCTACACCGGTGTGGACTGTGAGCTGGAACTCAGCGAGTGTGACAGTAACCCCTGTCGCAATGGAGGCAGCTGTAAGGTGAGGCCCAGACCAGCGCAGAAAGACAGAGGTGTCAGACAGTGTCGGGGCATCCCTAACCTAGGCAGCCAGTGGATGTTCAGCCATGGACAGGCATTGTGGGCAGGTGAAGCCCAGCCTCCAGTCACGCTTCCCTGTTCCCCAGGGGTTGACTCTGGCCTCTTTACGGTCTCTCTGCAGGACCAGGAGGATGGCTACCACTGCCTGTGTCCCCCAGGCTACTATGGCGTGCATTGTGAACACAGCACCTTGAGCTGCGCCGACTCCCCCTGCTTCAATGGGGGTTCCTGCCGGGAGCGCAACCAGGGGGCCAGCTATGCTTGTGAATGCCCCCCAACCTTCACTGGCTCCAACTGCGAGAAGAAAGTGGACAGGTGCACCAGCAACCCCTGTGCCAACGGTGCGTCCTGCTGCCCTGCTAACCTGGTGGACTGGCCCTGGGGCTGAGAGAGCCTTCTGGTGAGGGAGGGTCAGGAGAGGATGGAGGCATTGTCTGTCACTCTGGCTCCCCATCTGCTCCAGAGGGCAAAGAGCTTGCTTGATCAGCTGGGGGGCTGTGGAAGAGGAGCAGATTGCAGCACGCAGGCTTTAGGAGCAGGGGTGGTATGCACCCTGCATAGCTTCCATTCCTATTACCATGTCAGAACGGCTGGGGTGGCCTCTGACCCTCCCCAGGAAGTCCTGAGCTGGAGAGGGATGTTGGAGGCTTTGTGTTCCTCCTCAGGGACCTGCTCCTGGAGGCCTCATCTTACCCCATGCCCAGATAGAGCCTGAGGTAGCATGAGGCATCTTAAATGTTCTCACCTTTTGAGGCACAAAGCCTGTTGATAATCCTGTCTGTCTGGCTCCCAGGTGACCCTCTGTGAGGCAGGCAGGCAGTGCTCAGGAGCAGGAGAGGAATGGGACAGGCTGAGAGGGAGTCTACTCTCTCACTGAAGCCCCTGGCGCTGCCATGTCTCCATCACTGAATGGGAAACTGTAACATCTGTTCTCTGTCCTTCATGTGGTTGTGAAGATGAAGTAAAACAATGATAATTGTACTTATGTGAGCATTAACTATATAGGAAGCATGGGCTCTTGCCTTCATGCACCTTCCTAGCTATCATATTTTTTTTTTTTTTTTTTTTTTTTTTTGAGACAGAGTTTTGTTCTTGTTACCCAGGCTGGAGTGCAATGGCGCGATCTCGGCTCACCGCAACCTCCGCCTCCCGGGTTCAGGCAATTCTCCTGCCTCAGCCTCCTGAGTAGCTGGGATTACAGGCACGCACCGCCATGCCCAGCTAATGTTTTGTATTTTTAGTAGAGACGGGGTTTCACCATGTTGACCAGGATGGTCTCGATCTCTTGACCTCGTGATCCACCGGCCTCGACCTCCCAAAGTGCTGGGATTACAGGCGTGAGCCACCGCGCCCGGTCCCTAGCTATCATATGAAGGAGCTAGCATTCTATTCCAGTCTAACAAATGGGGAAGCTGAGGCTTAGGGATATGATTAAGCAGCAAGTGTCAGATCTCAGACGAGAGAGAGACAGCTGAGGTCCAAACTCAAGCCTATCTGTCTGATTCTACGTTAAAGTTCTGTAGATGCTAGTCATTATTATTATTTTTTTTTTGAGACAGAGTCTTGCTTTGTCACCCAGGCTGGAATGCAATGGTGCGATCTCGGCTCACTGCAACCTCTACCTCCCAGGTTCAATCAATTTTCCTGCCTCAGCCTCCCAAGTAACTGGGACTACGGGCGCACGCCACCACACCCGGCTAATTTTTTGGTATATTTTTAGTAGAGACAAGGTTTTACTGTGTTGCCCAGGTTGGTCTGGAACTCCTGAGCTCAGGCAATCCACCTGCTTCGGCATCCCAAAGTGCTAGGATTATAGGCGTGACCCACCCCGCACCTTGCCGTGATGCTAGTCATTTTTTTTCTTTTTTTTTTTTTTTTTTTAAAGATGGGGTTTTGGCCAGGCGCAGTGGCTCACGCCTGTAATCCCAGCACTTTGGGAGGCCGAGGCGGGTGGATCACGAGGTCAAGAGATCGAGACCATCCTGGTCAACATGGTGAAACCCCATCTCTACTAAAGATACAAAAAATTAGCTGGGCATGGTGGCGCGTGCCTGTAATCCCAGCTACTCAAGAGGCTGAGGCAGGGGAATTGCCTAAACCCAGGAGGCGGAGGTTGCAGTGAGCCGAGATTGTGCCATTGCACTCCAGCCTGAGTAACAAGAGCAAAACTCTGTCTCAAAACCAAAAAAAAAAAAAAAGATGGGGTTTCACCATGATGGCCAGGCTGGTCTTGAACTCCTGACCTCAGGTGATCCACCCACCTCGGCCTCCCAAAGCGCTAGGATTACAGGCGTGAGACACCGCGCCTGGCCGATGCTAGTCATTTTTATACATGAGCCCACTGAGGCCTAGAGAATCAGGGTCATGCTAAACTCCAGGTCTCTTGACTGTGCGATTCTCTTTGCAGTGGGCTCTGCAAGTGGAGGTAGAAGGGCCTGAGCGCATTCCTGGAGTGGGGCTCCCACCCCCTGCCCCAGGGGGCTCCCAGGCTCTCACTGACTTGTGTCTCATGCATCCTCACAGGAGGCCAGTGCCTGAACCGAGGTCCAAGCCGCATGTGCCGCTGCCGTCCTGGATTCACGGGCACCTACTGTGAACGCCACATCAGCGACTGTGCCCGTAACCCTTGTGCCCATGGTGGCACTTGCCACGACCTGGAGAATGGGTTCATGTGCACCTGCCCTGCCGGCTTCTCTGGCCGGCGCTGTGAGGTGCCGACATCCAGTGATGCCTGTGCCTCGAGTCCCTGCCTCAACAGGGCCACCTGCTACACTGACCTATCCACAGACACCTTTGTGTGCAACTGCCCCTATGGCTTTGTGGGCAGCCACTGCGAGTTTCCTGTGAGCTTGCCACCCAGCTTCCCCTGGGTGGCCATCTCCCTGGGCGTGGGGCTGGCGGTGCTGCTGGTGCTGCTGGGCATGGTGGCAGTGGCTGTGCGGCAGCTGCGGCTTCGACGGCCAGACGATGGCAGCAGGGAGGCCATGAACAACTTGTCAGACTTCCAGAAGGACAACCTGATTCCTGCCGCCCAGCTTAAAAACACAAACCAGAAGAAGGAGCTGGAAGTGGATTGTGGCCTGGACAAGTCCAACTGTGGCAAACAGCAAAATCACACACTGGACTATAATCTGGCCCCAGGGCCGCTGGGGCGGGGGACAATGCCAGGAAAATTTCCTCACAGTGACAAGAGCTTAGGGGAGAAGGCGCCACTGCGGTTACACAGGTGAGCAGCACCTGGAAGCCCAGGGCCTGGCCACTGGCCCGACATGGTTCTGCCTGGGCTCTTCCTAGGCTAGGCTGGAAGAAGTTAAGCAGCTGGGGTTTTGTTATTGACAGGAAGATCCTTCAGTAGGATTTCTGCCAGGGGTCCTTTGTCCTTCCCTCCCATTCATTCATTTGTTCATTCACACGTCAAGTGTCCCTAGTATGTCTTTTGTGACTGTGTCTTTCCACAGTGTGGCTTGCCTCTAGTGGCAACACTGGCTTTTTACAGGGCTCAGGCCCATCTGCTAAGGTTGGGAGGCCTGTAGCTCTCTTAGGGGCCTGTTCCTAACTGCCCCCCACTACCAGCCCAGCAGTGAGCACCTCCAGCCCCTGTGTCCTCCCCAAGAATCCCCACTGCAGGTGCCCTTTGGCTCTCCTGGACCCTCCCTCCCCTTGAGCCTCTCCCACCCCTCCCTCACATGTCTGTCTTGTGTTCCCTCAGTGAAAAGCCAGAGTGTCGGATATCAGCGATATGCTCCCCCAGGGACTCCATGTACCAGTCCGTGTGTTTGATATCAGAGGAGAGGAACGAATGTGTCATTGCCACGGAGGTGAGTGCTGGGCTCACCTTCCCTCCCAGCATGTCCTCCCTGCCTTTCGTGGGTGGAAAAGTGGCCTGGTCACTCTCAACACCATGGGCCATTCCTGAAGGGTGGGTGGAAACCCTGCCTTGGCAGGCCAAGTTCAGTGGGCTCTTGGGTCCCTGCTGGCTTTGTTGCCACAAAGGGCGTGAAACAGGAACCATGGTGGCTCCTTTCCTACTGTATTGGT
Organism: Sapajus apella; assembly: GCF_009761245.1. Taxonomy (NCBI): domain Eukaryota; kingdom Metazoa; phylum Chordata; class Mammalia; order Primates; family Cebidae; genus Sapajus; species Sapajus apella. The sequence goes on along the minus strand of NW_022437014.1, from coordinate 10,610,878 downwards.
GCTGGGCTGGGCAGCCACGGCACTGCTTGCCAGCCGCCCTCACCCCTTGCACCTCTCCCACCTCTTCCCACTGGCTTTCTCCATTGACCTCCTGAGCACAAGCTCCCAGGCTTGTGTGTGTGTTCAGCCAAAGACAGGGAAGGACTGCCCACCTGGCCTTAGCCCTCGCCTACCCCATCAGCTTCTCCCAGGGAGACCCAGAGAGGGCCTGGAGGGAGTGCGCATGCCCAGGGTAATCTGTTTCCCTGCCTCTGCTTGCTCCCAGGTATAAGGCAGGAGCCTACCTGGACATCCCTGCTCGGCCCTGCGGCTAAACCTTCCTTCTGCATTGTTTACATTGCATCCTGGATGGGACGTTTTTCATATGCAACGTGCTGCTCTCAGGAGGAGGAGGGAATGGCAGGAACCAGACAGACTGTGAACTTGCCAAAAGATGCAATACCCTTCCACACCTTTGGGTGTCTGTCTGGCATCAGATTGGCAGCTGCACCAGCCAAGGGAACAGAGGAAGAGAGAGATGCCACTGGGACCTGCCCTGCCAGCAGTGGCCTTCAGGGGGCTCCTTCTGGGGCTCCAGCCTGTTTTCCAGAGAGAGTGGCAGTAGCCCCATGGGGCCTGGAGCTGCTGTGGCCTCCACTGGCAGCTGTGTTTCCAAAAGTGCCTTTGGCCCAGGCTCCATGGTGACAGTTGGGCCCAAATCAGAAAGAAGAGAGGGGTCCAGTGAGGGCAGGGCCTCCTGTGGGCTAGAAAGCCACTGGGTGTGTCTCTTGGCAGGGTTTGCCCAGCAGGTGAGGTGAGTATTCAAGGGAGAGGAGTGCTTTCTGCCCCATGCCTCCAACCACTGCATGTGGGCCTGGCTCTCTGGTCTAGGCCCTGTGGGCAAGAATGTCGGTCTGCCTGGCCTCCACCACCCTCTGGCCCTGGGCACCTGGGGGCTCCTGTGAGCAGACAGGCAGAGGGTCTGCCCTTCCCACCAGCCAAGGGTGCCAGGCCTAACTGGGGCACTAGGGGCAGTCTGTTGGAAATTCCATTGAGGGGGAAATCAGGTGCTGAGGCAGCCTGGACCCTTTCCTCCCTCAAGCCCATCTCCACGACCTCGAGCCTGGGCTCTGCCCATGCCCACTATTGCCCCAGACCACCCTCAAAGCTGGTCTTCAGAAATGAATAATATGAGTTTTTATTTTGGGTTTTTTTTTTTTTGTAGTTTATTTTGGAGTCTAGTATTTCAGTAATTTAAGAATCAGAAGCACTGACCTTTCTACATTTTATAACATTATTTTGTATATAATGTGTATTTATAATATGGAACAGAAGTGTACAGGAGTTTATTACTTCTTGGGTCCTGTCTTTGTGATGGCACCCCGCCTACTCACCCAAAAAACTCCAAACTCCCTTCTATTGCTGCCGTGTGCCCTGCTGGAACCCCTGGGAGCTGTACAGACACTTGGATTTGGCATGTCATACCCTAGGCCCTTGTCTTCCTCCATTCCTTGGAGAGCCTCACCTCACCCATCTAGTCCCCAGCTTCAGCCAGCCTTCCTTGCCTCCTGGCTTTGAGTTGGTACAGCTCCCACCTCCCTCTTTATGTTCCCACCATTCCTTGGTGGATGCTCCTTCTGACCTGAATCAATTATTCCTTCCTCTCTTCAAGCCTGAAAAAGCTTACGGAGCTCCCTAGTTCTACCTGTTTTTGTTATATTCAAAAGGATTCTCTTGTCAGAGGATGGGGCCTCTGCACCACGGTGACATCTGTGTCCTTCCTCCTGCTGTTGCAGGGTGCCTGGCTCTTTTCTGTCTTAGCCCCAGCAGGGGAGAGGTCTGGGGCAGGGCAGGAGAGAGGTTTGCCTTATGTTTGCCCTCTTTGTAGCAGATGAGCGCTGAGACTCTGAGCACCTTGTCTGCCCCGGGCTGCTAGAATGTACTGAAGATTGCAAAGACAGGGAGAAAGGGGAGGATGAGGTAGCCTTCCCTGAGTCCAGGTTTCTCTGGCAGAGGCACTAATGAGGGAGTTTCCAGTCTCACTACGAGTTTCATGCCTAGCTTCCTCTAAGGCACAGGATAGTCCCTAGGGTACCACAGCCCTCTCCATAGTCAAAAATATGCCCCATGGAGAGCAAATGATGAAAAAATTAGCCACTGACAAAAAGCTGAGCAGATGCTCCCAGCTCTTAGCCTGTCCACAGTAAAGCAAAATAGACCCACCAGATGCCCTGCTCCTAATGGAGTCCCAGGGTTTGGAGTGCTACTTGCCCTCCCTTTTTTCCTCTCTGCCTGACACAGAGACACCATGCCCACACCAGACCTGGGTGCTTATGCCAGAGATATGAGAGCACGCACACGCTCCACGCCTTACTCATCGCTCCCTGTTCCCTGCACTGTACACACAGGGTATCAAACAGGAAAGCATTCAGGGAACCGTTCCCACAGCCTGAGCCGGCAGCAGGGGGAAGAATAACACGACCTCACTCTTCCTGCCCAAAATGAAACAGGAAAGCAGCTCCCAGGCCCTAGGGGGGGCAGGATGGGGGAACTGGGCTGGGACTCGAAGGCAAGATGACGAGGCTCCCATGTGGGGGACAGGTAGGACACCCGCAGGCCTGCACGTCCACAACACCAGGCTGTGACAGACTGCACAGGCTGCCAGACCCACAGAAAAGTGCCCCAGAGTGAAGCTGGCTGGCAAAGCTCACAGCTTCTCTGATATGCTAGATGGGGAACTGGAGCGCCCACCAAAACGCTGGCTTTCTGAGGGAAAGTGGGGACCCGTGGGGAACTTGGTCTGGGCAGCTCTGACATGCAGCTCATGCGAGGCTCCACCTCTAACAACATGCCAGAAGCTGGGCAGGCACTTGGGGTGTAAACAGGCCACAGCAGAGGAAGCCCCTTCTCCCCAGGATTTCCTGAGAGTCCAGCCCCTTCTGATAGGTAAGGCACCCATGATCACTTGAGTGTCCTGGGGTACAGGTACAGGAGATCTTCTAGGCTTGGCAGAAAGGAAGCCAGATGATGGTTCTAGACTCACTGTGAGGTACCTTCTGCAGTTTAGCCAATACCCACCTTTAATTTGCATGGGTATTTCACCAGGGAATTCAGAGTTTAGCAGTACCTTAACAGCCTGGAGCCAGTGCCCTACCCGGAGAATCAATCTGACCCCACGGTGACCTCCAGCCCTGAGGACAGCTGCTTTTCCAGGGGCCCTCGGCTGGTAGAGTCAGGGAGGGGCTGTGCAGAGGGAGAAATGACTTTATTCTGCTTGCTAAGCCAGGTTCCCCTCTCCTGCCTCAGGCCAGGGTCAGCCTGGTCAGGAGGTAGAGAAATAAGGACAGTGGCTCCCACCTCCCCCATCTAAGGCTAGAAAAGGCCACCCAACTAAACCAAGGTGGTGTGGATGCTCCATCTCTTGACTGGGACTCACAGAGCTCTCCGTAGGTCCCCTCCCCGCAGCTCTTCCAGCCTGTCTCCGTGGGTCCACAGGATCAGCGGCCCCAGCCCTCCACCCCACGTGGCCCGCTGCATTCCGGGAAGGGAGTGGAAGTGATTCACTGAGGGAACTGTGACTGTCTCTTCCCCGGGCGGGGATGCGCCTGCGAGGTCCCAGCGGCCTTCCCTGGGCGGCTGCGCTCTTCCTCGCGCCCAGAGCGCCCCGAGCCCCGCGCGGAGGCGGAAAGGGCAGGTGCGCCTGCCGGCCCGGGTCAGCCCTCCACCTGCCGCCGCCTCCGCCTCGCCCCGCAGCTCTAGCGGCTCCCCGCCCCCCGCGCTCTTTGTTACAGCCCGACTTCCTGTTTGCGGCCGCCGATCCGGCTCACTTCCCGGGCCGGGAAGCAGCCGAAGGCCGCGAGCTTCTGGGAGGCTCCCCCGCCAGCTTGGCTCCGCCTTCTGCCTCCCCAATCACGCCTGAACCTGGAGGCCCACGCGGTGAGCCGCAGGGGTGGCAGGCGGGCGGGACTGCTGGGGGCCCGCTGCCCGGCACTAGAGGGCGCTGCGCGGCCGTTAGGGCTGCGCGCGGGAGGGGCCGCCGACCCGGGAGGCTCGCTGGGGCTGCCCTTCTCCGTCCGGGGCCGACAGGACAAAGGCGGCCGGGGGCGGCCAGACGCCCGAGCTCCCTCCGGGCTCCGAGCCCCTAAGCCGAACGGATAAACTGGGGAGAACCCAGTGCGAGACTTTCCCCCAGATATGCTCACTGTGTGCAGGGGAGCAGGCCCTTTCCCTCGCCCCCGCCGTCGCAGCAGCCAGCATCCCTCGCCACCCCACACGCCTTCGGCTGTCCTGGTCCAAAGACATCCTCAAGGGAAGGGAATGGCATCAGGCAGGGCCGGGCACCGGGTCTGAGTTATGGGGCTGGAGCTCCCTTCCAGCGCCACCCCTCATTGCGGGGTGCTCTGGGACAAGTCCATCTACTTCTTCATTCCTGCAACACTGATTAGCATTCTAGCGGCTTATCCTTAACCTCTCTATGGGTAGTGCCTGTTAGGCATTGCTAGGGGGTTGAAATGAGGATGTATGGAAGCGCTTGAGCAGTGTTGTCACCTCTGCTGGTGGGTTAATCCTCCTCAAGCATCCCTAAGTGAGCCACTTTCTGGAACTCCCTGGCCCACATCAGCGGGGTGGGCCCAAGGAAGGTTGGAGTCTGGCAGCATAGTCCCAGTGTTAGCGGCCAAACCATGCGGGTGTGCTGCAACCTCAGTTGTTGCCTCCTCAGAAGAAAGAATTCCACCGAGGGGCATAATAAGGCAGACGGCGACGCTGAAGCAAGTTTTAGAGCTGGAGTGAAAGCTTATTACAAAGTATTAGAGCAGGAACAAAAGGAAGTAAAGTACACTTGGAAGAGGGCCAAGTGGGCGACCTGAGAGATTCAAGTGCGCGTTTGACCTCTGACTTGGGGTTTTCTATGTTGGGATGCTTCCGGAGCCTTGCATCCCTTCTCCCGGATTCTTCTCTGAGGGTGGGAGACCCGCATGACCAAGACCTGCCAGCTCTGGGAAGGGGTCGCCTGTGCAGTATGCTTACTGGAGTTGTGCACATGCTCACTTGAGGCATTTTTCCCTCATCACTTGAGCATTCCTAGAGGAAGGTCAGATACCAGTTAAGCTCCGCCATTTTGCCTCTTAGTGTACTCGCTGGAGCCCACTTGCCTGGGTCCCAGAGCACCCGGCAATGAGGGGCGGCGCTGCAAGGGCGCTCTAGCCCCATAACTCAGAGCGGGTGCCGGGTCCTGCCCAATTCCTGAGATCTTATCGGGAAGCTGGTGATCAGTTTCAGGTATTTCTATCTATTGAGAGACTGCCTTTCCCTGGTGCGGGCTGCAACAATTGTGAGAGAGAGTAACAACTACCTGACAGTCCACCTGTCAGACTACCACCTGACGGTAGCCTGACATTCCTGGTGGGAGTAGGGGCCCTCTCCTGAGCTGCTCATGCCTGTCTACCTACTGTGACACCAGCAGTAGCCCTAGGACCAAGCAAGGCAGCTGAGATCACAGGTTTCCATCCCCATCACTTCTGATGTGGCCCTGTCTTCGAGGAGCATCACTAATCTAGGTCAACCTCCTCTGATGTAGGCAGGGGTAGAAGGGAGGCCCTTGCTGTGGGAAGGGGCAGCAGGACCCCCAAGTCCTCAAGAGTCACCTTCCCCTTGGACATCTGCCACAAGTGACTTTTACCACCTTTCCTTGGCCTCTGGGGCATGGCACCCCTTAACACTCTGGTCAACAGTGGCCTCAGCTTATTTCTTTCATCCTCAAAGGTTCTCTGAGGCCAGGACACAGGACCCAAGATGCCAAGTGAGTCTACAGCCTGACCCAGGGTAACCAGCATCACGGGAATCCGGATTTAGCAACAGGTCGGCTCTGGCCCAGGAGTGCCCTGTGTCATTGCACCCCCTGCAGGACAGAGCCACAGCCCTGCCAGGCATGGCTAGCCTGTCTCTAGTGACCCCTCCCCCTGGCAGGGCTTGGGGTTTTGCAAACTGGCACTGACTGTTTGACTTGTTAGAGGAGTGCAGTCCCTTTCCCACAGTGGCAGATGTTGGGGCAAGACTCATGGTATTAAGCCCAGTCTGTTCAGTTTCACTCCTCTACCACCAGCTCCCTTCCTCAGCGCTTCTTCTTTTCTCTGGTAGAAGACATCTAAAAGGTCCTGAACATTCTCCATTCTTTTGTTTTGTTTTTTGAGGTGGAGTCTCGCTCTGTCGCCAGGCTGGAGTGCAGTGGTGCCATCTCGGCTCACTGCAACACCTCCGGGGTTCAAGTGATCCTCCTGCTTCAGCCTCCCGAGTGGCTGGGACTACAGGCACGTGCCACCATGCCCAGCTAATTTTTTTTATTTTTAGTACAGATGGGTTTCACCATGTTGACCAGGATGATCTCAATCTCTTGACCTTGTGATCCACCCATTTCAGCCTCCCAAAGTGCTGGGATTACAGGTGTGAGCCACCGTGCCCAGCCACATTCTCCATTCTATTAGCAGTGGGCCCTGGGGAAGAAGGGGTCCCAGCTGCTCTCATTCATTTAAGAGGCTTCACTGCCTTGGCTGCCTGTGGAACGCAGAATCTACAGCACCTGCCAGGCCCCTTGTGAGCAGCCTGACTTCTCCACATGGGCTGTTTTCTGAGGCTTCTCTTCTAGAGCCAGGTCCCCCCACACCACAGCATTTCCATGAGATCTGGGGCTCACCCCAACCCTGTGGATCTCCTCTCTTTGCAGCCCTGTCACCCCACTGAGATGCTCCCCACTGCAGCTTCTCCTCAGCCCTGCAACTGGTTGCTTCCTGTTCCCACAAATTGTACTTTTCTCTCTCCTTGGAATGGGGAGCACCACCCACCAGTCCTCTGTTGGCAGCCCAGCCCCTTTCCTTCCAGGTAGATGAGGACTGAGCTCTGGATAATTGGAACACCGGCCCCCACAGAGGTGCCCGCTCAGCTGGACCTCTCCCGCTTCTTGGAGGCTAGAAAATGGGCAGGAAGCCAGGTATTTCCACCATCCTGGGCACCCTTCTGCCAGGATATGAGTGAATCTTTACAGCCCTTGCTTTTGTGGACCAAGGGCCAAGCAGCCTTCCCCCTTGGCCCTGGGTTCAGCTGACACGCCCTGCAGAACAGCTGCCTGGGACTGTCTCTCCCTCTTCTGAGGTAGACTGTATGCAGGGACCCACTACACTATCTGCCCCTCCTTTGGCCAGAGTGTGGGTGGGAACTAGGTCCTTCTTGCACAAGGACTGAAGACCTGCAGACACACTTATTCTCTCAGAGGTCAGTAGGAAGAATGGTCCCTCATATATGGTGGATTATTTACTCATTCATTCATTTTAGCACCCTCATCCCATGCATACACAGAAAATCTCTCTTGGTTCAAGCAACTGTTTGTTCTGTCAATAGCACATTTGTTCTGCTAATAGTGTACTTGGGTAAGACCATTACCCATTCTGTCTTTGAAAAACATGCCTTGGCTGGGCATGATGGCTCACACCTATAATCCCAGCATGTTGGGAGGCCAAGGCAGGTAAATTGTTTGAGACCAGGAGTTCAAGACCAGCCTGGGCAATATGAAGAGACACCATCTCTACAAAAATACAAAACAATTAGCTGGGTGTTGTGGCACGCGCCTGTAGTTCCAGCTACTTGGAACTACAATGAGGTGAGGTGAGAGGATTGCTTAAGCCTGGGAGATGGAGGCTGCAGTGAGCTGAGATAATGCCATTGCACTCTAGCCTGGGTCACAGAGTTAGACCCTGTCTCAAAAATAAACAAAAAAATTTAGCTGGGCAGGGTGATGCATACCTGTAGGTCTCAGCCACCTGGGAGGCTGAACTGGGAGGATCACTTGAACCCAGGAGGTCAAGGCTGCAGTGAGCCATGATCGGGCCACTACACTCCAGCATGGGTGACAGAGTGAGACCCTGTCTCAAACAAAAAAAGCATGGCCAGGTGCAGTGGCTTACACCTGTAATCTCAGCACTTTGGGAGGCTAAGGCGGACGGATCACTTGAGCTCAGGAGTTTGAGACCAGCCCAAGGAACATGACAAAACCCCATCTCCAAAAAAAAAAAAAAAAAAAAAGCTGGATGGTGGCACATGCCTGTAGTCCCAGCTACTCAAGAGGCTGAAATTGGAGGATTGCTTGAGTCCAGGATGTCGAGGTTGCAGTGAGCCAAAATCCAGCCACTGTACTTGCCTGGGTGACACAGCGAGACTCTGTCTCAAAACAAAACACCCCACATTCCTTTGGCACCATACTTGTTAGAACAATCTGTGAATTGCATGGCAAGAATGGAGACCGCAATAGCTGGAGATTTCCTCTACTGAGCTTAAAATGCTTACCTTGATCACTCCCTCCTGATCCACTTCTTTCTTCTGAGCTATGTCGGAATGAGAGGTTCACTGTGGCTCTGCCCTGGATGAAATAGAAAGTGAAAAGTCTGAAGTAAAGATAATAAGAAGTCAACATTTGTTGAGTGTTTCTATGTGACAGGTACTGGCTACAGTATTCTTTCTTTCAATCACTGTCAGACCCTGCAAAGTCAATGCTATTACTTATTCCCTCTTTACAGTTGAGAACTAAAGACACCGTGCCTAGGGTCACCCAGCTCGTACATGGTGGAGCTGAGCTCAAATCTGAGCAAGCTGAACTCAGAGCCAGTGTCTGAGAAGGCTTTTCTTCTTTTATGATCACAAAGAGGCCATATTTTTTAAACTGCCAACTGAATCTCTACATACATATAATATTGTACAAGTTATAAATGGCTTAACAATTATATTAATGATGCAAACTCATGAACATTTACACGAAACTGCTGCTGTAGGTTTTGGTGAATTTTGTGCCAGCCACTTTAGTAAGTAAAACAAACATAATGGAATTCAGCTATTTGAATCCATGAGAACCAGCTTTCAAAAAAAGCATGCAGAAAGTGTATACATGCTTTACAATTAGGACTGTATTCCAAAAGCATAATTCTAGGTTGCTACAATGTCTTCTCTGCTACAAACCATTGTTTCAAAGGTTAAACAAGACAGTGACTCACATAAAAGGGTTTTAAAATATTCTTCCTTCTCAAAATAATGATCTCCATCAACTTTTATTTTTATATGTGTGTGTATATATATGTATGTATAATTTATTTTGAGACAGAGTCTCACTCTGTTGCCCAGGCTGGAGTGCAGTGGAGTGTTCTCAGCTCACTGCAACCTCCACCTCCCAGGTTCAAACAATTTTTGTGCCTCAGCCTCTTGAGTAGCTGGAATTATAGGTGTGTACCACCATGGCCAGCTAATGTTTGTTTTTTATATCTTTAGTAGAGACAGGGTTTCACCATGTTGGCCAGGCTGGTCTTGAACTCCTGGCCTTAAGTGATCCACCCACCTCAGCCTCCCAAAGTGCTGGGATTACCGGTATGAGCCAATGCGCCCAGCTGATATCCATAAAATTATAAAGAAACTATATCAAAATGTTGACCAGATAAGCCAGATCATTTGCCTTCACTGATTGCCTTGGAGGGCAGAGCACTTGTATCACATACAAGGAAGGAGAGATGGGGGTAGAGTTTCCACTCTCCTCCAGCCTGTGGAGTGGGGGTAGACAGGAGCCCTTTTCCCAGGAGTTTTGCTTCCTCATGCACAGAATTGAGGGAGGTAGGCTAGTGGCTTTTAAGAGACACCTCAACTAAAAGTCAGCTTGAGATCCCATCTTTGAGCAGACATATAGGGTGGCAAAAGAAATGGATTAAAAAACAGATGGATGAAGTCTTTCTTACCTTTTGATATGATCACTCAGAACTATTCTGTACTATAGTTCAAGAAAATCTTTGCCCAGTACTATTTAACTGTATGAAATGAGGCATCTGACAATGAAATTTTTGATAAAAAAGAAAAAAACAACAAAAAGAAATGTTTGATAAAAATGTAAACAGGCTCTGCTAAGTTTGGGTGGAAAAACAATGCACCAGCATGTTAAAACCAGCAGTCAGGACGTCCCGTTTCTGAGTTGTAGGAGTCCCCAGTCTGGTTGGGTGAAGTGCTGAGGAAGATGCATGTTCAGGCCATTCAACAGAGACCTAATGAGTGCACACTGCTCAGGACATGGATAAACAGGGGCCTAGGAAGACAACTTTAATGAAACTGGCTCTAAAACAAAGGATATGACAGAGTGAAATAATCCAAAGACAGTGATGTCTTCTCATTTTCTGTCCCTTACAGAGAGTACACATAATTTCTTCTGGAATCTAACATCTTTCCAAAATATATCACTTTATTTTCCTCACAAGGCAGGCACACATTAAGCATGTGACAGTCACATTATTTGTGAGCCCCAGGGCTTCCAGGAGCTTTCCTGGAGCTCATGGTCAGAGGCATCCTGAGATTTCAAATAGTGAAGCTTTCTCCACGGCCACACATTCCTTTGATCCTTGCGTTACTGAACAAAAACTCACTGGATAATTTGTCTTAAGCATAGTTTCTTTCTGTTCCTAAAAGTGTTAGCTGTGCTTTCTTTTCAATGAACACTCTCGCTCCATGTTGAACAACTTCTTCATCGAATTTCCTCTTGTCTTCGTTTATTCTAGACTATAAGAAAGGGCATTACAGGCCCTGGTTCGGACAGCAACTTTTACACCTGATGCTCAGGCTTATCTTAAAGAAGTTATTTTATCTGTTTACTGCTGAAGGTGTCAGGCTGTGGGTGGCCCTAGTGGGCTGCAGCTTCCTCTTGTTCACAGCCTGAACTAAGGAAGCCAACATCTCCAACGTCTGGGTGCCCACAGCAGGCCCATTAATGCCACAAACTCCAACACATGGTGCACTCAAGCCTCTGGGAAGGTTTTCCATCCTTCCGAAATCAGCAGTTTTATAAGGCGACTTCATCCTTTAGTGTATAAATCAGCATAATTCCCAGCTCCTAAAACAGCCTCCCCCCCAAAAAAAAAAAACATAAAACAACAACAAAAAACAGCCTTCCCTTGTTTCAGATAAACATGCTGACTAACACCAGGAGGTGATGTCAGTCTCTGGTAAGAGAAGAGAGAAGGAAAAGATCCTTAGGAGATGAGAGATAGCCGCCCAAAGGGGAACAATAAGGAAACATTAATTTGGAAAAGATCTAAAAAAAGAAGCCACCACATGCACATCATGTGCCACTCTGTCAGGTGGAGGTGATGCCTGGGCCCACGGCCTCTCACAGACTGGTACCTCTGTGGGCATGACATCGGCAGCCCCCTCCTGTGGGACTTTAGAAGGAAAGACAGGAAGGGTTTGCTGTTAAAGTTACAGAGAGGAACTAGCTAAGTGAATGGTTTGCTGCCTGGGAGTGTCCTGCTGGGAGGAAAGAGACAGATGTTGTCGGAATAGGAACAGGCAAGGCATGTTCCCTGAAGGCGTTTGCAGATCCCTTGGGCCAACTTCTGTGGAGATTCTGATTTTGAGGGTCGAGGTTGAACTCGTGTTATGTGCGACATGAGACATAGCCTTGGCCTTTTCCAAGTGACAGCCTCACTTCTACCTATATTGGTGGAGAATCTTCCATGTGCCTGCCTTGTGTTAGTTCCCTTGGGCCTTCAATAATGAGCTGTGCTCTTGGGGAGCAGTCAGGTTAGTGGGAGGCAGGATGCAAATGATTCCCAGCAAGGAGGCTCTGGAGCTAGCCCAGCTGCTTTGGGACCCAGGCTCCATGACTCTGCTATATCACAGCAGTGCTTACCTCACTTTGCTGCATGTTCCTCTGTGAAATAATATTTACCTCATGAAGTAGTGAAGAAATTTATAATTAGAATGGATGATATAAAAGCGCTTAGTAAATTGCCTGGCACATGGTATGCACGTAATAAATGGGCGCTTCTGTTGAAAGCACGAGTTGGAAGGGACAGCATGTAATAAATGAGTGTTTCTGTTGTAAGCACAAGTTGGAAAGGACAGACAAATAAACTGAAGTGGTGTAAAGCATTGTGGGAGCAGAGAGGAGGGAGCATCCGACTCTGCCAGGAGCAAGATCAGGTTATTGAGGACATTGCCAAAAGAGTTATGAAACACTGGGACTTTGGTGACGGTGGCAGGAGGTCTGAGAAAGGGCATCATTAAAATGTTCCCTAGATGTTTCAGGTATGCTATCCATCCCTCATCCACCAGAAAACCACTAATGACGCTTTGTACATAACTTTTTTTTAGACAGGATCTTGCTCTGCTGCCCAGGTTGGAGAGCAGTGGCACAATCATGGCTCACGCAGCCTTGACCTCGTGAGCTCAAGCGACCCTCTTGCCTCAGCCTCCTGAATAGCTGGGACTACAGGTGCATGCCCAACTAAATTTTAAAAAAAGTTTTGTAGAGATGAGGTTTCACTATGTTCCCCATGCTGGTCTCAAACTCCTCAGCTCAAACTATCCTCCTGCTTGGTCTCCCAAAGTGTTGGGATTAGAGGTGTGAACCACCATGCCCAGCAAAAATTACTATTATTAAAAAATTACATTTCATAAAACTTGGAAAGAACTGCTCACAATGCCAACACACTAGTATCTGGTGCCACCCTATCTTTATTCCTCATGTATGTTGTTCATGTTTTTAAGTTTTAATCATAGTACATGTGAAAATTTATATTTTGGCCGGGCGTGGTGGCTCACGCCTGTAATCCAAGCACTTTGGAGGCCAAGGCGGGTGGATCACCTGAGGTCAGGAGTTCAAGACCAGCCTGACCAACCTCGTGAAACCTCGTCTTTAAAAAAAAAAAGATTAAAAAAAAAAGAGAAAATTTATATTTTGCATTTTTGCTTTAATATGCGATTATACACATTTTTACTCTGCTGTTTTTTTTTTTCTTTTTCTTTTCCGAGATGGAATCTTGCTTTGTTGCCCAAGCTGAAGGGCTTGATCTTGGCTCACTGCAACCTCCACCTCACAGGTTGAAGCAATTGTCCTGCCTCAGCCTCCTTCGTAGCTGAGATTATAGGCATCTGCCACCACGCCCAGCTAATTGTTTTTGTATTTTAAGTAGAGACAGGGTTTCACCATGTTGCCCAGGCTGGTCTGAAACTCCTGAGCTCAGGTAATCTACCCACCTTGGCCTCCCATAGTGCTAGGATTACAGGCGTTGGCCACTGCACCCAGCCAACATATATATAATTGTTTCTAATGTCTTCATAAATTTAATGGACCATATCATATTTATGAAACTAATTATCTATTGCTGGATATTTAGGTTGTTTCCTCTGTGGTGTGTGTGTTTGTGTGTGTGCATTTTTCCATCATGTGAATGGTGAATTGACCATAATTTCCTTAAACATTTAGCTATTTTTGGATATTTAAGTAGTTTTTCTTCTTTTGTTTTTACTATATAATAAGTAATGGCTGGGCACAGTGGCTCACGCCTGTAGTCCCAGCACTTTGGGAGGTCAAGGTGGGTGGATCACAAGGTCAGGAGTTCGAGATCTGCCTGGCCAATATGGTGAAGCCCTGTCTCTCCTAAAAATACAAAAATTAGCCGGGATGGTGGCAGGCACCTGTAATCCCAGCTACTGGGGTGGCTGAGGCAGGAAAATCACTTGAACCGGGAGGCAGACATTTCAGTGAGCTGAGATCACACCACTGCACTCTGGCCTGGGCAACAGAGCAGACGGAGACTCCGTCTCAAAAAAAAGTAACAATGCATTGAAAATCTTCAGGCATATGGCTTTTCCCATATTTTGAATAATTTCCTGGAGGAGCATTGGGTCAAAGGGCACGGATATTTTATGAATCTTGATTTGTATCACCAAGCTGCTTTCTCAAAGTCTTCTTTGTGCCAATTCAGATACTTCAGCAATGTGTGGATACGTTTTCCACTTCCTGCCCTACTCCCCACAGTTGGTGAGTGGAGAAGAGGACATTCTTCTAAGAAGCTACCAACCAAGAAAGTGCTCATATAGAACTAAAGGGGACAGGATAGAAGAGAAGAAGGGAGAGTGAATGTAGGGAATGGAGAGAAAGCGAAAAAAGAAAGGAACAACCAGGAAGGACCATTTTGCCAGTATTTTTTTTTTTTTTTTTCTGATTGGAAAAGTAATTCATGCTCCTTGTAAAAATCTAGACTTCTTCATTAATGCTGGAGTTTGATACTGAAAGTCCTCCTCTGGCACCAGCCTCTGCTAACAGTTTAGGTATATTCTTCCAGATTATTTCTTACATGGATACTAATGTGTGGCTTTTGTTTATAAAGAAATAGCTTCATACTATACACAGTGTTGTGCAACTTTCCCACTTATATCTGAGACACCTTTGGAATGAGTATGCGAAGTGTGCAGATCATGTTTAGTTTAAATATTGAATTAGAATCGAATGAGAAGCCATATTACACATTTCCCCTGCCAGCTATCTCCTGGCCAGTTTGGGGAAGCCTTCAGCTGCCTCTGTTTCCTTTTTACAGTCAGCGACATCCCCAGAGGGCAGTCCCTTGCTGCTGCTTAGGGGGTCAACCCCAGGCGGCCTGTGGACTCTCGGCTGGGAGGCCAGAAGCCGATGAAGAAGACCAGCAGCTGCCCATAGCCCTGTGGAGGCCTCACTGGACCTTCCTTGCCCACAGGTCCTGGAACCTCAATGCCTAAGGATTAATCATTGCTGCAAAATCTCACGCCCAGGAAGAACTAAACCCATCGCCTTGGGGGAAAGACTGGTTTGGCTTTCGCATCTTTACCGCCTCTCTCCACAGGTGCAGACACCACAGCCAAAGTGACTGACAGCCGTTCTAAGCGCTCTAACAGGCTCTTCCCCGAGCCTACCTGGGCTCAAGGGGTCCCACACCTGGTCCCGGGCGTAGCCCTCACCTGAGGCCTGCAAGCTCCGGGCGCCTGGCCTGACTCAGCCCCGCAGCCTCTTCAGAACCCTCTGCAGCCCCCATGACCCAGTTTCTCCATTCGGTCACACTGGCCAACGGCGTGAGGCACCTGACTGGAATGCAAAGGGTGCCTCAGACAGCTTTCCCGCAGTGCATGCTCTCAGGAGGGGCCCCAGAGACGGAAGTTTATGCCGCCCAGAGCGCTCCTTCTGGACGTGCCCCGGACTCGACCTGGGACTGAGTCCGAGCCGCCTGGGCTGGCAGGGACTCGGCCAGGTGCACGAGCGCCACGGTTAGACAGACACCGCCTGGGACTCGCTTGCCGTACCTCCAAGGGGCCTAGGCCATGAAGGGGCGGCTGGGGAGACGCTCGGTGCCCGCCCTGTGCCCGTTGGGTACCCCCTTCCCGCCGCCTGACGCAATCCGAGGCGCCCTTGCTGCATGCCGACGCTGGAGAAACCTCCC
The DNA here is from genome assembly GCF_009761245.1 of Sapajus apella. Taxonomy (NCBI): domain Eukaryota; kingdom Metazoa; phylum Chordata; class Mammalia; order Primates; family Cebidae; genus Sapajus; species Sapajus apella. Next base: position 10,595,633 of record NW_022437014.1, on the reverse strand, counting down.
CTGCGGTTGCATCACTCCTGACAGGTTTGCTACAGAAGTGGAGCAGAACCAATCAGCGAGCGCGCTAGGCCCGGAGCGCGGTTAAGTGTCAAGCAGAATCCGAAGGTGATTGGCCAAAAGGGGATTTGCCCCGCCCCAATCACCGCGGCTGCTGGCCGCGGTGGGCGTGTTCTCCCGGCAAGAGGGTTTAAAGGGCGCCTCCATGGGGGGCGCTCAGCTGGAGCGACCGAGCGGTGCCAGGCCAGGTGTGTGCGTCCGTCGGTCTTTCCGTGCCCACGCCGGAGACCAGCCCCGGAGGCCGCCTGGGCCTATCCCTGCGCCCGGCACCATGAAGCAGGAGCCTGCAGCCCCTAATACCTCCCCCGCCTCGCAATCCCCTACGCCGTCCGCTCAGTTCCCCCGAAACGACGGCGACCCCCAAGCGCTGTGGATTTTTGGGTACGGCTCCCTGGTATGGAGGCCCGACTTCGCCTACAGCGACAGCCGTGTGGGCTTCGTGCGCGGCTACAGCCGCCGTTTCTGGCAGGGTGACACCTTCCATCGGGGCAGCGACAAGATGGTGAGCATCCAACCGTGCCCAGGGGAGTGAGGGGGTTGGGGGCGAGATACTGGGTGCCAGTGCCCTGCAATATCCTGGGCTTTCTGGGCCAGTGGAAGGAAATGTGTGACCCTGTGTCTGGGGTTTGTGGCTTAAATATATGTGCCCAGTGCATCACTGTAATGGCTGGAGTCTGAACCTGTGGATTCCTGTGTTGCTCACCAATTGGGACCACTGCCATCTGTCTTACTATTTCTCCTACATCTGTGCATCAGTCCCCTACCTTCCCCTGAGTGAGTGGGACTCTCAGCGTGCACAGCGGGGTTCTCTGAGGCCCAGCCAGCGGGATTGATAAAGAGTTCCTTGCTGATGGCAGAGCTGACTTCTAACTTGTCTGTTTCAAAATCTTTCTTCCCTCCCTAGCCTGGCCGTGTGGTGACGCTCCTTGAAGATCATGAGGTAAGTGCCTGAATCATGAAGGGGACCCTGGCCCAGCGTGAAGGGGGACAGGCAGATAGAGCTCATAGGCTGTTGGCTGCAGGCTAGCTGTGTTGGCTGCTTCTCTGGTAGAGTAGAAACATGGTCTAGTTCAGTGCTTCTCACCAAATCACATGAGGATCTTGTTAGAATGCAGAACTTAGTTCAGTAGCATGAGAGTGGGTCCTAAGATGAAGCAGTCTAAGAAGCTTACAAGCAATACCACCGCATCCTGGACCACACTTTGAGGAGGAATCCTGTCCTCCCTGTTAGTAGACCACTTTGTCAACTTTTCCTTTCTTTTTTTTTTTTTTTGAGACAGAGTCTCACTCTGTTGCCCAGGCTGGAGTACATTGGTGTGATCTTGGCTGACTGGAACCTCAGCCTTCTAGGTTCAAGCGATTCCCCCACCTCAGTGTCCCAAGTAGCTGGGATTACAGGGATGCACCACCACACTTAGCTAATTTTTGTATTTTTAGTAGAGATGGGGTTTCACCATATTGGCCATGCTGGTCTTAAACTCCTCACCTCAAGTGATCTGCCTGCCTCAGCCTCCTGAAGTGCTGGGATTACAGGAGTGAGCCACCATGCCCAGCCTCAACTATTTCTTTTTAATTTTTTTTTATTCTTTTTTTTTTTTTTTTATAAAGATGGGGTTTCACCATGTTGGTCAGGCTGGTCATGAACTCCTGACCTCAGGTGATCCGCCTGCCTTGGCCTCCAAAGTGCTTGGATTACAGGCGTGAGCCACTGCACCCGGCCCCTTTTTAATTTTTTTAAAGACGGAGTCTTGCCCTTATCACCCAGGCAGAAGTACAGTTTTGCGATCTCAGCTCACTGCAACCTCTGCCTCCTGAGTTCAAACGATTCCCCTGCCTCAGCCTCCGCTGGGATTACAGGCGTGCACCACCATGCCTAGATAATTTTTGTATTTTTAGTAGAGACAGGGTTTCACCATGTTGGCCAGGCTGGTCTCAAACACCTGACCTGAAGTGATCCACCTGCCTTGGCCTCCCAAAGTGTTGGGATTACAAGCGTGAGCCACTGCACCCAGCCTTTCAACTTAAGAAAAGGGAAACAAGGACTTGAGGTACTGCCACCAGATGGCTCATCAGCCTGCCACAGCCTCCCTTATAGAGCACAGTTCTGGGGTGGGAGTAACATGCTAGGAGAGGGAGGAACAAGGAGCTGTGACAACTCACCATGGGTGTCCTTGTTTTTTCCCAGGGCTGTACTTGGGGTGTGGCATACCAGGTGCAAGGGGAGCAGGTAAGCAAGGCCCTGAAGTACCTGAATGTGCGAGAGGCAGTGCTTGGCGGCTATGATACCAAGGAGGTCACCTTCTATCCCCAAGATGCTCCTGACCAACCACTGAAGGCATTGGCCTATGTGGCCACCCCACAGAACCCGGGCTACCTGGGCCCTGCGCCTGAAGAGGCCATCGCCACGCAGATCCTGGCCTGCCGGGGCTTCTCTGGCCACAACCTTGAGTACTTGCTGCGTCTGGCAGACTTCATGCAGCTCTGTGGGCCTCAGGCCCAGGACGAGCACCTGGCAGCCATCGTGGACGCTGTGGGCACCATGTTGCCCTGCTTCTGCCCCACTGAGCAGGCTCTGGCACTGGTGTGAGGGGCTGAGCCCCTGCGGGGAGTGCCCATGTGGACATCAGGGCCCGACACCCACTCCAATGCACAAGACAGACTTGCAACCACTAGAGCCCACTACGTGGACATGGTGGGTGGCTGGAGATTTCTCTTTCTCAGCCCCTGCCTGTCCAGCTCTCCTGCTTGACATCGACTTACTACTTGAAACTTTATTTATTGCACCATGTTGGTGTGGGCAGGCGGGGGGCCTGCCCTGGACACAGGGGTCCTGCTGAGCAGTGGCCCCACCCTGGAACTTGACCAGATTCCCCCCAGTGCTGCTGCTAACCCCATACCACCCAGGCCTCCACCTCCCCAGGGAGTCTCCAAGAGCCTAGATCCTCTGCCCAGTCAGCCCAGCCATCCATAGCCCTGGGAATTCCTCCTGCCAAGGATCCCAGCACGCTGATGAGGGACAGTAGGGAGTGAGGAAAAGGGGCCCTGAAAGGACTGAGGCACCGGCCAGCCCTCCTTCTCCACCGGTTCCCCAGGGCAGAGCTGGGGCTGACGACTAGACACAGCTGCTGAGCCTGGCCTGGGCCTCTTACCCATTTGGTTGTTCCCTTGTCTCTGTCTGTCTATCTGATTGTCTGTCTGGGCCACGCCTGCCTGTGTGTTGGTCTATTCCTGGAAAGCTCATCACTACAGGCCCTGGCACCTTCCCAGTTTGTCCCATACTGTTATCCATAAAACTATCTCTTCATCTATGCTGTGCTGGAATGTGGTTCTTTCTCACATGGGAGTTTGGGGCAAGTGAGGTGGTGATGCCCTGGAAGGCTCCTAAAACGGGAAAGGGCTCCCTCTTCCTCTCCTTCCCTCTCTCCCAGGGAGGGGCAGCTGGGCAGTCAGAATTGCCAGGTTATATCACTCTCATGGGTACAGTTCATGCCTTACGCATGCAAATAATGCCCCCTGAGCTGTGCAGGATTCAGCTCATGCTCTACTTGGCAGCCCTGTGGGCAGTGTCCTTGCCACCAACCCAGACTCTGTTTTATCCTGCTCAGCTGCCCCAGGAAGGCTGGCAGGCTTGCAGCTCAGACCAGCTCTTCCTCCAGCTGCAGGGCCAGCTGCTGCCTCTTCCTAACAGCTAGGCTAGACCCCTAGCGTCCTGCTAAAGGAGCATATAGGTTAGGGTAGGATGATGACAACTTCTAAGGCAAGGCTGACAGCAGGGACCTGTGGCCTGGAAGACCTGGTGTCCCTTTTACTTTTAGAGTCCAGGTGCTCTGGGGCTGTGGTGTAGCCTGAGCCTTCCCCATAACCATCACCTGTCCTGGCTCACCCACACTGGAGTGTGGGCCCCAGGCTCCTGCCTGTCTACTCCCTGCCTGTCCCCGGATGCTCTTCTTGTCCTAGCCCCTGGGGACAGATCACAGCTCCAGGGTCTCAGTCTGGCCTTGAGCTCCTCATCAGGCGTGGCCTCTTAGTGCTATTTGACCCCTGGACTTGCAGAATGGGGAAGAGCTAAAATGACAGGGTTTAGCAGCAGAAGATCTTGAGGCCAAGGGCTGGGCATGGTGGCTCATGCCTTATAATCCCAGCACTTTGAGAAGCCAAGGTGGGAGAATTACTTGAGCCCAGGAATTTAAGACCAGCCTGGACAACATAGTGAGACCCTATCTCTATAAAAAATACAAAGGAAATTAAAAGGAAAAAAAAGGCTTCAGAGTCCAACCCAGCCTCCTCTTCATTGTCCAGTCACCTTGGGACAAGCCTTCAGCTCTCTGGGCATGAGTTCACTCTCTATGAGGGGACAATGCCGTGGAATGATGTATGGGGCGGGATGGGTGGGATGTGTTGCTCCTGTTCTTGCGGCTGATGTCCTGGATTGGTCTGGGTGTCCCCGGCAGGGTCAACTCCGATCAAGTTGACAGCTATTATGCCTGGGGAGGGTGCCATGGCTGGGCTGTGTGCTCACGTCTTGGCGGCCTCGTGTCTTGGCCATTGATGGGAAGAGTGTGGAGCCCAGCCAGGTTCTTCTGGGATCCTGGTGAGGGCAACACAACAGCAGGAGGCAGCAGGTGGCAGGGAGCCCTGGGCAGCTGCCTCCTGCGCTTCCTGGGCCTCTCGCCAGACAGCCAGAGCAGAGCCCTGCTCCATCCTGCTGATGGGGAGGGCTGCTTGTCAGCTGCACAGTGGGGGGCTCACATCCTTCAAGCCATTCAATCAGCAAGTATTTCCTAAAGCTCCCACTGTGCCACACACCATTCCATGCACTGGGGATACAGTGGTAAAGAACTCCTCCTCCTTGGCTCGGCACAATGGCTCATGCCTGTAATCCCAGCACTTTGAGAGCCTGAGGCAGGCAAATCACGAGGTCAGGAGTTCGAGATCAGCCTGGCCAACATGGTGAAACCCCATTTCTACTAAAACCACAAAAATTAGCCAAGGATGGTGGTGCGTGTCTGAAATCCCAGCTACTCAGGAGGGTGAGGCAGGAGAATCACTTGAACCCAGGAGGCAGAGGGTGCAGTGAGCTGAGATTGTGCCACTGCACTCCAGCCTGGATGACAGAGCAAGACTCTGTCTCAAAAAAAAAAAAAAAAAAAAAAAAGAACTCCTTTTCAAAGAGCTTAGAGTCTAGAAACAGCGTGACAATTCAGCATGGAATGGGAGAAGAGGGCTTTAAGCACACAGAAAGGGCTCCTGACTTGAGCAGGGCAGTCAGGAAGGCCTTCTGGGCTTTCTGGGAGAGGCAACCTGAGAAGGGGCCTCTGAGGATCAGAGAGTAAGGGAACAGCATGTGCCTGAGGGGAGGCAAGGTCAGACCAGCTGGAACAGAGCGGCCCTGGGCAGGGGACATGAGCCAGACAGGTGGCAGGACTGCCGGCCCTGGGAACTTCGCTGTGCCATGCTGTGGGTGGCATTCCTCCTGGGTCAATGGAGGTCTCTGGTGGATGCTGAGCAGGGCAGAGATGTGCTTAAGAGGGAACGCTGGCCGAAGTCAGGTTGGAGGAGAGAGGCCAGAGGGAGGTGAAGGGGACGCAAGCCAAGGTGTGCCAGTGGGAATGGACAGGGGAGGGATTGCAGAATGGGTTAGGGGTGAGGTTGACAGCATTTGGTGGCTGGTTAGATAAAAAGAGTGAAGGGAGGGTAGAGACAGTAGGGCCAAGGCTCCTGGGGCCGTGGCAGATCTGGAAGGGGTGGGAGGAGATAGCCTTGCATTTCAGTTAGGGGTGCCTATGTGGGGAGTGATGACTTCCACAGGGATGTTCAGGGCCACTGGATATGTTGGTGTGGGAGTCAGGAGAGAAATTAGAGCCTTGGGAACCATAGATGCGGAGATAGGGCTAAAAGCCCTGGGAGGGGAGAGAGAGGAGAACAGGGCAAAGTTAGTCCCTGAGGATTCCAGCCCTGGTGGTCTGAGCAAAGCAAGAAGAGGCATCAGGAACAAGCTCTGGAGAGGTAGGTGGAGAACCAGGAGAGGGCAGTGTGCGGGGAGCGCCAGGGTGGAAGGTGTTTCCGGGAGGCGCACAACGCGGTCAGGTCAAGGGAAAAGAGCTTGGAAGAGCAGCCACTGGATGAAACGCTGGGGGTCCCTGAGGCCTCAGTGAGTGCAATTTCAGGAACAGTATGGAAGCCACAGGGCAGGGCTGAGGAGCCAGTGGGAGGGGGAGCAGCTTTCAGGAAACGTGGTTGCTAAGAAGAGAGAGAAACAGAGGGATAACTGAGGGCATGGGAGGCGCAGGGGTTTCAGGACTCCTTCACAAATGAAAAATTGTGGAGCACTGCAAGAGCTTTTGTTTATCTGGGATATAGTTATTAACATTTACTATAGTGGAGGCTGGGTGCAGTGGCTCACACCTGTAATCCCAGCACTTTGGGAGGCTGAGGCAGGAGAATCACTTAAGGCTAGGCGTTAGAGACCAGCCTGGCCAACATGGTTAATCCCCATCTCTACTAAAAAGACAAAAAATTAGCCAGGTGTAGTGGTACATGCCTGTAATCCCAGCACTTTGGGAGGCTGAGGTGGGTGGACTGCTTGAGCCCAGGAGTTCCAGACCAGCCTGGGCAACATGGTGAGAACCCGCCTCTAAAAGCAAAAAGAAAAGAAAATGAAATTGAGAAGTTTAAAACATTCATTAGCCAAATTAAAAATAAAAATAAAAAAATAAAAAGCTGGTACAGTGGTGTGCACCAATAGTCCCAGCTACTTGGGAGATTAAGGGAGGATCACCTGAGCCCAGGAGTTCAAATCTAGCCTGGGCAACATAGCAAGAACCCATCTCTAATAATAATAATAAACATAAACCCGTTACATGCTGACATGTTTTTTAAAGAAAAATAATTTTATTTTGCCAAACAAGCTTAGTGAAAAGAATGGCATTGTTTGATATTTTTAATGTCTGACTTAATAGAAGCCAGATTCTTACCCACTCCTGCATTTAATCTGTTACAAGTTCACATATCATTTAGGCTCTGAAAAATTCCACTGAACACTCATGAGGAAATTAGAGTAAAAAAGACAAACAGACCCTTGAGAAGATTTTGGGGACCTCCAGAGATCCTTGGGTCATACTTTGAGAACTTCTGGCGTAGAAACATTAAAAAAAATGTTTTCTGGCCAGGCACAGTGGCTCACGCCTATAATCCCAGCACTTTGGGAGGCCAAGGTGGGCGGATCACTTGAGGTCAGGAGTTCAAGATCAGCCTGGATAACATGGTGAAACCCCATCTCTACTAAAAAATACAAAAATTAGCCAGGTGTGGTGGTGTGCATCTGTAGTACCAGCTACTTGGGAAGCTGAGGCAGGAGAATCACTTGAACCCGGGAGGTGGACGTTGCAGTGAGCCGAGATTGTGTCATTGGACTCTGGAAGACAGAGCAAGATCCCATCTAAAAAAAAAAAACAGTTTTCTGTTTGTTTCTTTTCCTCTTTAGTTGGGAAAGACTTGAAAGCAGGGTGATGTGTGGGTGCCCTTGAAACTTTAAGCTGCAGCATTAGGGAATTTCAGAGTTAGCAGGGACTGCAGAATCATCCCATTTGTGCCTCTAGGGTGTCCTCCTGGAGAGCCAGGAGTTAGTGGGAAGGACCAGCTGATTCATTGCTTTCTATTAAACCTACAACAGCTCAGGGCCCTTGGCCTGCAACTGCCATGGGCAGCAGAAAAACACAACCACCCCTGTACCTGGCCTGGGAAGGGTAATGGGAGCTCAGGTGTGGGCAAGGCTGGCTGGCTCTGGGGGCCTTAGAGAAGCAGTAGAAATACACAGATAGGAGGGGCATTCTGGCAAAGGAGAAGGAGCCAGCTGAGTGGCTGACGCGCTGGGCGCTGGGGAGGAGGCAGGGCGCTGGGGAGGAGGCAGGGAGCTGCTCTGGAGTCAGATGGTGGAGGAAGTGTTCAACATTCTCTCGTAGAGAAGTTGACTTCTGTAGTGACGTTTGTGTTCTTTTCATGTTTTCCTTCCCACTGAAGGGTCTCTTGTTTGTTTTGTTCTTTTGCTTGTTTTGTCTGTTTTAAGGTAGACTAGCATCTTGTTCAGGCCCGGAGGCTTGTGCTTGTAGCCAGAGAAAGATGGTTTCCCACCACAAGACATGGTGGGAGTCTGTCGAGATGTTCCAGGCAGGTGTTGGTGAGGGCTGGAGGAAAGGCAGGAGCTGGGACGGTGGTGGAAAGGCCTTCAGGAAGCCTGCTGGAATTCGAGGAAAGCAGGAGGGAGGAGATTGGGGATCCCAGGATTTTGCCAAGAGGGTGGGGTCTCTAATCAGCAGGGGACAGGGACCGTGTAGGAGCATGCGGCGAACACCAGTCTGGCCTTTGTGTTACTTTCTAGGGCTGGCAGGGGTATCTTCAGGTTGTCCCTCACTAGGCTACAGGAAGGATCGAATTCCTCTGAGAGCTGTCGTGCCCTTACAGAGGGAAATGTCAGTTGGAGAAGCAGAAGGTGTGGGAAGAAGGACCACAAATCGGGGAGACCCCCATTTCCCAGCCCTGGATCTGAAGAGGGATCAGATGCTCCGGGGCGTTGGTCCAACTCCAGTGGCCAGGAGAGGGGAGGCAGTGGTCACAGAGTGTGTCCCAGATGGCTGGAGAGAGTGTGAGCAGAGGGCCCTGCTGCACGCCTGAGGGTAGGGCAACCGTGGACCCCAGCATACCCAGGTTAGCCCTAGTTTACTATGTTGTAGAGTAATTATGACTTTGACTCTCAAAAGTGTCCCAGTTTGGACACTAAATTACACGGTGGCTGTGGAGATCTAGGACACAGCAGGGTTGCTTTATTAGTGGAGCTGGTGGCTATCAGATGGGCTTGGCCAAAGCCTGCAGGAGACTGTCCTCTGCCCTTCACCACCAGCCCAGAGGCAGGGGGTCCGCTCAGGACACAAAGCCCAAGGTGGCAGCCAGGGTGGGCCACTGTCCTCTGTCCTTCCTCTTGTTGCCTGTGGAGAGTCCCCAGCAGGCCTGTCATTAGTCCTCAGCCCACCCTGGCCTCATCCTTGCCCCAGGCATTTCCTTGGGCATGAGGAGAACTTGACACACCCTGATGGCTCAGCCAGGTCCCCAGCCCTTCCTGGTGCCACCACCTTTACCCCAAGGAACTCAATCTTCCGCCACACCCCACCCTCACCCCCCACCCCCGGCTGATCCTGCCACTTTTCCTTTGCCTGGGACTCTGCGCTGTGCACTCCTGGCTCTCACCCCTTGTGCCTCTGTTCCTCCACCTGGCACTGCTGTCCCTATTTTGGCTCCATCCTGGGTCCTGCCCCTCACCAGGCCTCTGCCTGGACCATCCGATCCACAGGAAGCTTCAGCACTGGGGTGCCCAAGCCCACAAGCTCACCCCAGCCCTGACACTCACCTCCCAGCCAAGCCAGGAACCTGGGGCCAGCCTCCCTCAATCCTCACAACCCTGCCAATCTCACCTGCCCCAAGGATCTGTGGTGCCTGCTCTACTTCCACCCCCTCACCCCACTGTTTCCCTGGGCTAGTGTCATGACCTCCAAATGCATCTACCGTCCCATTCTGGGCCCTGAATATTCATTTTCCAAATAATTTAATATGCAGGTCTGGCCAGACCCCTCCGCATGGACAACCTGAGCCCTGCTCTCCCCTGACCCCAGCCACCTGCGATCCCTCCTGCCTCAGGCTACCTGTGGCCACTCAGCCATTGCTCCCGCTGCTGTGCCGACTGAGATGCCCCTCCAACCACATCTTGCCCAACCTCACACCCCTCAGGACCCACCCCAGCTTCACCCTGCTGCTGCCCTGCCACCTCGTGCCCTCTGCAGTGCCACCCCTGCCACCTCTGCCCAGATCTGTTCAGTGCCCAGCACGTGTTATTGGCTTGATCTACTTGCAATTCTGTCTCCACTAACTCGAACACCCCCAAGGGCAGGAACAGTTTACCCCAGCGTGGAGCACAGTTCTGGGGCCCCAGGAGGAGCTCAGAGGACCTATGGGAAATATGGTTCCTATGGGCAATGACCCTCCTGAATGTGACGTCACATGTCACCTTGGAGGGAAAGACCGAATAAAAACCTCAATCATATTCAAGGGTAAGCACCAGCTTGCCTCCCCAGGCTATTATTCAATCTGAAGGTTTCCATGCAAAGCACAAGAATGTGGGACTGGAAGCCACATGGGCAAGGGCAGACCAGCCAGGCATGGCAGCCCCAGCAGGTGCCTGACTGCAGCAGTGCAGACCACACTGCTGGCTCCCACCTCTGCCTTGGATGGGTCCATTTCTATCTCCCTTAATCTGTCTGTGAGAGACCAGGACCCTGAATGCATACCAGGGGAAGGGGCTGCCTCTTGCTAGTTCCCCCACCTGGGGTGTTAAGCTAGAGGGGCGTTTGAGTGTCTTTCATGGAGTGGCGCCCCCACACCCACCATCTCTCTCCCTGTCCCCACAGGAAAGGAGCTTGGCTTTCCTGGGCACAGCCTAATGGTGTTGGTGACTGGGATAGGAAGGAGACTCAGGTGAGTAATGTATCCACCTGCAGCTTCCCCCAGCCACAGTCATGTCCAGCCAGGCACAGCCCCTCATGGTGCCCAGTCATGTCCCATGCCAGGCAAAGAGAGTGGCAGGAGAGGGGGAGGGGCTCTGGCACGAGGTACGGGGAGTCCATGGGTGGCAAAAGCTGATGACAAGCTGCCCATGTAGGATGCCTTCATAGGAGCAGGCCCTCACCTATGTGGGTTTCCAGAGGGAGACCCAGTTCCTGCTCACGGGCCACCTGCAGCCTGAGCAGCATGCTATGCGCTGACAGACAGGAGCTGGTAGGACAGAAACCTGGGACATCCCTGCTACAGGCAGGGGCCTTCTCACCTTGGGGATTGTATTCTCCTCTGTTCCCTCATCCTAAAAAGCTCTTCCCTACCAGCTCCAGCCTAGCTAATTTGTCACTCAGGCTTCAGGGCTCAGCTGAGATGACACCTCCTCTGGGAAGCCTTCCCTGAACGTTCCCTACCCCTGACCACCTAGGTCTGGCTTTGGGGCCCTGCCATGCATCTCTGCCACCTGCACTGTTTCTCTTGCAGCTATGATTGCACCATGTCCTCGTCAATTCCTTCTCATTCCCACTGTGAGCCCAAGAGGGCAGAGACCAAGGTCCTGATGCATCCCAGCAGGGCCTGCACACAGCAGGTATTTTTGTCGTGTTGGTTGAATGAAAGGCCTCTCACCCAGCAAGAGGCGGGCACTGATGAGGGGACCTCAAGGGGTGCTCTGGGCTGTCACCCCAGAAAAGGGAGTGTGCAGAGCAGGGTGGGCTAGTTGGGATGCAGCCAAGGGGAGGAGGCTGGCCCACCATGACCATCCCACAACTCCATATGCACCAGGGCTGGCCCCCTGGGTCGGGGCATCAGACTGCTGTTTAGATGCAAAGAAAGAGTCCTGGGCTGGGAGTCTGGAGGTTCCAGTCTCTGTTTTCATCTGTGTGTTTTAATCAAGGCACGTTTACTCTCTCTCTGGACCTCTGCCTCTTCAAATGCAAAATGAAGAGCTGGACCGGAAACTCATTCCTGTTCAGTTCCAATAGCTCCTCTTTTGCATGAAGCACATGGGCTTGGAGTCAGAGGAACTGGGTTCAAGAGCTGGGGCTCCACTTACCAGATGTAAGTCCTTGGCCAGGTTACTTAATCCCTCGGAGCTACAATTTTCTCACCTGTAGAGCAGGACTGATAACCATCAACTGCCTCTCAGATTCTTGGGATTAGAAATGCTTTCAGGTGGGCCGGGCATGGCGGCTCACACCTGTAATCCCAGCACTTTGGGAAGCCGAGGCAGGTGGATCACGAGGTCAAAAGATCGAGAGACCATCCTGGTCAACATGGTGAAACCCCATCTCTACTAAAAATACAAAAAATTTGGGCCGGGCGCGGTGGCTCAAGCCTGTAATCCCAGCACTTTGGGAGGCCGAGGCGGGTGGATCACGAGGTCAAGAGATCGAGACCATCCTGGTCAACATGGTGAAATCCCGTCTCTACTAAAACTACAAAAAAAAATATTAGCTGGGCATGGTGGCACGTGCCTGCAATCCCAGCTACTCAGGAGGCTGAGGCAGGAGAATTGCCTGAACCCAGGAGGCGGAGGTTGCGGTGAGCCGAGATCGCGCCATTGCACTCCAGCCTGGGTAACAAGAGCGAAACTCCGTCCCCCCCCAAAAAAAATACAAAAAATTAGCTGGGCATGGTGGTGAGTGCCTGTAATCGCAGCTACTCAGGAGGTTGAGGCAGGAGAATTGTCTGAACCCAGGAGGCGGAGGTTGCGGTGAGCTGAGATCGCGCCATTGTACTCCAGCCTGGGTAACAAGAGCGAAACTCCGTCTCAAAAAAAATGCTTTCAGGTGAAAACACTCCATACACATGCCTTAAAGTGTATGGAGTGTTTTCACCTGAAAGCATAGCTCATCAAATCAGAATGTTTCCTCCACTTCTCACATCCCCTGCCAGGTCAGTGAGCTGAGGAGACAGTGGAGGAAGGAGGGCTGGCTGCAGCCAGGCTATTTCGGTTTGTTTATATACACACTGTGTGAATGCTGGTTATTATTATTATTTTTTCTTTTCATTTATTTATTTACTTAGTGACAGAGTCTCCCTATGTTGCCTATACTGGTCTCAAAATCCTGGGCTCAAATGATCCTCCCATTTTGGCCTCCCAAAATGCTGGGTTTATAGGCAGGAGCCATCCACCTGGCCTGGTTATTTTTGCTCTTTTTTTAAAGTTTTTTCTTTTTTTTATTCAAGATGGGGTTTCACCATGTTGGTCAGGCTGGTCTTGAACTCCCGACCTCAGGTGATCCACCCACCTTGGCCTCCAAAGTGCTTGGATTACTGGTGTGAGCCGCCACACCTGGCCTATTTTTGCTCTTGATAGCATTATTTTTCAGCAATACCCCTGCAACCTCTGCCTCTCAGGTTCAAGCGATTCTCCTGCCTCAGCCTCCCAAGTAGCTAGGATTACAGGTGCATACCACCATGCATCTACTTTTGTATTTTTAGTAGAGACAGAGTTTCACCATGGTGGCCAGGCTGGTCTCAAACTCCTGGCTTCAGGTGATCCACCCGCCTTGGCCTCCCAAAGTGCTGGGATCATAGGCGTAAACCATTGCACCCAGCCTACTGTTGTATTCTTGATGGCCAGCTCAGAACCTGGCTTATCTTAGGCCCTTGAAAGAATTTTGCTCAACAAATAAATGGCTAAATGAATTGAACGAAATGAGTGAATACATTAATGAATGAACTCCACTTACTTAGCAAGGCAAATAAGGTTGACTGGGGTGAGGAATAGAGGGAAGATTGGGAGGACGCAGGGAGCAAAAATGCCTCCTGGGCTGTCCAGGCTCTGCTGCGATGGACGAGGGAGGAGTGAAACCGGGAAAAACTACTAAGGGTAGTGAGACAAGGCCATGTCCCAATTCTGCCTGGGCGCGGTGCCTTACAGGGGCCCCTGTGTCTGAGCCCTCTCCCTGGTCATGCTCTCCTCCACTTCTCACAGCCCTGTCAGCTCAGTGAGCTGAGGAGGCGGTGGAGGAAGGAAAGATGGCTGCAACCAGGCCATTCTGGTTTGTTTACCAACAGCACAATCCTCCTGGGTTGTGAGACAGCCAGCAGCATCTGACCCAGCTAAATATATCTCCTCTACTGGCCTGGACCACACAGCCAGCCCCTGCAGGCCACGTAGACCAGGGACCACCCGATCATCCTCTTGGCTTGGCCCTGGGCCTCCTCCTGATCCCAGAGCCCTATGTCCCCAGGGGGCAAACGGCTGATCCTGGTCTAAACTAAAACTGCAGTCTCTAGTTGAACCCATGTAGTTTCATCTTGGACAGAATCAGAGGATTTAAGGGGGAAAACTCTATTTGTCCAGCAGTAAATAATAAAATGGCTCATCTCCCTTGGATGGCATATTTACAGTCATTATGAATGTTTTGAAGAGTATTTGCTAATGTTAAGAAACATTTTACTCTCTTTATATAACTCTCTATTAGTGTTATTACTGTAGGGTTAAGTGGAACAAAAAGCATACAAAATTAGATATATAACGTGAGTATAATCCTGTTTTTTAAAAAGCATATAAATTTGTCTGGAAGGAATTACAAGAAACTGTCAACACAGTTTGCCTCCCAGGAGGGGAATTGGGCTCCAGGGGATGGGATGGGAGACAGAATTTTTCTTCTTATGCCCTTTTGTATGTTTTTAATTTTGAACTGTGCAAGTTTATAAGTAGAAAATACAATAAAATGCAGATCTGAAAAATAAAGGCTTTTATGCACAAAAAAAGAGGGGCCAGAAATAACACTCAGAGATAAAGAGTGCTCATTTAGGTGCTGGGTGGTGAAGAGGGGCTCCCTTTTCTACCAAGAGAAAAGCCGGCCCTGTGCCCAGATAAACCAAAACATCAGCCTTACAAACCGGTGCAAGTGACTATCAAAGCTCAGCCTCTGAAGCATAACAAAGACATACCTGCCTTAAAATACTTCCCAACGGCACCTGAAATTGCAGCCTTTGGAGTCACTCCTTAGTCTGAAGTACAACTTCTCCAAAGTCTCCTTGCAAATATTCAGGGGCAAGGGGTGTTACCATGTTACTTTATGTTTATTTTATTTTATTTTTTGAGATGGAGTCTCTCTCTGTGGTCCAGGCTGGAGTGCAGTGAAACGATCTCAGCTCACTGCAACCTCTGCCTTCTGGATTCAAGCGATTCTCTTGCCTCAGCCTCCCCAGTAGCTGGGATTGCAGGTGCGCACCATGATGCCCAGCTAATTGTTTTCTTTTCTTTATCTTTTTTTTTGTTGTTGTTGTTTTTTGTATTTCTAGTGGACAAGGTTTTGCCATGTTGGCCAGGCTGGTCTTGAACTCCTGGCCTCAAGTGATCAGCCTACCTCAGCCTCCCAAAGTGCTGGG
Organism: Sapajus apella; assembly: GCF_009761245.1. Classification (NCBI taxonomy): domain Eukaryota; kingdom Metazoa; phylum Chordata; class Mammalia; order Primates; family Cebidae; genus Sapajus; species Sapajus apella. Next base: position 10,580,627 of record NW_022437014.1, on the reverse strand, counting down.
GTTACAGGTGTGAGGCGCTGCATCTGGCCAATGTTATTTTATCACATGAACCAAACTGAAACAGGGAGACACATTGTAAGAAAGTTTTGGCTGGGGCTGGGCATGGTGTCTCATGCCTGTAATCCTAGTACTTTGGGAGGCCGAGGTAGAAGGATCGCTTGAGCCTGTGAGTTTGAGACCAGTTTGGGCAATATAGTGAGACCCTATCTCTACAAAAAATTCTTTTTTTTTTTTTTTTTTTTTTTTTTT
>NW_022437014.1:10499707-10580278 GCF_009761245.1 Sapajus apella | reverse complement strand
TAGTAGAGACGGGGTTTCACCATGTTGACCAGGATGGTCTCGATCTCTTGACCTCGTGATCCACCCGCCTTGGCCTCCCACAGTGCTGGGATTACAGGCTTGAGCCACCGCGCCCGGCCTTGAGTTTATTCTTAATTTCCCTTAAAATATAAACTTTCTCCTAATAACACTGATTATAAAATAGTCCAAGATCAAGTAGCAAATGTGGAAAATACAGAATGTTATAAAGAATTTAAAAATCAGTCAGGCGTGGTGGCTCACGCCTATAATCCCTGTACTTTGGGAGGCAGAGGCAGGAGAATCACTTGAGTCCAGGAGTTCAAGACCAGGCTGGGCAACATGGCAAAACCCCATCTCTAAAAAAATTTAAAATCAGCTGGGTACGGTGGCATCCACCTATAGTCCCAATTACCCAGGAGTCTGAGGATGGGAGGATCACTTGAGCCAGGGAGGTCCAGGCTGCAATGAGCTAAGATGGCACCACTGTACTCCAGCCTGGGTGACAGACTGAAACCCTGTCTCAAAAAAAAAAAAAAAAAAAAAAATTAAAAATTGAACCATTTACATCACATCCCTGAGGGAGAAGAGGCACATTCCAGGAGAAAAAAGAAAAACAAAAAGTGATGTGAGCTAGGTAACAGTGTTGCAGGCTAAGTTTGCAAGGCCTGAGGACCCCATTAGCTCTGTGGTCTTTGTTGAGCCCAGTGGGAAACCACTAAGAACTTGGAAGCAGGGCAGTGACAGAAGTGTTTTTTGTTTGTTTAGCTGTAGGGTCTTGCTATTGTTGTCCAGGCTGGTACCAAACTCCCAGCCTTAAGTGGTGCTCCCTCCTTAGTCTCCCAAGTAGCTGGAATTACAGGGATGAGCCACGGTGCCTGGCTCAGTGACAGGGTTTTTATTTATTTATTTTAATATATATATTTTTGAGACAGAGTCTTGCTCTGTCACCCAGGCTGGAGTGCAATGGTGTGATCTCAGCTCACTGCAACCTCCTCCTCCTGGGTTCAAACGATTCTCCTGCCTCAGCCTCCTGAGTAGCTGAGATTACAGGTGCCCACCACCACTCCCAGATACTTTTTTTTATAGTTAGTAGAGATAGGGTTTCACCATGTTGACCAAGCTGATCTTGAACTCCTGACCTCAGGCGATCCACTTGCCTCGGCCTCCCAAAGTGCTGAGATTACAGGTGTGAGCCACTGCGCCCAGCCGACAGGGTTTGTAAAGAACACTTGAGCTGAGCCAGGCACAGTGGCTCACACCTGTAGTTCCAGCACTTTGAGAGGCTGAGGCAGTAGGATTGTTTGAGCCCACAAGCTCAAGATCAGCCTGGGCAACATAGTGAGACCCCACGTCTAAAAAAGGTTTTAAAAATTACCCAGGTGGCTGGGCGCGGTGGCTCAAGCCTGTAATCCCAGCACTTTGGGAGGCCGAGGCAGGTGGATCACGAGGTCAAGAGATCAAGACCATCCTGGTCAACATGGTGAAACCCCGTCTCTACCAAAAATACAAAAAATTAGCTGGGCATGGTGGTGCATGCCTGTAATCCCAGCTACTCAGGAGGCTGAGGCAGGAGAATTGCTTGAACCCAGGAGGCGGAGGATGCGGTGAACCGAGATCGCGCCATTGCACTCCAGCCTGGGTAACATGAGTGAAACTCCGTCTCAAAAAAAAATTAAAAAAAAAAATTAAAAAAATTACCCAGGTATGATGGTGCACCCTTGTACTTCCAGCTACTCAAGAGGCTGAAGTAGGAGGATCTCTTGAGCTTGGGAGGCCAAGGTTACAGTGAGTCGGGATCATTTCACTGCACTTCAGACTGGGTGACAGAGTGATACTCCCATCTCAAAATAAAAGAAAACTTGAGCTGTAGATTGTATCACAATAAGAGATATTATTATTATTATTATTATTATTATGCATGGAGAAATTTTAAAATGAGATAAAGGGTATCCTGGAATAGGCTGTTCATATGTACTGGAAATTGAAAGGAATATGAGAAATAGGATATGCTAGAAATGCAGAAATAAAATGACAATAAAAAAAGAACTAAGGCCGGGCGCGGTGGCTCACACCTGTAATCCCAGCACTTTGGGAGGCCGAGGCGGGTGGATCACGAGGTCAAGAGATCGAGACCATCCTGGTCAACATGGTGAAACCCCATCTCTACTAAAACTACAAAAAAATTAGCTGGGCATGGTGGCGCATGCCTGTAATCCCAGCTACTCAGGAGGCTGAGGCAGGAGAATTGCCTGAACCCAGGAGGCGGAGGTTGCGGTGAGCCGAAATCGCGCCATTGCACTCCAGCCTGGGTAACAAGAGCGAAACTCCGTCTCAAAAAAAAAAAAAAGAACTTAGAAACCTCTCATAATTCCACCATCCAGGAAAGTTGACTTCCTTCTAATCCTCCCTCTTTGTGCCCTACTTTTCTCCTAAGAGTATATTCTGAGCATTTTCCCATGATATCAAATATTCTTGAAAATATGATTTTTAATGGCCACTTAGTCATTCTATCATATAGATGTACAGACATTTATTTAACCAGTCCTTTGTTGTGAGGCATTCGGGTTGTCTCAGTTTTTTACTAGGTTCAATTACACTGTCATGGACCTTTCATCCAAGTTGCATATAACAGAAGACTGAGTTCAAAGAAGCATGAAGCAAACAGGAATCAGTGGTGAAACTCAACAGTTCAGAGGAAGGGAGCTTTGGACAAGGCTTAGTCAGGGCTCCTGCTCCATTTTCCTGTAGTTCTTCAGGGTTTGTCCTTCTCTGTTTGCAGTGGTACCCTCAGGCTGGCTCCTCTGCAGCCCCTAGGTGATAAACTTTTCTGTTCATGACCATGGGAGTGGCCTCTGTTTTGCTCTCACTGGGCCACCTGATGAAAGGCTAGGTATGGCTGGGCATGGTGGCTCACACCTGTAATCCCATCACTTTGGGAGGCCGAGGCAGGTGGATCACAAGGTCAGGAGTTTGAGACCAGCCTGGTCAACATGGTGAAACCCGTCTCTACTAAAGATACAAAAAAATTAGCCAGGTGTGCTGGCGCACACCTGTAATCCCAGCTACATGGGAGGCTGAGGCAGGAGAATCACGTGAACCCTGGAGGCAGAGGACGCAGTGAGCCAAAATTGCACCATTACTCTCCAGCCTGGGTGACAGGGTGAGACTCTGTCTCAAAAAAAAAAAAAAAAAAAAAAAAGAAAGAAAAATAAATAAAGAAAACACCACAGCCCTGCTCACAGATTGATTGGCCGGGCGTGGTGGCTCATGCCTGTAGTCCCAGCTACTCAGGCGGCTGAGGCAGTGGAATTGCTTGAACCCGGGAGGTGGAAGTTATGGGAGCCAAGATCGTGCCATTGTACTCCAGCCTGGGCAACAAGAGCAAAACTCTGTCGCAAAAAAAAAAAAAAAAAAAGTCTAGGTATGAGGGAGGAAACCTAGCCCCTAGTCCTGACTAGCTTGGGTCTGGGTTCCCTGTCTGTCTGTGAGCAGGCAACTGTGGCAAGACATGTGAGGGTGGCTGTTGCATGACGCAGGGAGATGGGGGGAAATGCTAAGGAGATAATCAAAGAATGTCCTCTGACTACTCAGAGGCAGCCTGTAGAACCAGCAGCCTCCTCATCACCTGGGAACTTACTGGACATCCTGGGAACTTACCGTACATGACTCCTAGACCTATCGGATCAGGCTACATTTTAAGAAGAGTCCCAGAAGACCGTTCGCACATTAAAGTTGAGAGGTCCTGCCCTCCGGCACCCTTGTGTAGGGATCCCTGAAAACAGAATGGCTGGATCAACAGCATGGATGTTTTAAAAATTCTGAATACTCATTGTCAAATTGTCCCATACAAGGTTCCATTTCTTCTCATTCCCACCCTGGAATCTGGGTGTTTGAGGCCCAAAACTTATGCAATTTGGGGAAGCCCTCTTTAAGAAAAAGAATAAACAAGGATAATGGTGAATATTTCGAATAATAGAAAATTTAAAGATACCTTGACCAGGCATGGTGGCTCAAGCCTGTAATCTCAGCGCTTTGGGAGGGCGAGGTGGAATGATTGCTTGAGCTCGAGAGTTGAGACCAGCCTGGGCAACACAGTGAGGCCCTGTCTCTACTAAAGTTAAAAAAAAAAAATTAGCTGGGCATAATGGTGCACACCTGTAGCCCCACCTATTTGGGGAGCTGAGGTAGGAGGATCACCTGAACCCTGAAAATTAAGGCTGCAGTGAACCCTAATCATACCACTGCACTCCAACCTGGGTGACAGAGACACGTCTCTGTCTCAAAAAAAAAAAAAAAGCCGCAAAAATCATAACGTTATTGGTTTTAATTATCAATAGGTTGAAACATATGAAACTGCCATATTTATAAGTAAACTAGTCATATGGTGAAAGAGCAGTTCCATGTTGCTCAGCCTACTTTTTCACTACATTCTTGGCTGCATTTTCTTTTTCTTAGCAACTTGATTGAAATGCAATTACTCTACCATACAATTTACCCATTGAAGTGTACAATTCAATGGCGTTGACTGTCTATTCACAGAAGTATGCAGCTATCATCATCATTATCACTTTTAGGACATTTTCTTTCATCAGACCAAAAAGAAATCCTATTTCCCCCACTCAGTCCCCCCATCCCTAGGTAACCATGAATATACTTTCTGTTTCTATATATTTTCCTGTTCTGGACATTTCATAATCATCGTAATCATATGGTGGTCGTTTATGTCTGAATTCTTTTTTGTTGTTTTTTTTTGAGATGGAATCTCGATCTGTGGATGCTCCAGGCTGGAAGGCTGGAGTACAGTGGCCCGATCTCGGCTCCCTGAAACCACTGCCTCCCAGGTTCAAGCAATTCTTCTACCTCAGCCTCCCGAGTAGCTGGGACTACAGGTGTGCGCCACCAAGCCCAGCTAATTTTTGTATTTTTAGTAGAGATGGGGTTTCACCATATTGGCCAAGATTTCCTGACCTCGTGATCTGCCTGCCTTGGCCTCCTAAAGTGCTGGCATTATAGGCGTGAGCCACCGCACCTGTGCTTTCTGTTTTTGAGATAGGAGTCTCACTTTGTTGCCCAGGATGGAGTGCAGTGGCGGGATCTCAGCTCAATGCAATCTCCGCCTCCTAGGTTCAAGCGATTCTCCTGCTTCAGCCTCCGGAGTTGTTGGGATTATAGGCATCCACAACCACGCCTGGGTAATTTTTGTATTTTTAGTAGAGACGGGGTTTCACATGTTGATCAGGCTGGTCTCAAACTCCTTACCTCAGGTGATCCACCCACTTCAGTATCCCAGAGTGCCAGGATTACAGGCATGAGCCACTGCACCTGGCCTGCATACAGGTTTATGTGTAGCTCTTTTTTCATTTCTCTTGGGTATGTACTTAGGAGTAGAATTCTTGAGTCATATGACAAACTATCTTAGAGTTCTCCAAAGAAACAAAACCAACAGGATGTAGATATGAAGTAGAGACTTCTTATAATGAGCGAGCTGGAGATCCAGGAGAGCTGATGGTGCAGTTCTAGTCCAGAGGCCAGCAGGCTTGAAATCCAGAAAGAGCCATTGTTTCAGTGCAAGTCCAAAGGCAGGAAGAAGCCAAGTCTCAGTCAGGTAGGAGGAATTCTCTCTTACTAGGGGAAGGACAGCCTTTTTGTTCTGTTCAGGCCTTCAACTGATTGGATGAGGCCTGCCCGCATTAAGGAGGGAAATCCACTTTACTCAGCCCACAGATGTAAATGTTAATCCCGTCCAAGAACATCCTCACAGACACACCCAGGATGTTTAAGATATATCTGCATACTATGTGGCCCAACCAAGTGGACAAAATTAACCATCTTAGTATCTATATGTTTTAACTTTTTGAGGAATTGCCAAACTGTTTCCAAAGTACCTGCACTACTTTATGTTCCCACCAGCAATGAATGACTCCAATTTCTCTATATCCTTATCACTTGCTATTGTCTTTTTGGGAAGAGCTATGCATTCTTTGCCTTTTTGAGTGATAATGATATTATAATATCACTTTCTATAAATAGGAAGAAAATAAAGTCCCGTGTTTTAGGACATGGATATAAAATGTTTATTGATAGTTTTGGAACGTTTTCCATTGCCACCTCTAATAACTTGCTTGCAGATGCTTGTCCAGGCTGAGCCTCACTCATTGATCTCTGTAGGTGTGGTTCAGCCAGCCAGGTCCTCACTGCTCCTGGCCCTCAGCTCCCACCGTGCCAATCCTCGAGGGGTTCATTGGCCATGAAGCTGGGGTTATGGTAGAACAGCATTTTGTTCAGATCATTCTCCTCGAGGTCAACTTTGAGGTCTGGATGCTGAATGAGGCCCACCAGGGGCAGGTGTCACTGGAGGTAAAGGGACAGCCCTAGGACCACCTCTTCCAAGACCGAGGCTCCCCCACTCCCTGCCCACCGGCTGGAGCCATGCTTCATGCCACATATTCAGAGGGCACACACACGAGTCTTGAAGCTTAAACTACAATGTTTCATTTTATTATAGCTTAGCCAACTCTGGCAATTGTTATGTGAAAACAAATTTCACCAAACATGACAGGAAATGCTAGAAATCTCGTTTTATTTTGTGTTTGTTTATTAATGAGGTTGATGTGATGGTTAATTTTAGGTGTCAACTTGCCTGGATTAAGGTATGGGGCCCACATAGAACAAAAAAGCAGAGGAAAGGCAAATCCCTCTCTTCTAGAGCGGGGACACCCTTCTTCTCCCGCCCCTGACATCAGGACTCCGGGTTCTCTGGGCTTCGGACACTGGGACTTACACCAGAGGCTCCCTAGGTTTTCAGGTGTTCAGGATCAGATTACTGCACTGGCTTCCCTGATTCTAAGGCTTTCAGACTTGGATGAGCCATGCTGCCAGCTTCTCTGGTTCTCCACCTTGCAGAGTCTATCGTGGGATTATCATGTGAGCCTATTCCCCCAGTATATCCCCCTTTCATATATCTATATCCTTTTGGTTGTTTCTCTGTAGAGCCCTCATATGGCTGAACATTTCCCATGACTATTACCCATTTGCATGTGTGTATATTTTCTATTTATGTACAGTGCTTGGCACAAAGAAAGTGTAAAACAAATCTTTAATAGGTGTTTTTGTCCACTTTCCATTGGAGTGTTGTGTTACAGGACTATTGGCTGTCCATCCAAATCTGTTCTCTTCTTTTGTAATTACTTTTCTTATTATTTATTTTTACTCCTGGTTTATGAGTGGAGGGTCTAAGTCTTAAGACACTACAGTAGATGACTTCCCTCCCCAATCTTCCCCTCCAATAGGACATTTCTTTTTTTTTTTGATGGAGTCTTGCTCTGTTGCCCACGCTGGAGCTTGGTGATGCGATCTTGGCTCACTGCAACCTCCACCTTTTGGGTTCAAGTGATTCTCCTGCCTCAGCCTCCCAAGTAGCTGGGATTACAGGCATATGCCACCACACCCAGCTAATTTTTTTTTGAGATGGAGTCTTCCTCTGCCGCCCAGTCCGGAGTGCAGTGGTGCGATCTCAGCTCACTGCAACCTCTGCCTTCTGGGTTCAAGTGATTTTTCTGCCTCAGCTTCCCAAGTAGCTGGGATTACAGGTACCAGCCACCATGCCCAGCACATTTTTGTATATTTAGTAGAGATGGGGTTCACCGTGTTGGCAAAGCTGGTCTCAAACTCCTGACCTCAGGTGATCCGCCTGCCTTGGCCTCCCAAAGTGTTGGGATTACAGGCGTGAGCCACTGTGTCCTGCCCCATAGGACATGTCTCTAAATCAGCAATCACCATGCAGATGAGGATAAAAACATGGAAATAGCAGAGAATCAAGATGGAAAGATCTGGGATGTTCAATGATCATGTAGAGTAGATCCAAATTCAAACTCTTATGTGTGAAAGATAAGAATTTATATCTTATTTGAACCATTGCTTTTTGGGGTCTCTGTTACAGCATCCTGAGTTACCCTAGCCAGTATGAACAATGATTTTAATTGGTCAGGGGTCTTATAACCCAAGTAGTGGACCTCACAATTACTCCCTAGGGATGACCAGCCTAGGGATGATCTCGGCTCACTGCAGCCTCCGCCCTCCAGGTTAAAGCAATTCTCCGGTCTCAGACTCCCAAGTAGCTGGGACTACAGGTGTGCACCACCACACCCAGCTAATTTTTGTATTTTAGTAGAGACAGGGTTTCACCATGTTGGCCAGGATGGTCTTGATCTCCTGACCTCCTGATTGGCCTGCCTTGGCCTCCCAAAGTGGTGGGATTACAGGCATGAGCCACCACACCCAATGATTTTTTTTTTTTTTAAGGGCAGGAGCTACCTCAAATTACAAAAACGCTGAGGCAGCTGGCACAGGTACCATTCAAAACTTAAGAACTATTCAAAACTTAAGAGGCCAGAGGCCTGATAAGGGAGGCACCCTGATAAGGGTGGCTGGGTGTGGTGGCTGCCGCCTGGAATCCCAGCACTATGGGAGGCTGAGCAGGTAGGATCACTTGAACCTGGGAGGTCGACGCTGCAGTGAGCTGTCATTGCATCGCTGCACTCCAGCCTGGGTGACAGAGCAAAATTCTGTCTCACAAAACAAAACAACAAAAAAAGAATTGTGGCAGTGTAGCTATTGGCATGATTTAGTATGGGGGAAACAGCAGTCACCTCTCAGCAGGCCTGAGAGCACCAGATGCCCACATGATCCCAAGCCCTTGAAAGGTTAAGGTATGTTCAGTATGTTCTGTTTAATCATGCAGTGACATAGTATCCTTTAAAGAGAGTTCTAACCAAGCCAAATTCTGATGCTTAAAATATCAGGTTAAAATGTCAGCCCTCTGAAAGACTTAGGCATTCAGAAAAAATTTAGATAAGAGTTTATGCTGCTCTTCCCAGTTCCACTGGGCTGAAGGCAAACCAAGGCTGCTGAAACTGAACTGCATGACAATCCACTGGACTTGAACTCTCCCCACCGCTCTGCTCAGACATCCCCAGGTAACTGGCACCATCTTTTCAAGGGTGCATGGCATGGAGCTGCATGGGTCTTCTGGGATGTCTCACCTGGGAAATGGGAGGGGACGTCCTTTCTTCTTCTCTGGGAGCCAGGAACAGCTGGGGGGTGGGGTTTGTGGTGATGTGCTGGTGGTGGTAGGAGGGTGGAACATTCTGAGCTGAGGCCAGGCATTCTCTCCCAGAGAGCTGCTTTAGGGGGCCATCAGCTGGGCAAGCTTAGAAAACTCCCTGCCTCCTGCAACTTTGAATCCTTGTGCTCCCTTCCTTCTTCCCCTGAGGCTGTTGCAACCCAATCCCTAGTCCAAGTCAGACCCAGAGGGGCCTCCCCAGTCCTTTGGCCAGACATTCATTCTTCAGCTTTGACAACAAATAAATTTCAAGGGGCAGGAGAGAAGAGGCAGAGCCCTTGTGGGCACTCACAGATGCACATTCCATCTGCCTTTCTGGAAGGAAGAACTCAGCTCTCTGGGAAGGAGGTAAGAGTCAGGAAGCCTGTCCCTCAGCAATCCTTGCTTCTCTCACCGAAGGTGCCAGGAACTGTAGGCAGGGACTCTGAGAACTGTGAAGTATTTCTTAAGCTTTGTAATTCTCCGTGTATAGTATTGTTTTTGCCTGGTGTCCTCCTTTTGATGAGCAAGAAAATCCCTAATTAAAAAAAAAAGAAAAGCAAGATGCTCATTTCTGGCAGTAGCTAGGAAGAACCAGGAGCCCATCCCCCAGCAGCTTGCCATGGGGGGCTTGGTGGGGGGGAAACTGGAGTGAGAGAGTGGGTGGTGTGGCAGTTTTGAAGACGAAAGGGAAGCCAGCTAAGTCCCAGCACCTGAAGCAAGAAAGGAATGAGGTTGCAGGAAGAGGCCAGAGGCCTGATAAGGGAGGCACCCAGCTTCCTCAAGGTCCCTCAATGAGGAAGTGGCCCTCCTTAGTTCTTGGACACACAATTTCACGACAGCCAGTGGTCTCTGCTTTCTCTAGAACACAACTTGCCTTCTCCACCCACACCCTTACCATCTAAGTGGCCTGAATGTGCACCATGTGAATGACTGAATTGGGTACCTACGATAAAACACAGCTGCTTCCCCAGTTGCAGGGTTTTGTTACTCTCTGGTAGTCTCAGGGAAGTGTGGGAGAGTAGCCAAATGGTCTCCATGCCCCCTGAGAGGGGCTCAGGAATTAGCTGAGAAAGCTGACTGACCCAGGAGTCTGGTGGTCACAGTAAAAAGACATACTGCACAGGAAGCACTGAGTCCAGGGGGTCACAGAATCTCAATGATATGTTGCATCTTTGTGGAGGCCACACAGGAGAGGGACAGTAGCAAATGCAAGGCCTTCTCTCATATCCAACATGCCCAACAGAGGTGCTACCCAGGATGGTGAAGAAAATTATGAACAATTTGTAAATGAAAAACAAAAAAATGAAGAAAACACATATGGGATTGAATTTTCCTAGAAATGCTAGAATTTCATTTTTTGTCATCAGGTAAATTGAGTTTGGTAAGAGCAAAAATAAAGTAGTATTTCGTGCACAGGACTTCCTGGCTGGGGTCGGGGCAGATAAAGCACCTATTTTTCTGCTTGGCAGGGCGGGAAGGCACCCTAGGGCCTTGCCATTCCAGGTGTAGTCCAAGGACTAGCAGCATGGCCATCGCCTGGGATCTTGTCAGAAACGCAGTCTCAAGCCTCAATCCAGACCTTCTGAAACAGAATCTGCATTTTAAGATCTCAAGGTGATTTGTATGCACAATAATATTGGAGAAGCGCTGCCTTAAAGGACCATTCAAGTTTCAAATTATATTTTTCTTTTTTTTTTTTTTTTCAAATTATATTTTTCTGATGAAAAATCTTTACATAGCATGTAAAGGCAGAGCTGCTTGGTTCTGATGTTGGTTTATTTTGTGTGAAGTCTTGGTCAAGTTCACCAGCAAGATAAATAAGACCCAAGAGTATCTAATAATGCTACTTGATATAAACAAAATGAAGGCTGATCCCTCTGACTGTGGTGAGCATCAGCTGCCCAGGAGACAGCCCACCTTGACCAACAGCATGCAGGGTGAGCAAGGACAGGGAGGCCACACAGCCAGCACACTTGGGAACAGCACGAGCCCTGCTCAAAGGTAATACAAGAGCATATCAGTGTTTTGCCCAATCAAACAATGGCTGCCAGGCCAGACTGGGAACTAGTGCTCTTTTCCCAACTATCACCAAGCTAAGTTTTCATAGCCTGGGTGTCTTTGGGATCCTTAGGAATATACTTTGCCATTTTTTTTCATGATTTTTATGAGTACAGCTTAGAGAACACTGTCACTATTTTTTTTTGAGATGGAGTTTTACTCTTGTTGCCCAGGCTGGAGTGCAATGGTGTGATCTTGGCTCACCTCAACTTCTGCCTCCTGGGCTCAAGCGATTCTCCTGCCTCAGCCTCCCGAGTAGCTGGGATTACAGGCATGCGCCACCATGCCCAGCTCATTTTGTATTTTTAGTAGAGATGGGGTTTCTCCATGTTGGTCAGGCTGGTCTCGAACTCCTGACCTCGTGTGATCCACCCACCTTGGCCTCCCAAAGTGCTGGGATTACAGGCATGAGCCACAGCACCCGGCCACACTGTCACTATTAAGATGACCATTATGTACGTCTGCTTGATGGCACTCAGGTCAAGCTGCCCACACCTAAGTCCTGGGGTGTAGGTCCTGAGTCATAAAGAACCCACCCCTGGGGGCGAGGGCCTTGACTGCTGCATGCCAGACACTTGGTCAAGCCTCCTTTCTGATGCCAGAAGCAAATTCATAAACTCAATCAATTCTGCTACTGAGGAAACACCCACAGTCCACTCCTTGTCCCACTAACCCCTATCCTCTCTGATCATAGGGTAGGGTTCTGCTTTCCCTGTATCCTGCCACATCCACCAAGGGCTCTAGTTTGCCTCCAAGGAGAGGCAGCTGCAAAGACCACAGACACCTCAATTTACATAAAATTATCTCACTCCATTTTATTTAAGATTTTTTTTTTATCCAGTTAGTAAAAGGAAGATGTGTCTCTCTTTATACATATGTACAAGTTCAGTTATAAAAATAGACAGCACATTCAAAGAGAAAAAAGGCTTGGCATTTTTCTGATTCCCTCTAAATAGCATCTGTACACAGGAGTCTGGGTTTGAGCAGGGGAATCTTAATGATTTAAATTAAATGATTCCCCTATACCCCCTACTCCAAAAAAAAGTTTTAAAAATCAATCTATCTAAACTCAATTCCGCGATTTTCAGGTGTGCAAATTAGAGGCTGGCCTGCCTGGAAGTGCCTGCTCCACCAGGGACATCAGGTGGGGACAGGCAGAAACATCTCCCATGCAAACACTGCCCTTCTGCCTCTGCTGAAGGGCAGCAAGCTCAGGCTGGCCGGGCTGGGAGGGCCTGTACTGAGCCTGCCCCCTCCCTCCGCCTCACTCCTGCTGTCCCTTCCTCTCTCAGTGCAATACAGACAGTGCATACAGCCAAGCAGGGGGCTGAAGGGCATGGGTGGGGAGACTGTGCATTCAGGATGAGCAAAGGAGTCTGGAAGAGTGGGGCAGTGAGGCTGTCCTGCTGATTGAGGTGGCTCCTGGTCTCTTTACTGGCTTCTGGGAGTCCCCTGGGTGGAAGGTGCTACTGTTGCTGGTAGGATCTGAAGGTTCTCTTGGTGTGAACCATGCAGGACAGGGGAGGAAATGCTGGGAACACAACTGCCTGTGGATACACTTCCTCTGTCACACTTAGCAGCCTCCATCACCTCTCGCAGTCACTGCTCTCTTCAGTGATGACACTCTGGCAAATGGGGTTCAGAGATCTGGGGAGCTGCCTGAAGACTGTGGACACCAGGTACACAATTTCCTCCCTTACTAGCCCTACGAGAAATCACAATCATAAGAGAAATCTCCACCATGGAAGGCTCTTCACAGCACCTGCGCAGACTTGGCAGGGGATGTGTTACAGCCAAAGAGTGGAATGGGGATGGAAACAGTGTGCCTGAGCATCTAAAGGGGGTCTATGTCAGGCTTGCCCCGTGAGAGGTTTAAGACTTGGCTATACAGTTCACTTGAGATGCAGTGGGGCTGATCCCTGCCCTGTGCCTTCCTCCTATAGGCACCCCAGATGCTCCTGATGAGACACAGGTGATAAAAGTGCTCACACCATCCACCGGCCTGTCCTTCCCTTGCTGGACATTTCCACTTCTGACTTGGGAATGGAAGATGCTGCACAGCACAAGCCATCCAAAGACCACTGGCAGGTCAGGACTCTAGTCCTGGTTTGGTTGAAGGAAGTCGGAGGGCCCAGATGGTTACCGTCCTCCAGAGGGGTTGCCTTTGCCCTGTTTCCGGACCAGAGAGTCTGGGGCTAGGCTGCTGGTCATGTGGAGGTTTTTAGGAGTCCCAGGAACATTGTTTCCTTTGCTCAAAGGGGAACTCAAAGGAGAAGAGGCGCTTGAAGGTCCAAAGTCAGCAAGGCCAGCAGGCCGAACAAGAGACGTCTGCAGAGGACTGCTGGTGGAGATTCCTGTGGGGATGGCGAGAGACAAGAACATAAGCACCAGTGCCGTGTCAGCTTCCTTGGAGCCTGTGGTCTTGGGGACCAGAGTCTAAGCTGGAGGAGAAGTGGTGGCCAATTCCTCCCTGCCACTCCTTGCTAACTTCTTCTTGGCTTGTTTGCTTGCTCTTCCTGTCAACTGTCCTTTCAGTAAGAGGGATGGATTTTTAAGAGAAAATGATACCTACCCAGCCCTCTCCATGTTACTTCATCCATAGGAGTAAAATGTTCATCTTGACACTCTAGATAGAGCACACATTTTACGATCTGGGACACCAAGGTTACAGGATGAGACCTATAACTTACTAGCCACAAACAGATTTTTCTTTTCTTCTTTCTTGGGACATCACTTGTGATAAGATGTTTCCTTCTCAATTTGGTGCTCCTGCTACTCTCCAACAAGTTGGGCCAGAGGGTACAAGGCTGCCCACTCTATCTTGTGTCTATACTCATGCAGTTCTTATGCTGGCAATGGCCACCCCCTGCTCTCCAAGCCCTGTGTCACTCCAAGGATACAGCTCAAATCCCTCTTCAGTGATGAATCCCTGGACAAAAGTGAACCTCCTTGAAGGTGAGGAGATGGGAATGAGGAGCCCATACTCAGCCTGCTGCCCAGGTTGTGGAGAGCACCCCAGCACCTGTCTCCTCGTTCCTTTCTCCTTTTGATTCCCTTCTTTACCCCTGAGACTTTATTGGCCTTCTTCACGTCCCCTAAGCCCCTGTCCCATGCAGGCCCTTTAAAGCCTCAGCTACCCACTTTCCTTCATGAACACCCCCCTCCCAACAATACCCTTCCCTGCACTAAAGCCAGCCTGAGCTTCCTTCCTGTTAGTGGTTATGTCTGCTTTGAGGGGACTGCCTAGCCCCTCACCTGTGGAGCTCGGCCCTGAGCTGTCCAGTGCTACGTGAAAGAGCAGCATTGACCGGTTTACAGGCCTTGCTCCTGCAGCATGGCCCGACTTAGGCCCACCTGATTCAAGTAAAGCCTCAACCGCACACACACAAAAATGTTTATATGAGCCAAATCCACTTACATATGATAACACATTGTCTAATATGATTCTTTAATTATTTCATATGTACCGGTTTTACTTTCTTAAAAAAGAATTTTAAGTGCTTGGTGGGCAGACATGTCTCTCTCCTCATCCACAATGGAACTGTAGATACTCTCTGAACTACTCCTTCTCCTTGATTTCCATTTCCAGTTGCCAAGCACTGCTGATTTTTCCTGTGTTGCTCTACCCGCCCTGTCCCCCTCACCCCTCTTGCCCTCTGCTCAGTGCAGGTTTGAAGAGAAACCTGGTTGAGTATACGCAATGTCCTAGCCATGGGTGAGACCCTGCCGTGGCAGCCTTGACTACTGGCATGACTGCTGTTTTCCAAGGATGTGGTAAGTTTGCAAAGGGTTAAAAACACCGTGCGAGGCTATCATACTTCATATTTCCTGGAAGAACCAATAAACGAAAGCTGAGATTCCTGCAGTAGGAGAAAAGGCAAGTAAACTAACAATTACTGAGCACTTACTACACTCCAAGCACTTTCTATACAAGTATGCCTTTACTTGCTGCAACAATCCTATGAGCTGAAGCTAAGCCTGTGTATTTAAACGGGAAAAAAGGTCTGTAAGTGGCTGTGTCCTGTACTCTATAGTACAATCACCCTTCACATATCACGGCCACAACAGCCATTTTCTTTGTCAAACTGTCTGCAGACCCTTGTCACACACCTGCTAAGCTCCTGCCCAGCAGGCTTCACCATGTGTTTTCAACCTGACTTCCAATGCTCCTCTTCAGCGGAACCCGACTAGCCTGCTCAGTGACCCCCAATATGCCTTGGCCATTGTCAGCTCTCTGTCACCAGTCCAAATCCTTCCTCATTCTTCTCCTCCTTTTTGAATACAGACAGGCAACTTATCAGCAGGTCCACGGTTCCCTGTCCTATTGACCTACAATCACAGTGACTGCTTTCTTCTCTTCTCATTCACCTGTATATTGCTGTATATTGCTGTTAAGCACACTGTATGCACGGCTTCCCCTTCTCATTTCTATTATACACTCAGAAGCAAGGTCCATGTGGAATACTTCTTTTTTAAAATTTTTTTATTTTTTGAGACAGAGTCTCACTCTGTCTCCCAGGCTGGAGTGCAGTGGTGTGATCTTGGTTCACTACAACCTCCACCTTCTGGGTTCAGTCAATTCTCATGCCTCAGCCTCCCGCGTAGCTACGACTACAGACTCATGCTGCCATGCCCAACTAA
This sequence comes from Sapajus apella, assembly GCF_009761245.1. Classification (NCBI taxonomy): domain Eukaryota; kingdom Metazoa; phylum Chordata; class Mammalia; order Primates; family Cebidae; genus Sapajus; species Sapajus apella. Next base: position 10,564,476 of record NW_022437014.1, on the reverse strand, counting down.
TTTTTTGTGTTTTTTTGGTAGAGATGGGGTTTCACCATGTTGGCCAGGCTGGTCTCAAACTACTGGCCTCAAGTGATCTGCCCACCTCAGCCTCCCAAAGTGCTAGGATTATATAACTATGTTAGTTTGGATTAGCAAAATGTGGCTCTCAGAAAAAAAAAGCCTAGGAAGAAAACAAATCACTTCTCCAAAGCAAGAAACATTCAGAATGTTTAAAGTAGTATAGTTCACAATTCAGTTCTCTCCTCAGAGCTAGTTCTAATCCAAAGGCAGCCCTGCATCGTCAGGAGGGCAAGGGGTGAGTCAAGTCTGCTCACCACAAAGAAGCAGAGCCCCAATGTGGGCTCTAGAATGAAGGCTCCTGCCAGGCACGGTAGCTCAGGTCTGTAATCCCAGCAGTTTGGGAGGCTGAGGTGGGCGAATCACCTGAGGTCAGGAGTTTGCTACTAGCTTGGCCAACATGGTGAAATCCTGTCTCCACTAAAAATACAAAAATTTAGCCAGGCGTGGTGGCGGGCGCCTGTAATCCCAGCTACTTGGGAGGCTGAGGCAGGAGAATCACATGAACCTGGGAGGCAGAGGTTGCAGTGAGCCAATATTGCACCATTGCACTCCAGCCTGGGCAACAAGAGCAAAACTCTGTCTCCCAAAAAAAAAAAAAAAAAAAAAAAAAGGCTTCCAGCCTAGGGGTTTTCTACATGTTCTACCTGACAGAATTTCTAGACTGTCCCTGACCAGAACAGAGCCTGTGGCCAACCTGGGCTTTCTGTACCTTTAGACACGTTGTACCCGTATGCAGCGTAGGCAGCAGCAGAGGCTGCTGCAGCCCCAGCTTTGGCTCCTGCCATTGCAGCAGCACTGCCTGCTGTGGACTTTCGGCTCCGGCCCTTCCCTGCTCCTTTGGCTGTGCTTCCTGAACCTTTAGGGCGGCCTCGGCTTCGGGCTGAGTGACCACGTCCTGCAGCTGGCATTTCCTGAATGGAGATTCCTGTGGGAACAAATGGGTCAAAAGGAAAAAAAAATTAATCTCTCCACAATGTTAACATAATCTTCTCCTGAAAGGGAAAGAGGGTTCTTAGGGTGTTTGTTTTAGGACCTGAGGTCTATGTTTCCACTTAATAATGGCTAGACCACTGAGTCACACAGAGTACTAAGAAATTCTAAACAATGAAAACATCCTAACTCCTCAAGCTGTTTTTCATTCTAAAGAGTAGTTTCATTAACTCCTGAGTTTTTTCTTTAAACTCATCCATTACAAAGGGAACCCTCAGGGACTTGCTACCTGGGACTCATCTGCACACTCTAATGTGCTCTTGCCTTGGAGAGTCACATTTTACCCTTGAGTTTTAAAGCCAGAACTCCCCAGGGAATGGCAGCAATACTGGGCCCCACACAACAAAGTGAGGAAAGGCCCAGAAAAGCTAACTTTAATGAAAAATTAGCAAAAGTAATGGTGAATTTGAAAGACAGGGATGACTAGAAAACAAACAAGTTTTAAATCTTCATAAAGTTCTTATTTTGCTTTCCCTAAATCTTTCGTCTCTTCATTTCATTTGACAAAGCTATTCGAAGAATAAAAATACCATTAGGAATCAGATACCCACAACCAAACCAGTGCTGGGCAATGGACCAGGCCCAAGCTGTACAATATGGCAGCAATTACCATTCACGGTGTCGGAGACGGAGCCTGTTATGGATGCAGGAGAGTTGGTAGCTCGAGATTGAGGGGCTGAGGAGGCTGGGTCATCCACGATGACCAGCATATCACTGCTACTCTCATCCAGGGGAATGGAGCCAGTATGTAGCTCACTGCTGATGGAGATCTAGAAGAGGAAGGGTTAAGATCATTACTACTCTCTGTGCTCACTGCCCATGGCTTCGCACTCAGGTAAGAACACACTTCACAGTTGAGGTTGCTTTGGCTTCTAAGAAACCAACTTGTCCTTATCTGCTTGTCTCCTTACAGACCTCACGTGCAACCTACTTCAACAAGGCTGGAGAACCCCGGGAGAAGCAAAGATTGCCCAGCAGTGTGTCCCTGCTATACAGTCTGGACAGTCCCCGCCGCTTTGATGCAGGCATCTAAAAGGAGCCTCACCTCACTGAAAGGGCTTGGCATGGCTGAGTCCACACTAATAAAAGAATCATCTCCGTCAGCAGAGAGGTTGGAGTTATCAGCCGAGGGAACAAATGGGATCACAAGGTTCACACCCTCTTTTCTCCTTTTCCCATCCAATTCATCTTCCTTTTTCTTCTGGGAACACACAAGTAAAGAAATAAGGAAAACGTGTAAGGATGCACCCCAAAAGAAAAGCGGGATTTGGGAGAAAAGGATAACAGAACTTTTATTCTTTAGTTTGTAAACTAGTCAATTAAAATATTTTTAGGGAAGAAAAACCACATAAGGAAGGAGGGATGGCTTAACAGGAGTTTATGTATATTTTAGTCAAGCACGGTGGGACATGCCTATAATTTCAACTACTTAGGAGGTTGAGGTGGGAGGATTCCTTGAGCCCAGAAATTGTAGACCAGTAAAGCTCCGGCTCAAAAAAAAAAAGCTTATGAATATTTGCCACAATAATAGAGTTTAAAGTTGGGGCACACTGAACCAGGGCCACACCAGCTGCTGGCACATCCAGCACTTATTGGGGCTGAGTGAACGCGGTCTTACAAAAGAGAGGGCCAATGCTTTCAATATATTTTCTGTGTATCTGTTTTTCTTTTCAGGGCAATTTTTAAAGACAGTTCAAATCCTTGGTGTGAACTGGAGAAAAAGAGATGAACATTTAGAAATAAGCCGGGGGCTTATTTTTTTAGTGGTAGATGACACTGAGTGGTACACTAGCAGAATTATGGTAGGTTTTGGATTTCAGGGCCTCTTAGGCCCTTTCTAAGATTCTATGGAGTCTAATAATATAAGTAAGTAATGGCCATCTTAGCCACATTTTAGCCTTACATACTTTGTATCAGCCCTGACAAATGGTTTCCATAATTAAACTGTGACCACTGAAAGGGTGAGTTTGTGTGGGGAGTACAGATCTACCAAGGCTGCATGAGTCAGCCCAGAGATGTAGCTAATCATGCACAGCTGGAGCTGGATAGCAACCAGCAACCAAGATGAGAAGCCATGTACCCTAAAGCCTTTTTGGTAAGCACCCCAGGCCCCACTGACCCCTATCCACCATTCCAGGCTGGAGATACCTTCTCCGCATACTTTTCCCGCTTCCGCTTGCGCTCTTTCACTCGGTTGGTTTCCTCCTGTTGCCGTTTCTCTTCCTGCCGTAGCCTCACTATCAAGAAAATAAATTAAGACTTGATGAAGTGCCTGTGGTAATCATAATCCTCACTCTTAATTAAGGTGGCCGTATCCCTGATGCTTATTTTCCAAGGTATCACTTCTATCTGTTTAAGGCAGATAACCAGTGGTTTTCTAACTTGGATTCTCAACTTTGGGTTTAAACCACAACTCTATTTAATTATTATGGGCTGGCTAGGTGTGGTGACTCATACCTACAATCCTAGCACTCTGGGAGGCCGAGGCAGGCTGACTGCTCAAGCCCAGGAGTTTGAGGCCAGTCTGGCCAACATGTGCAAACCCATCTCTATAAAAATACAAAAATTAGCCAGGTACGGTAGAACACACCTGTGGTCCCAGTTACTCCGGAGGCCGAGTCAGGAGGATTGCCTGAGCCCGGGAAGCAGAGGTTGCAGTGAGCTGAGACTGCGCCACTGCAGTCCAGCCTGGGCAATAGAGTGAAACCGTCTCAAAAAAAAAAAAAAAAAAAAAAATTATTATGGGCCTTTCCTCATATTATCCTTTTCCCTGTTTTCATTTCAGTCTTTTAATACCTCTGCTTTGCAGAGATTGGGTGTGGCTTTAAAGTTCTGAAAGGTTTTAGAAGGTGCTGGCAAATGTGAACTTATTTTCTGCTGTACTGCTATGGAAGGCCTCAAAGGCTCACAGGGTGAATCTGAAATCCAATGCTCTCAAAAGCCAGAAAACACATGGGAGAAGGGTTGTATGGTTATAGCTGCGTGTTTCTCCAAATTGTTCCATAAAAATATTTTTCTGTGCAAAAGAGCAAATTCATTATTGCTAAGGAGTCAGGTACCGTCCCTGTGCAGGCTACAAATTTATTTGAAGCCATGCTTTCCTTTAAAGTACACACAAATTTTCCCTTCTCCTCCACAACACATTTTTTTTTTGAGACAGAGTCTTGCTCTTGTTGCCCAGGCTGCAGTGCAACGGCACAGTCTCAGCTCGCTGCAACCTCTACCTTCCGGGTTCAAGTGATTTGCCTGCCTCAGCCTTCTGAGTAGCTGGGATTATGCCAACAGGCCCAGTTAATGTTTGTATTTTTAGTAGAGAGAGGGTTTTGCTATGTTGGCCAGGCTAGTCTCAAACTCCTGACCTTGTGATCCGCCCACATCAGCATCCCAAAGTGCTGGATTATAGGCGTGGGCCACAGAGCCTGGCCTCTTTTTTTTTTTTTTTGAGACAAAGTTTTGCTCGTTTCCAGGCTGGAATGCAATGTCACGATCTCAGGTCACTGCAACCTCTGCCTCCCAGGTTCAAGCAATTCTCCTGCCTCAGTCTCCCTAGCAGCTGGGATTACAGGTGCCTGCCACCACACCCAGCTAATTTTTTGTATTTTTGGTAGAGACAGGGTTTCACTGTTGGCCAGGCTGGTCTCAAGCTCCTGATCTCAGGTGATCCACCTGCGTCAGCCTCCCAGAGTGCTGGGATTACAGGTGTGAGCTACCGTGCCCAGCTGTATCTTTTTTTTTTTTGAAATGGAGTTTCGCTTTTGTTGCCCAGGCTGGAGTGCAATGGCATGGTCTCGGCTCACTGTAACCTCCGCCTCTTGGGTTTGAGCAATTCTCCTGCCTCAGCTTCCTGAGTAGCTGGGATTACAGGCGCCTGTTACCACATCCAGCTAATTTTTTGTATTTTTAGTAGAGATGGGGTTTCACGTTGGCCAGGCTGGTCTTGAACTCCCGACCTGAGGTGATCTACCCGCCTTGCCTGGCCCACAACACATTCTTGTTTGGATTTTCATCTAAAATGTGAGTATGAAAATGTTTCCCTAAATACAGCCTTTGGCTTTGCCTACCCTTGGCACACAGCCAAGTACTTCTTCCATTCTCAGATACATGAGGGAAGTGTACAGAGGTTTAGAGTACGCACATTTTTTTTCCAACTCTTCGTCGTCTAGAAGAAGACTAACCACTTCTTTGGGTTTCAAGGTATCTGGTTTGAAGTTCCCACCTGAAATCACCATCCGCTGAATCTATACCAAAGCAGATCAAAATGTCACCTCCAGGCATCCATTCCCTTATGGCAAATATCCAGAGAGAAATACACATCGTTCTCAACCCACTCCTCAGGTGAGGCCTCTGGTTTCCTATTTCTTCTTTTCCCCTTTTCATTTCAGTTCATCTCATTGGCTCATCCAGATTATTTGTCTGACAGAATAGAAATGATAACTTCTTTGCTTGGAACTGCTAACTAATAACTGGGAAATCCAATAATACTGAATCAGGATGGAAAAAAAAAACAAAAAATAATCATTTCTTTGGAAACTAACATATTTGGCATACAATTTCAGAGGCAGATAAACTGAGAGTACTAGGATAAGAACTCAAAAATGTCAATTCTTCTTCCTCTGAACGCAAAAGGCTATTACTGGTGTCAGTCTCCACATGAACAACAGCTGGATCTAAGCTATGGAAACCATTCTAGGGGAAAGAGAATGAGGCACTGCCAGGCACAGACTGCTATTGCATAGGACCTGATTTTATTTTCTATTCAGAAGAAATTGTAGTTTCATCATGATCAATGAAAAGGCAAGAGAGTTTTAAATAGTCTCAATCCAGTCAATGTGGTTGGATTTTGTTTGCTCCCCTAGTGTAGGAATCCCTTGTGCTTACCTCACTCTTCTCCTTGGCTCTTTGCAGAATGCGTTCTTCAATGGTGCCTTTACAGATGAGTCGGTATACGGTAACCTGCTTTGTCTGTCCCAAGCGATGGGCCCTGTCCATGGCCTGCTGATCCACAGTGGGGTTCCAGTCACTATCATAGAAAATCACCTGCACAGAACATAGCAAAAACTGAAGCACTCTTGGGGAAGGACCAGGAATTCTGAGAGAAAGCCAACCAATTATCTGTTTGCAATAGTTTGGTTGTCAGTAGGTCTGATTCTCTTCTATGATACTGAGCTAAGATACAATTTCTTAGAAGATACAAAACCATTCCTTCACATGCCTTGAGCAAAAGATATATGTTCCTGTTTTTTTTCCCCCTAGTTTTCACTTAAAAAGAGAGAGTAGTAATAATATTAATTAAAATATAGTGTTTAGTACATTAATAACATTAATGGTTAACACTTAGTGCATTGTTTTAAGTGCATTAACCCATTTAAATCTGAGAATTATCACTGTTATTTGTGCAGAGAAAAAAAAATTCCATAATCATCATGATTTAAATACTCTTAAGACTCCCATATTTTGACTGCGGAGGGGGGGAGTAAAAAATAAAATAAAAAAGACTCCCATATTTTGTAGTTCAGGAGAATGAGGCACAAAGGAGCTGGACAATTTATCCAAGATCCCATTGCCTAAGTTAGCACCACTGCTCCCAACTATTCACAAGGCTGAGGTGGGAGGATCATTTGAGCCTGGGAGGCAGAGGTTGCAGTGAGCTGAGATTGCACCACTGCACTCCTGCCTGGATGACAGACTGATATCCTGTCTCCAAAACAAAACAAAAAACAAACAGGTCAGGTGCAGTGGCTCACGCCTGTAATCCCATCACTTTGGGAGGCTGAGGTGGGTGGACTGAGGTCAGGAGTTTGAGACTAGCCTGGCTAACACGGTGAAACCCCATCTCTACTAAAAACACAAAAATTAGCTGGGCATGGTGGTGTGTGCCTGTAATCCCAACTACCTGGGAGGCTAAGGCAGGAGAATCGCTTGAACCCAGGAGGCAGAGGTTGCAGCGAGCCGACATTGCACCACTGCACTCCAGTCCGGCCTGGATGACAGAGTGAGCCTCTGTCTTAAAAAAAAAAAAAAAAGCAAAGAAAGAAAAATAAATAAATAAAATAAAATAAAATAGGCTGGTGTGGTGACAGGCGCCTGTGATCCCAGCTACTCAGGAGGCTAATAAGGCAGGAGAATCGCTTGAACCCTTAGTTCAAGTCCCCACTCAATCACTAACTTCTATGGGTGTCCAATTATTCCATGTGTACTATTTGAAAGAGTGAGTCCTCTTCTTGAAACTGTTTCTATCTCTCCCTCTTTTTCTTTGTTGAGGAAGGGTCTTGCTCTGTCACCCAGGCTGGAGTACAGTGGCATGATCTTGGCTCACTGCAGCCCCAAACTCAGGGCTCAAGCAATCCTCCCACCTCAGCCTCCCAAAGTATTGGAATTTCAGGTGTGAGTCAGTGCGCCGGGCAAAAAATGGTTTCCCTCCATTTTTAGCACAGGTTAGAATCCTTGGGAAGAACAATGCAAACTGCTGGCCAAAGAAAAAGTAACTGTGAAACCTTATTGTTAATCCAGTGACCTGCAAACCTAAGATTTAGAAGTGTACGATGCTTGTCACCAGTAAAGGAACTTAACAAACCTGACCAAAGGACATTCTGAAGTTTCAAAGAGGACATGCAAAATTCCAGAAGACCTAGCTTGAACTTTCAGAGGGAACAGACCTAACAAAAACGTCCTTCAGTTGGACTAGAGGATAACATTACTTGCCCAGTGTACTTTTTTCACCTTTTTTTCTGGTACATGTTGTCCCATGATATTCACTGTATTTAAAGTCACTACACATGTGGAAATTGAGAGCTGATGTCACACCCAACACAGTATCTTGAGCTGTCTAAGCTTGTGGCTGTGGTTCAGCATGAATTCATAATGTGGAAATGTGCGCGTTAGGGCTGGGTGGAGGGAGAGTCACATCATGAACTGTTTCAGAAGTACTGTCTTAATAATCACATTTTTTCCTAGAAGCCCAGTGGCAACCAAACCTCATTCTCTTTTGAGCTCATAAACAATAATTAAAGCCTAAGGAGATGCGTTTATAATCTAACTTCAAAAATCCATAAATACAGAAGATATTTATCCTTCAAATGGATTCAAAGAGGTGGGGAATTTGGGAGGAAAAGAAAATAAAATAGGACTGTTTAGAAAAATACTTATTCAGGGGAAAATATGAAATACGTATAAACTAATAGGTTAAGAAAAAGAGTGAGACACTTAAAAACCAAGACAGATGTATGGTTACCATCTAATCTAACAATCAAGCCAACATTGTATCAACCATGATGTGAACTGGAGGGAGTGGTGAGGGAGACAATGTACTGCAGTGGGAGAGAGATGATGGCTATATTTGGCAGTGGGGTTTTTGGAGCTCAGTGAGACATTCTAGAGAAAAACAAGTAACAATTAAAGGGCTAGAACAACTGACTTAACTAGGAATGATTAAGGCAAGTCAATCCACAAAGCGTGGCCCAGCAATGACTAAGGGGAAATAATAGCCAATGCCTTCCTCAAGCTGTACACACCAAGCTGGGCAGGCACAGGGGAAGAGAGCTGAGAGTTGTCATGCAGTAGAGGGGCCTGGCTGTACAAGTCAACGAGAAGGAGTTTCAGGGGATAAGAAAGTGAGATTTCAAACAGCAACGTTTTTAGATAAACAACTGGGAAAAGTTGGACAAACACTTGGTTCTCCCAAGAGAATGAGTGGAGGTTCAGTCCCTTTGGAAGGCTAAAAGCTGTCCTGTGAGACAGGACTTCTTGAATCTCTGCAAAGGGACAAAAGCTCTTCATTCTCACTACACATAAGCATTTAAAACAGGACTGGCACCGGAACACAGAAAGTGCAGTTTATAACTCCCTTACTAAATGGAGTCAAATGCACAGATAATCCTACTTCAGGAAGAATATACAAACAATGACACAGTAAGAGGCACCTGCCATATATCATTTGCTAAAACCATGTTTTTACTAACAAAGTAGGCCAGGTAGAGTCCCACTATTTATAAATACATTTTTATGTATGCATTCTCAATCACAACACAGTAGGTTTTTTCCTCATGTTTTTAAGTTGATTAATCTCTTCCTTGTCCATAAATGGTTCTGGGGAAATCCCAAATCTAAATAAATCTCAGAGTAAAAAAAAAAAAAAATTGCCAGACAAGCAGCTAACCCTATTGTTTCTCCAGCAACACACACACACAGTATATTCTTGGAATTCATTTCGATGTTGCTGTCTCATTTTTCTTTTTCTTTTTGAGACGGAGTTTTACTCTTGTTGCCCAGGCTGGAGTGCAATGGCGTGATCTCGACTCACTGTAAACTCTGCCTCTCAGGTTCAAGAGATTCTCCTGCCTCAGCCTCCCGAGCAGCTGGGATTATTGGCATGCGCCACCATGCCTAGCTAATTTCGTATTTTTACTAGAGACCGGGTTTCTCCATGTTGGTCAGGCTGGTCTCAAACTCCTGACCTCAGGTAATCTGCCGGCCTTGGCCTCCCAAAGTGCTGGGATTACAGGCATAAACCACCAAGCCCAGCCGCTATCTCAGTTTTCTAAAGAATATTCCAGGAACTCCTAATTTACAAGTGAATCCTTAAGCCTATCCCCCAAAATTAAAATGTAAATTATTTCAGAGTATTATTTGAGCCCTTCTCTGTTTTTTGAGACAGGGTCTCACTGTGTTGCCCATGTTGAAGTGCAGCAACGCAATCACAGCTCACTGTACTCTTGACCTCCTGGGCCCAAGCAAACCTCCCACCTCAGCCTCCCCAGTGGCTGGAACCACAGGCATGTGCCACCATGCCTGGCTAATTAAAAAACCTCTTTTGTACAGATGGGATCTTGCTATGTTGCCCAGGCTGGTTTCAAACACCTGCCCTCAAGCAATCCGCCTGCCTCAGACTCCCAAACTGCTGGGATTACAGGCATGAGCTACCATGACCAGCACAGAGCCCCTCTCTGGCTTTCAGGATGAAAAAATACTCCTATTCATGTACTTATAGATCAGAGGTCTAGGCCTACTTTGGCTCTTTGTGGCTGGCAGGACTCTCTTTACGCCCACAGGGCAAACTATGTGAACCCTGGAAGCATGGTGCAGATCTCTCCCTTCAAACCTGCTTAGTTTTTTGACCATTTAAATGAATAACTAGTGAAACTATTCCTTAAGAAACCATAGACTAAACCTGAGATAGGCAAGCTGAGAAGAAAGGAAACATATTTTAGTAAAATGAACTTACGCTAAACCTTCCCACATGACCTCATAGAGCCTCATGGTCTTAAATATCATCTACAACCTCATGATTTGAAAATATCGCTTTAAGGCCAGGAGTGGTGGCTCACGCCTGTAATCCCAGCACTTGGGAGACCGAAGCAGGCAGATCATCTGAGATCAGGAGTTTGAGACCAGCCTGGCCAACATGGTGAAACCCCATCTCCACTAAAAATACAAAAATTAGTCAGGCATGGTGGTGCTCGCCTGTAATCCCAGCTACTTGGGAAGCTGAGGTGGGAGAATCACTTGAAACCAGGAAGTGGAGGCTGAAGTAAGCCAAGATAAAGCCACTGTACTCTAGCCTGAGTGACAGAGCAAGATTCTATCTCAAAAAATAAAAAAATAAAAGAAAATACTGCTTTAGCCCTCATCTTTCTCCTGAACTTCAGACTCTGCTGCCTGGGTGACATTGCCACTTGGCATCTGATACTCCTTACTGATCTTCCTGCTTATGTCTCCTTGCAGTGTTTCATTTTTTCTCCCATCTAAACAGAGCCAGGAGGACACATTTAAAACTCAAACCAAATCATGTTACTCCTCTGTTCAAATTCTTCCAATCACTCCCCATCTCAAAGTCCTTACCATTGCTACTAAACTCTACATGATCTGCTTCTGCAATAGCCATCTCATATCACTCTCCCCATAGTTAATTCTGTTCTACCTGCTCTGGGCTCCTTACTTTTGATTGATTATGCCAAGCATGTTCTTACCGTAGGGCTTTGCACTTATCTCCTCTGCCTAGACCGCTCTTCTTTCTGCCAGGTATATGCTTAGGTTGCCTCCTTACTTTCTTCAGATCTAGGCTCAAATGTCACCTTATCAGAGATGCCTACCAATCCAAATAAAACAGCAAACCCTCATCATTCTCATGCTACCACTGTTTACCTGATGGATTTTTCTTCATAGCGTTCATATTATCAGTTTTTTTTTTTCCTTTTCTTTATACTTTGTCTTCCCTCCCACCACTAGAAATGTAATTTATAGTAACTATGAAGATAGAACTGGAACTTTGTTTTGCTGCAAGATGAATTCCTAGTGCCTAAAACAATGCTGGGCCCTTGGTGGATGCTCAGTAAACATTTCTTGAATGAATGAATGAGCAAATGAACAAATTGTTGCAGGCACTAGAAATACAGACTTTTTTTTGGAGATGGAGCCTCACTCTGTTGCCCAGGCTGGAGTGCAGTGGTGCGATCTTGGCTCACTGCAACCTCCCCTTCCCATGTTCAAATGATTCTCCTGCCTTAGCCTCCTGAGTAGCTGGGACCACAGGCATGCACCAGCACACACGGCTAATTTTTGTGTATTTAGTAGAGATGGGGTTTCACTGTGTAGGCCAGGCTGGTCTCAAACTCCTGACCTCAAGCCATCTGCCTACCTCAGCGTCCCAAAGTGCTGAATTACAACCGTGAGCCACTGCACCCAGCCTAGAAATACAGACTTTTTATTTCCTTCCATTGTTTAAGCCAAAGTCTAGTATGTAAAATAATTACTTACAACCTAATGTGATTAACCTGAATAAAGGGAAAGGCTGGGAAGGAATATTGACACCTGAATGGGGTTTTAAAGAACAAACAGAAGTTCACAAGGTGGAAGAGGAGACTCATAGGAGGATGACTTAGGCTGAGGGACAGTTTATCCAACAGTGTGATATGGCAAGGTGTGTTTAGGAAACTACAAGTCAGTCATTATTTCTGGAATATAAAATTTGGAAGGGAAAGTGTTCTGGTAATTACGCTGTAAAGGTAGATAATGGACACAAATAAAGAGCTTTATACTTTATAATTGATGGAGAATTCCTGAAGAGTTTTAAGCAAAGGAATGGCATGATTTAGACGAACTAACAGAGTACCAGCACAGCAAAGAATGGATCTGGATCAACAGGTACGAAGCTGGGAACTGAGAGTTTCCAGACGAACTGGGACAAAGTGATGAATCCTGTAATCATATTGAGAGTATGACTATGCTGAAATGCTTAAAAGATAAAGAGAGCAGGGAGCTCACAGACAACAAGGAGGAAGGCAAGTTTCTACTATCTGATACGGTAGAAACTATGTGATATGGCTCAAGTAGGCCACCACGTCAGAGAACCCACAGGAAAAACACACCACACACTGACAGCCCTCCTATAGGATGACAGATGCTGATGATGTACATTTACCCAGCTATGCCTCCAGTGGCCCTCAGGCTCTGATGTCCTGCCCTCCTTGGTTAACTGACTGAAAGTTTAGATGCCAAGGAAGATACATTCCATAGTTGCTATTACAGAATCTGCAGTATCAGATTAGTGAGAGAAAAAGAGGTATATATTCTCCCTGCTGCTGTGAACCTATTCAAGCCTCTACACTCCTGTACCTCATTTCTCCATTACCCTCTTGAGTTTGCTTTCTTTTCATGGTTGGGGGATTTTCATGATCTGTATTTCAGAGAGGCACCATGACAGCCGCATTAAGTGCCATTTTTAGAGTCATGCCTTTTATAAAACAATCTCCCATTTTTGCATTTTTAAATCTCAAAGTTATGAAAATTCTGAGATTCAAAAGGAATCCTCTTTTTTGTTGTTGTTGTTGAGACAGAGTCTCACTCTGTCCACGAGACTGGAGAGCAGTGGCGTGATCTTGGCTCACTGCCGCCTCTGCCTCCCAGGTTCAAGAGATTCTCCTGTGTCAGCCTCCCGAGTAGTTGGGACTAGGCACATACCATCATGCCCAGCTAATTTTTTTTTTCTGTATTTTTAGTAGAGATGGGGTTTTCACCATGTTGGCCAGGCTGGTCTTGATATCCTGCCCTCATGATCCACCAGCCTTGGCCTCCCAAAGTGCTGGGATTACAGGTGTGAGCCACCCGCCCAGCCAAGAATCCTCTTTTCCTTGCCCTTTCAAACACTGAAGGATTCCTGCAAGGAAAATGGGTAGGAAAGAGTGAATAATTTGTTGGAATGTCTTTTCTATTTTATTTTTGAAATTACCCTTTTCACTGCTCTCCAACCACTTTTTGAAGTTTAGGATACAAAAAATGGGTTTTTCCATTAGGGAATAAGAGTAACAAAACAAGCCTTTCTGATGTGTTGAATTACAGCTCCTAAAACAAATCTGGATTGACTGACTGATTTTTTTTTTCCAGTCTGTTTTCCCTGATGTACCCTAAGTGTCTAGAACAGTATAAAACACACAGTAGGCATTCATGAAATATATGTTGAAAGAATGTGGAAGAAACTTATTCAGGTGAGGCACAGTGGCTCCTGCCTGTAAACCCAGCACTTTGGGAGGCTGAGGCAGGAGGATGGCTTGAGGCTTGCAGTTTAGGACCAGCCGGCTGGGCATGGTGGCTCACGCCTGTAATCCAAGCACTTTGGAGGCCAAGGCGGGTGAATCACCTGAGGTCAGGAGTTCAAGATCAGCCTGACCAATATGGTGAAACCCTGTCTTAAAAAACAAAAACAAAAAAAAAAAAAAACCAGCCTAGACAAAATGATGAAACCCCATCTCTACAAAAAATATAAAAGTTATCTGGGCATGGTGGTGCATACTTGTAGTCCCAGCTACTTGAGAGGCTGGGGTGAGAGGATCACCTGAGGCCGGGGAAGTTGAAGCTACAGTGACCCATGATCATGCCACTGCACTCTAGCTTGGGTGACAGAATGAGGCCCTGTCTCAAAAAACAAAAACAAAACAAAAACAAAAACAAAAAAACAAAAACATTATTCAAAGAAAATGAATAGTAAAGTCTATAAGGAAAACTAAAATACTCTAGTTCTAGTCAAAGAGAAACTAGAGTCCTTTAACAGAAGAGGCAAAGAAATAAAAAGTTTGTGAGTTTGTGACACAAAAGCAAAGAGTAAAACAAACTGAATGACATATTCATAGTAGAAAACCTGCATAACTAGTTTATTGTGCTCTCATTACTTACTGTGTCTGCGGCAGTGAGATTGATACCCAGTCCTCCAGCTCGTGTGCTTAACAGGAACACAAAGATGTCATTCCTGCAGAAAAGGGAAAGATATGTTAAAAGAAAAACTGAAAAGAAAAAATGGCAGATGTCAAAAGACAAAGATCTCTGAATACAGAACATAGAGTCTAGGACTAAAAAGAGTTTTGGTGGTTACCTGATTGATATTTCTGGGCCTCACTGATATTTTGATTGATACATTGATTGATTTTCTAGGCCTGATTGATATTTCCGTAAAGCATTGTACAATGTTGCTCTGTTGTTACAAACAAACATGGAAGTCATCTTCCAATTTGCATATAAAAGTTTTGCTGCCCACTAATATGTGATTGATAAGCAACACAAGTATAAACATGTAGCAAATACAACAAAAATATGTTACCACAGATGTACAGACCTCTCTCACTGCCATACTTTTAATAAATAAAACCATTCCGGTGGCTCACGCCTATAATCCTAGCACTTTGGGAGGCCGAGGCGGGTGGATCATGAGGTCAAGAGATCGAGACCATCCTGGTCAACAAGGTGAAACCTCGTCTCTACTAAAAAAATACAAAAAATTAGCTGGGCATGATGGTGCGTGCCTGTAGTCCCAGCTACTCGGGAGGCTGAGGCAGGAGAATTGCTTGAACCCAGGAGGCGGAGGTTGCGGTGAGCCGAGATCGTGCCATTGCACTCCAGTCTGGGCAACAACAGCGAAACTCCGTCTCAAAAAAAAAAAAAATAAATAAATAAATAAATAAATAAATAAATAAAATAAAAAATAAATAAATAAAACCATTCATAGTTCATATACAGGGGCCAAGTAAATTAGTACTTCTTGGTTTTCTCCAATGGTCTGGGAACTAATGATTATTTCAAAGCACTCTTTTTTTTTTTTTTTCTTTTGAGACGGAATCTCACTCTGTTGCCCAGGCTGGAGGGAGGTGGCACGATCTCGGCTCACTGCAACCTCTGCCTCCTGGGTTCAAGCGATTCTCCTGCCTCAGCCTTCTGAGAAGCTGGGACTACAGGCACACACCACCACACCAGGCTAATTTTTTATATTTTTAGTAGAGACAGGGTTTCACCATATTGGCCAGGCTGGTCTTGACCTCCTGACCTAGTGATCTGGCTGCCTCAGTCTCCCAAAGTGTTGGGATTACAGGTGTGAGCCACCAGGCCCAGCTCCAAAGTACTCATTTTAAGATGAAGAAAGCTGAGTCCCAGAAAAATGACTCAAAGTTAGAACTAGGAGGCCTTGACTTTTACGTGCTAACTTGAATTTAGGATCAGTCCATGAAGACAGGCTGGAAGTAAGTACTTTTGGATGAATGTCAATACAGCCCTTACGTATAAATGATTAAATATGATTTTCTCAGTTTCCTTCTACTTCCTATTCTTTCAAAGAAACCCTGAATTACAAATAGACCAGTAGGTACCACTGTAACTTATTCGAGCAACAGATATTTACTGAATATCTTTCGGTAACAAGCCTATACCAGATCACAAACAACAGGCATTTTTTTTTTTTTTTTTGAGATGGAGTGTTGCTCTGTCGTCCAAGCTGAAGTGCAGTGGTGTGATTTCAGCTCACTGCAACCTCTACCTTTTTGGTACAAGCAATTCTCCTGCCCCAGCCTCCCAGGTAGCTGAGATTACAAGTGACTGTCACCATGCCCGGCTAATTCTTGTATTTTTAGTAGAGACAAGATTTCACCATGTTGACCAGGCTGGTCTCGAACTCCTGACCTTAGGTGATCCATGTCCCTCGGCCTCTCAAAGTGCTAGGATTACAGGCGTGAGCCACTGTGCCCAGCAGAACAGTCTTTTGACTATAAGATTTATCTATGCACACACACAAATAGGGGCTCAGTTTTAGCCCAGTTCATATAGATCACATAAATATATACATATTTTTAGACAGAGTCTCACTCTGTTACTTAGACTGGAGTGTAATGGCATGGTCTCAGCTCACTGCAACCTCTGCCTCCCAGGTTCAAGTGATTATCCTGCCTCAGCCTCCCGAGCTATTGGGACTACAGGCCTGTGCCACCATAATGAGCTAATATTTGTATTTTTAGTAGAGACGGGGTTTCACTATGTTGGCCAGGCTTCGGCCTCCCAAAGTGCTGGGATTACAGGCGTGAGCCACCATGCCTGGCCTAAATATATCTTAAGATTATCTTGCATCTTCATATTCCTGACACCCCAGGCTGTTTTCCAGAATATCTCTAAGAAAAATAGATTACATTACACTGGTGAGCAAATGTGACAGTCCTTTTAAGTCGAGCTGTTAATCCCCCTTTTTATTTCCATGTTTATAGTGGGGAATCCAACTGAAAGTTCATTTAGATTAGTGTTTATTCAAAGCACAGGTCACATCTCTCATTGGTCATGATATCAGTTTGGTGCTTTAGATGGCATTAAAGAAATTAATTAAAGAAAGAAAAAAGATGAAAAAATATTCTAATGCATTACAGATCATAGGGGTAAGTAATGTTTTGTGAAGCTTCAAATACAGAATAAAGATACTAAAATCACACTGCAAAATAAATTTTATTTTGGGGTTCCAGTAGAAAAAAACAACAACACAAAACCAAAAAAAAAAACCACACCAGAAACAAACATACTGACATCAGGATGCTCTCATCCCTTCAGGCTATTCTTCCTTGGTAAAGTCACTTGACTGCTGACAGTCTGTTTCCTAGACTATAAAATGAAGATGCTATAAATACCGCTGAAGTGACTAACTGATGACATATCAATGTCAAATGTAAGTATCAGTGAAAGAACTATTTTGAAATAAGCATCCTGGGTAATCACTAAGGTGGGTATGTCCTAGTAGAAATCTGCCCATTATTTGCATTGAATTAAACACAGAGGTATGTTTTTTTTATTTATTTAGGAAGAAATTTCCTACAGAGGAAATTTCTTTCCTACAGAGGCATGGATAACAGACCATGGGTAACAGTCTCTTTCTTAGTGATTCCAAAAGCTTCGGCTCCCATGAAAGTTCTACTAGTTTAGCCTTGAATTTTGTCAGAAAGGTTAATATTTTGTAATTCTATTTATTTAATTTATAAAATACCATCTTTATTATTAAATCCTGCAGTACAAACCAAAAAGTTGAAGGGCGTCTGCCAGCTTATAAACACATTTTCCCATAGATATGGGATGATATAAATGGAAGGAAGCATGGTACCCCACAGGCCCAAAGAAGAATATTTAACCACAATAAGCCTTCGAATAAAAAGTGACTGAGTGGCTGGGCGCGGTGGCTCACGCCTGTAATTCCAGCACTTTGGGAGGCCGAGGTGGGCGGATCACAAGGTCAAGAGATCAAGACCATCCTGGCCAACACAGTGAAACCCCGTCTCTACTAAAAATACAAAAAAAAAAAAAAAAAAAAAAAATTAGCCAGGCATGGTGGCACATGCCTGTGGTCCCAGCTTCTCGAGAGGCTGAGGCAGAAGAATTGCTTGTACCCAGGAGGCAGAGGTTGCAGTGAGCCAAGATTGAATTACTGTACTCCAGCCTGGTGACAGAGCAAGACTCCGTCTCAAAAAAAAAGTGACTGAGCTTTTTAGGGCTGGACTATTCTAGTCTCTGGACAGCTGAGGTGGGAGGATCACCTGAGCCTGGGAGTTCGAGATCAGCTTGGGCAAAAATTTTTTTTTTTTTTTTTTTAATTAGCAAGGTATGGTGCATGTACCTGTAGTCCCATCTACTTAGAAGGATGAGGCAGAAGGATCATTTGAGCCCAGGAGTTGAAGGCTGCATGGGCTATATATCGCACCAATGCACTTCAGCCTAAGCACAGAGTGAGATCCCAACTCTCAAATAGGATAAACAATCCTTTCAACTTCCACAATGAGAAGACTGCTCTTGCTCCATACATCTTCCTCTCCTGCTTTGGTGGGTAGACAGGCAAGGAATTAAAGGCTTCTTTCTGACCTTTGTGAGAGCTGATGGAGTCGACCCAATGGCTAATATTTTTTTTTGATAATTCTTGAGGAGGCCCAAAATATGAGCATGGGGCAGGCATGAAGGAATGAGTACAGGGTGGGGGTATGGGGGACTGATGGGAAAATACAAGGCATTTGAGAAGTACAACAAAATAAAGTATTTGAAGCAAAAAGATGTAATTTCTGGCCAGGTATGGTGGCTCACGCCTGTAGTCTCAGCTACTTAGGAAGCTGAGGTAGAAGAGTCATTTGAGCCTGGGAGGTCAAGGATGCAGTGAGTTGTAACCACACTACTATACTCTACTGTATTCCAGAGCTTAGGTAAAAGTGACACCCTGTCTCAAAAAAACAAAAAACAAACAAACAAAAAAAGAGTAATTTCCATAATCTGTACAGCCAGAATTTAGTCCACATGTAATCACTTACCAATAGGGACTACATACAGAAGATCACTAGTGAAACAAATGTAGGTAAAAATAAATTAGTAGAAAAACTGATAAAATACAATGGCTTCATTTGGATATCGATTATGTATTGAAAAAGATGCCTTGTGGTAATGAGGTAGATGAGTTCAACGTAATTTTATCATATTGTAAAAAATAAGAATTGCAGAAAACTTGGGTTGTTATAATCAAAGAAATTAGTTCCTACTGTGGACTACTGCTGCACTATTTAAAAACACAAATATCTTAAACTGTTAAGAAGTCCCTTTCTACTGAATAAATCTACAATAGTATTGACAATATGAATTAATGTTTTAGGGGCTCTGAATAAACAGGAGAAACAAAATCCCAGAAGGCAATATGGTGGTCTGGGTGCCCTCTCTAGGAGGCTGAAAAGGAATCTCAACTTAGGGTCTCCTGGAACAGATCTTAAAGACCAGACATCTGGGTGGTCTGTAAAGGGGCCTATGAAACCACACAGCAAAGACAAGTGTATGTCTCACTCTCACTCTTCTTTTAATGACCCACTAAGGTGACTTTGCACCAATATATCCAAAGACTGCTAGGCACACAGCTGACTACAGTAAAGGCTTGTTGAAGGACTGAAAAAGAACCACAATGAAAGACAACTGTGGATCTCTACAACACTTACCAAGAAAAAAATCTATGCTACAGTCACTCTTTCCTCATGCTTTCCAAAGAGTCCCACTGAGTGGTCAGATAATTGGGTAAGGATCCATTTAGTAAAGGTCATGGTAAGTTAGAAGGAAGGGAAGCAAAGGCCAAGGAACCACAGAGCAAAGACCTTGTGAATGGCTTCTAGGATCGTGCACTGGTCACATGCTCTGAATGTTGCCCAGTCAGGACATCCTGGCCAAATGGCCTTTAGTCTCAGTCAGACTTTTTCCTGAAAGGATCCCTCATAAATAAATTTTGTATGAAGGGAATGTAAATGGCTTTCTATAGGCGTTCTTGTTTACTCTGACTGACCTTTGGGCCACAGGGCTTTCCAACTGAAACTACAAGTTTTTTTCTTTTGATGTCTTTCATTAATAGTAATTAAAATATTTGGCAAGGAGTGCTCGTGTCCAAAAACACCTTTTTCTCTATACTGGGCTATTGCAGTCACTCAAATTTAGAAGTTGAACATTTCCCCCCTCTTTGGAGGGGTCAGCATATCCACAGTCCAGATTCTACATGTAAGAAATACATTAGTTCTTTGCCATAATCCCATCTCTAGGCATCTAGTTTGTAATGTAGGCAGGGATCAAGAAGGAGACTTCAGTCTCTTTTTCCTTTTGCCTAGTATTAGATAGAGGTTGTTAAAATGATGGTTACCCAAATGTTGACTCTAAATAACATTCACTGTTACCTAAGTAATTCTCAGTGGTAGAGTCTGAAGGCTCAAGCAAGATTTCCTAATAAAAGCTGTGCAACATTACATTTTTACTAAGTAAATCTAAGTAAAATTTAATGGTGAAAATGCCATTCTTTTAGAGCTAAACTTTTCAAAACTATTATGCACTACTACTGGGACTGCCCAAGTAATTCTGCTTCCCAAGTTAAATAAGAAATTTCAGAGGTAATAAATTATACATCTCCTGGTTTTTTTTCCTCTACAGAGGTACTATAAAATACACTGAGACCTGGGTCTCACAGCCCAGTTTTCTAATAATTAGGTAAGCCAAGAGAACAACTGCAGTTCTACAACTGAGAAGCCCAAATCACTAGAACTCAACATATTACAGCTCTGGTTGGAGTCTACATGAGTAGAATTCTCTACAAAGAAATATACATAGTCTTAAATGTTCTTATCCTTTCACTCAGTAATTTCCCATGTTTGAATCTATGCTAAGAAAGTAATCTAAAATAGTTTAACAAAGCTTTATACACAAAAATATTCACTCAACATTTCTAGTAGGTATTTCTACTCAACAGCAGAAAAGTGGTGTAATATATTCCCAGTGTAATGCAATAGCGATCATAAAAATGTTGTTGGCAAAGACTTTTTTTTTCCTTCGCCCTTCTCCTGACTGTAACAAAGACTTTTAAATGATATATGAAAATGATTATGATAGAACATTAAGTAGAAGAAATTAGGATACAAAACCTATAATATGGTATCAACAGTATAACTATAATCACAAACATATGTTAAAGACTAGAGGGTATACCAAAATGTTAACAGTAGTGGAATTGTGGGTGATTTTTATTTTCATCTTTAAATATTTTCCAAATTTTTCTCAGTAGGCATTTCCTTAAAATATATAAAGGCCCCATTTGTTACTGAATAAAAACATTACTGTTAACAAGATCTTCAAATGTACAATATCAAATATACTAGTGGAAAATAAACACAAACAGTATCAGGTGAAATACCTACTACTTGATGGCTTTTCTCATAACTTATAAAGCATGCCACCCCATACCAATGTGCCCACATCACAGATACACTGGCATGACTGGAGAAAATACAGGAACTCTGAGGAAATATACAGTCTATAGGTCTTGCACATAAGATTCTTGTCAAGTTGCAGCTCTGAGGTTGGAGCAGGTAAGGATGTGATAAAATATGTATCACTGATTTCAGAATTAAGAAAAGATGAAGCTCACCCAGCATTTTTTTTTTTTTTTCTCTCTCTTTTTGCTAAAACAACGTGGTGGGCCAAGGAAGGACTATGCTTATTCATGTTTCAAATAATTGGTTTTAGAATCTTCTGCTAGCTGAGAAGCTAGGTCATTCTATTCACAGAGCTGTGCCAGGGTAACAAATGGAAACAGGTTTGAAGCAGATCTTCCCCTTACTGTTGGTCAAACAGGCAACTGGAATTCTGGGTATACAGTTTTAACTTAGAAAAAAACTCAAGGGAGGACATTCTATGTTGAATTATGGATGTGTTTCATGCCAAATTATTTTACATCTGAATTAAACCATGCTTTAGAAATGAATGAAATTAAAAATTGTAATCTAAATGAAATGGCTATGTGCTTAATTTTCTTCCCAAGAATTCAAAAGTTAAATATTAAGAGGCCATGCAATTAAAAGCCAAAATCAAAGCTGTTCTGATTTACTGACATTAAGATCTACTTTATTCCTGATTTCTCCAGGTTTAAGGAGAAAACTGAAGGTGAAGTTCAGCAGACCTGTCACTAGTGAGTCTGGCTTTCTCCTTGGAGAGAACAGTAACCAGACTCTACCTATTACAATGAAAAGCTGCACTCAGGATAATTATGGCTCTGTAAACCATCAGCATTCAGCAGGCAGTAATTGAAATTTCATAGACTCATTAGCAGGTGGGAGAGGTACCGTGGCAGAGACCAGCTGAATAGACTGTACAGTATGGCAATTTGTCATACTGCATCGTACTGCTACTATGTTAAAAGGAAAGCAGGAAAAGAAAAGGTACTTTTTCTTAAACTTACACAAAATGAAACACGGAAACAAACTAGTAACTTTAAGTCAACACTCAGAAATGGCTACTGTTAGTGGCTGGGGCACACTGGTTCATGACTATAATCCTAGCACTTTGGGAGGTAGAGGTGGGTGGATCACTTGAGGCCAGGATTTTGAGACCAGCCTAGCCAATGTGGTGAAACCTTGTCTCTACTAAAAATACAAAAATTAGCTGGGTGTGGTGGTGCATGTCTATAATTCCAGCTACGTGGGAGACTGAGGTGCAAGAATCACTTGAACCAGGGAGATGGAGGCTGCAGTGAGCCAAGATCATGCCACTGCACTCCAGCATGGGTGACAGGGAGAGACTGCCTCCCAAAAAAAAAGAAAGAAAGAAAAGAAAGAAAAATGGCTACTGTAAGCAATGACAGGCAATGATGAATATAGGTTGGTGGATTTTTTTGTCTATACGAATATTATCCATCAAGGAGGATCTTGGTTCATACTTAGAAATGGTTTATTATACAAAGAAATAGGTGCTGGTGTGGTAAGAAAGCATATTTCAAACATAAAAACTATCAGGTATATTCTCTTTTGCCCTGCCAGACACAGAGATCTGAATTACTATAAGCAGATTTAGCAACCTCTTAAAATGGCAGGAATTACATCATGATTCCTTAAATCTCCGATGTCCTGGCATTAAAAAGAAAAAAACAAAACAAAACAAAACAAACTTACCATTTCAAGTACTACAGGGAAATGAAAAAGATAATTTTTGTAATTCCCATCAACATTACCTGTTCTGAAAATCAGCAACCATGTCTCGCCTCTCTGAGATCTTGGAAGAGCCATCAAGCCTCATGTAGGTATGTTTCCTATACACCATGTATTCCTGCCAACAGGATAAAAGGACACAGTAAGTCTGATGCAAATTACTGTATTCTAAATCCCACAGCATCTACCCATCTTCTACCTCATCCACATTGGAAGCAAGCCATTATATCCAGAATGAGAAGAGAGCAACCCCAAGAGTACAGGAAGTTAATCTGTAAATAAGTTTACTGCCAATGTGTGAAAATCCAGGACAATCTGAAGATTATAATCACTCTCAATTTCAGTTTGGAACCTAATCTTATTCCTGTAGGTTTCATTAAAAAAAAAAAAAAATCCACAAATCAAAATGGTTTTTCAACCAGATATCTTTCACAGCTATGAAAACACCTACTTTTCTCTTAGTGACTAACATTCACTGAAATGAATGTGTTTCCCCAGAGCAAATCTTGCTGATTAAAACGCTTAAATTTATAGCCTAAGCTTCCTTCTCCCCTAAGAGCATGCATCACTGTTACAGGAAGCCTAAGCAGAGTGAAACAAAAAACAAGGTAATTTTCTATGGTAGCGAATGTCCCCGACATCATCAAGAGAATTACAACCTTTGTTTGTTTGTTTGTTTGTTTGTTTGAGATAGAGTCTTGCTCTGTCACCAGGCTTGAGTGCAGTGGCACGATCTCAACTTACTACAACCTCCGCCTCCAGGGTTCAAGTGTTTTTCCTGCCTCAGCCTCCCGAGTAGCTGGTACTATAGGCGTGTGCCACCACACCCAGCTAATATTTTCATATTTTAGTAGAGACAGGGTTTCACCATGTTGGCCAGGATGGTCTTGAGCTCTTGACCTCATGATCCACCTGCCTTGGCCTCCCAAAGTGCTGGGATTACAGGCACAAGCCACTGCACCCGGCGGAGGAATTACAACTTTTAAGAATGAAGAGATTTCAAAAGATGCAATAGAGGGACTGCCTCTACATTCTTAGAAGTTGCAATTCTTCTTATAGTTATGTACAAATGAATGTTTATTTCCTCTTTTGTTTTCTGATTATGCTACAAAACGTCCACTTGTAGAAGAACTTATATCAAAGGCTCAGCCCAGCTGACTATTTATAAGAAACAGTATAAAATAGTTACTTTGGTTCTAAATTAACTTCTGTATTGAAAAAGACTAATCATTTCCACATATGGAAAATGTTTGTGTTAATTAGTTTTCTGTGATAAGATGTTCTTATACTGCAATATTTTCTTTTTTTTTTTTTGAGACGGAGTTTCGCTCTTGTTACCCAGGCTGGAGTGCAATGGCGCGATCTCGGCTCACCGCAACCTCCGCCTCTTGGGTTCAGGCAATTCTCCTGCCTCAGCCTCCTGAGTAGCTGGGATTACAGGCACATGCCATCATGCCCAGCTGATTTTTTGTATTTTTAGTAGAGACGGGGTTTCACCATGTTGACCAGGATGGTCTCGATCTCTTGACCTCGTGATCCACCCGCCCCGGCCTCCCAAAGTGTTGGGATTACAGGCTTGAGCCACCGCGCCCGGCCTACTGCAATATTTTCATGTGTAACTTTTACACTTGGCGGGGCACTTTAGCACATAAGGTTACTGTCGTTTGGTATGGCTGGTGCAGTGTATGTGGCAGCCTGTTCTTACAGTGAGTGCCAAGAACTTGGCAGAGGTCTCTGGACAGGGTGCATGTGAAGTGAAGCTGGTCAACAAAGTAGACAAGCTCAACAACACATGCATCTCTTCATTGTGTTTTATGTTCGGTTTATTTTTAATTTTTTTACTATTTCTTTCTGTCTTGGGGTGGTTCCTTAAGAGCTCTGATAATCAAAGGGGAGCAGAAAATACTCAAAGTGAGCTTCAAGTTCACACTTAGTGGTATTGCTATATAATAGGTCTGAGCTAATGGCAGAAAGGTAAGGGGTATTTTGGATAAAAAGGACTTGAGCAAAGAAGGTATAAAATGATAGCAAGATGACGGTCCTTAGAAGTTTGCTATACCTTTGGCAGCTAATCTAGTGATGGAATGTTGCAATCAGAACAACGAAAGAACTAGACCATATCAAGATAGTTTACAGAGTCACCCATAACACAGATTATAATTTTAGCAAAAAGGTAGGCTTCCTGCATAGGCACTCTTTTGCCCTTTTTATTTTTGAGACAGAGTCTCGCTCTTGTCGCCCAGGCTACAGTGCAGCAGCGCAATCTTTGCTCAGTGCGACCTTCGCCTCCCGGGTAGCTGGGATTACAGACATCTGCCATCATGCCTGGCTAATTTTTCTGTTTTTAGTAGAGATGGGGTTTCACCATGCTAGCCAGGCTGGTCTTGAACTCCTGACCTCAGGTAATCCACCTGCCTTGGCCTCCTAAAGTGTTGGGATTACAGGTATGAGCCAATGCGCCCAGCCTTTTTTGCCTTTTAAAACTGAAATTCTAGCCACGTAAAAGCACTGACGAATGAATCTTCTAGTAAATTTTGCTGTTTATATATTTATATATCAAGGCCAGTACAATCCCAGGGATGTTAATCCTAGACCATAATCAAACCAACCCTGATTAAAGAGAGCCTGTTACTGAGGCAACAGAAGTGAATTAGTCCCTTTCACTGCTTCAAGTCTTAGCTCTTAAACTAAGATGAGCAGTGGGATTTCATCCTTTAGTAAATTTAGATTCTGTTTCAGTAAATAGCTCATAAAAGCAAGCAAATGGACACTGAAAGATCTGTTAAACAGCTGAGCTGGGCGTGACGGCTTACCCCTGTAATCCCAGCACTTTGGGAGGCTGAGGCAGGAGGATCCCCTGAGGTTGGGAGTTAGAGACCAACCTGACCAATAGGGAGAAGCCCTATCTCTACTAAAAATACAAAATTAGCTGGATGTGAAGGCAGACACCTGTAATCCCAGCAGTTCGGGAGGCTGAGGCAGGAGAGGTGCAGGTTGCGGTGAGCTGAAATGGCACCATTGCACTCCATAGGAAAACACCTAAAAGATAAAGATTAGGGCCAGGTGTGGTGGTTGGCCAGGCACAGTGGCTCATGCCTGTAATCCCAGCACTTTGGAGGTTGAGGCAGGTGGATCACTTGAGGTGAGGGGTTTGAGACCAGCCTGGCCAAAATGGTGAAACCCCATCTCTACTGAAAATACAAAGATTAGGTGGGTGTGCTGGTGTGTGCCTATAGTCTCAGCTACCGGCGAGGCCAAGATGGGAAGATCACCTGAGCCCAGGGAGTTTGAGACTGCAGTGAGCCAAGATCGTGCCTCAGCACTGCAGCCTGGGTGACTCTGTTTCAAAACAATCAAACAAACAAACAAAACAGATGAATATATATACACTGCAGTATTATTCAGCCTTAAAAGGAAGGAAATCAACATGGATAAACCTGAAGGACATTATGTTAAGTGAAATATGCCAGACATGGAAAGAAAAATACTGCATGGTTTCACTTACATGGGTAAGCTTAAAAAGTTAAACTCAAAAAAGTACAGAGTAGAAGGGTGGTTGCCAGGGGCTGCAGGAAATGGGGAGATGCTGGTCAAAGGGTACAAAGGTTCAGTCATGCAAAATGAAAAAGTCCTGAAGATCTAATGTACATCATGGTGATTATAGCTAATAATATTGTATCGTATATGTGAAATCTGTAAAGAGACAATATCCCATGGTCTACCTTAAATATATAGAATTTTTATTTATCAAGCATACATCAATAAAGCTGTAGCTGAAAAAGGCTTCAAAGATTATTCTGACAGCCTATATCAGCACTGAGAACAATCACTAGAAAGGGAAGGCAGGGTAGTTTCTCTTTGAACCTTGCCATTCAGCATGGCCCTCAGATGGGTACTACTTGAGGTCTTTTAGAAATGTAGAACTGAGGGACACACAACTTACCCAGTAAATCGTAATCTGTATTTTATTATTTTGAATGGAGTCTTGTTCTGTTGCCCAGGCTGGAGTGTAGAGGTGCTATCTTGGCTCTGTAACCTCTGCTTCCCAGGTTCAAGCAATTCTCCTGCCTCAGCCTCCCAAGTAGCTGGGATTACAGGCATATACCATCACACGTGGCTAAGTTTGTATTTTTAGCAGAGATGGGGTTTCACCATGTTGGTTGAGCTGATCTCAAACTCCTGACCTCACGCAATACACCGCCTCAGCTTCCCAAAGTGCTGCGATTATAGGTGTGAGCCACCATGCTGAGTGTAATGTACATTTTAATAGCATTTGATTCGAAAGCATTAAGGTTGAGAAACACTATTGTAGAACAGTGTTTTTTTTGTTGTTTTTAAGGCAGGGTCTTGCTCTATTGCATAGGCTGAATTATAGTGGCATCATCTTGGATCACTGCAGCCTCCATTTCCTGGGTTCAAGTGATCCTCTCCCTTCAGCCTCCCAATTAGCTGGAACTATAGGCATGCACTACTATGGCCAGCTAATTTGTTAATTTAAATTTTTGTAGAGTTGGGGGTCTTGCTGTGTTGTCCAGGATGGTCTTGAACTCCTGGGCTCAAGCGATCCTCCTATCTTAGCCTTCCAAAGTGCTAGAATTATAGGTGTAAGCCACTGTGCCCGGCCAAACATATGCTATTGTTTAAAGCATTGGAACACCTTCTTCAAGCAAACTCTTACACAAAACCCCTCTAGTATATAAAATAAATAAAAGCATCACTACGTTAACTGATGAAGATATTAAGCATCTTTGCTTAATATCTACTGGTCCTCTATCACATCCTATCAGTTTGGAAACCACTGTTTTACTATATAAGTTGAGAAGACAATGTTCTTTGTATGCCACTGATTCAAAGGTAAGACTTAGAGATGACATCCATAACAATCCGTACAGGATCACATCCGTAAGCCCTACTTTTTAATCAGTGGCATGCAAACAGTGCTGTCAGCATAGATAGTTTTACTGAGTATTCACTAAATGCCAGTCACTGTTCTATTTTACCTGGTTAAGTTTATCCAATCATGGCAACTTTTAAGGTAGGTGCTATTGAGTATTTTTATTTAGCTTCAGTTTCTTTGGGACAGAGTCTCGCTCTGTCGCCCAGGCTGAAGTGCAGTGGTGTGATCTCAGCTCACAACTTCCACCTCCAGGATTCAATTGATTCTCTTGCCTCAGTCTCCCGAGAAGCTGGGATTACAGGCACCTGCCACCACATCTGGCTAATTTTTGTATTTTTAGTAGAGACGAGGTTCGCGTGTTGGTCAGGCTGGTACCTGACCTTGTGATCTGCCTGCCTCAGCCTCCCAAAGTGCTGGGATTACAGGCATGAGCCACCACGCTTGGCCATTATTAAATATTAAAATTTCTCTTTTAATTTTTTCTCCCAGGATCAAAGATCATGATCAAAATCTTCATGATGTGCTCTGCAACAGCTTCCCAATCACCTCCTTTTTTTTTTTTTTTTTTTTAAAAAAGATTATAAATTTTTATGGGTATGTAGTAAGGGTAGGTGTTGTCATTGTCACTCCTCTTTTACAAATGTTAGGTAAGATCCCTAAAGTGACACAGGCAGTAGGTGGCAGACCTAGGATTGGAACTCAAGCAGATTGGTTTCAGGGTCCTTGGCTTAACCCTTCTACTGTTTCCCAGATGGAAGGGATGATCAGCATTACTAAGACAACAATAAAAGAGAGTCCTGTTAACCCTAAGCTTCTTTTTTTTTTTTGAGACAGAGTTTTACTCTTGTTGCCCAGGCTAGAGTGCAATGGTGCGATCTTGGCTCACCGCAACCTCTGCCTCCTGTGTTCAAGCGATTCTCCTGCCTCGGCTTCCTGAGTGGCTGGGATTACTGGCATGTGCCACCATGCCCAGCTAATTTTGTATTTTTGGCAGAGATGGGGTTTCTCCACGTTGGTCAGGCTGGTCTCAAACTCCCGACCTCAGGTGATCCACCTGCCTCAATCTCCCAAGTGCTGGGATTACAGACGTGAGCCACCGTGCCTGGCATAACCCTAACATTCTTAATACATTCTGTCCATAACCTGATCTACCACCATCTTAAAGAAAGGATAATTGGACACTTGAAAAAATAAAGGCAAATGTTTACATATGCTATTACCAACATTTCATTCTGAAACTTTTGTTCCAAAGCTGGCTGCGACTTTCATTATAACCAGGTTTCATTTTGATAAAACAATCTGGGGGAAGGACTCAGTATGATCCACAAACCTGCAGATCTGATCTAACTTTATTTTCTTGGACATTGTTTTCCATCTTTGGGGTATGTCATCCGCAAAAAGGCTACTCTCTCTATTACAATTTTTCTGCAGTCCAAGCAAATTGAGCCAAGTGAATTAAATATGACAGCCATAATTCCCTTATCAAATACAGAGTTGGAGCAAGACTACCATAAGGCAATCATGGGACCAAAATAATCTGACTTCAACCTACTCGTGTTATTTCCCTCTCCTATGCCATATGTTCCAGTCACAATAGACTACTCTTGTACCTTTCCATCTCTGTCTTTTTACATGTGGCTTCCTTAGTCTCAAATTCCTTTGTCCCTGATGGTTGACATTCTATTTGTTCTTAAGTTCAGATGTCACTGTCCATGTGATGCCTTCCTCAAGAGTGACCGAGTCAGAAATAAACATATCCTTCTTGCTATCCTCAGCTCTGTTCATGCTTCATTTTGACACTAGTATCAGGGTTCGCTGACAAGTATTTTTGTATGTATATGTCTCCGCCACTAGATACATTCCTTAAAGCCAAACAATCATCTGATATCTGCATCTGTCTAGCATTAATGCCTTGCTCAAAGGTAGCATGGAGGAAAAAAGAATTAAAAGGATTATACACAGTATGGTTGTAGGCTGACAAATTTCCTTTTATAATTCCTAAGACTGAATAAGAACTGTAGTTGACAGCGGTCCCGATTTTCTTTTCTTTTTTTCCCAAAAGGAAGTAAAGTACACTTGGAAGAGGGCCAAGCAGGCAGCTTCAGATATCAAGTGTGCTGACCCTAATTTGCTTTTCATTCTGTGGGGCATTTTCAGAATACCCAGCTTCCCAGTATATTCAGAATCATAGCTTCCAAAGGTAACCTGGATTTCGAAAAGAGGCCAACTCATAGATGACAGAATGTCTGCTCAGAATAAATCTTTCCCCAGTGAGGTACTGCACTTGGATAGCTGACTGAGCAAGGTACACAACCCAGTGTCTCAAATGTTATTATGTATGGATTATTTGGATTTAATTCTGTATTGCATTATTATCATATATTGGTACAGTTCAAGATTTGTCTGGATTTCAGTATTTAACAATTACGCCACCTACAGCATAAGTTGTCTTTCCAAGTACTTTTTATTGCATAGGAAAGTATCAAGTGGCTTATTTCCTTAAATTACATACAAACTCAGTTGCTTGATTCAACAGGAATGAAACTCAAAAGAGAAGACCCAGAGATAAGTCATCTGTAATAAGTTAAAAGCTCTTTGCTACCAGAATATGGAGAGGAGTCCCTAACCATGGTCAAACTGGTGGTGGCAGGAAAAGTTCTGGCTGGCATCCAGCTGGATACCACCATCCCAAACGCACAGGGATTATGTGTTCCCCTAGTACGTACACTCGACAGCCAAGATCCTATAGGTGGCCAGGCAAGGTGGTTCACGCCTGTAATCCCAACACTTTGGAAGGGTGAGCTGGGCACATTACTTGAGCTCAGGAGCTCAAGACCAGCCAGGCCAACATGGTGAAAGCCCATCTCTAAAAAATACAAAAATCAGCCAGGCGTGGTGATGCGCACCTGTAATCCCAGCTGCTCCAGAGGCTGAGGAAGAATTGCTTAAACCCAGCAGGTAGAGGTCGCAGTGAGTCGAGATCTCACCACTGCACTCTAGCCTGGGTGACAAAGCAAGACTCCATCTCACACAAAAAAAGATCCTATAGGTGGTTCAGTAAATATAAAATAAACCCATAACAACATTTATTGATCTATGATTTTCTCACCTGTTTATGCCCCTGACTTCTGCCTGGGGCAAACTAAAAACTCCTGGCCCTGGAAATTAGGCAGTCTCCTCTTCACTATTTATTTTTATTTTTCTTAGTGCCCATTTGTTACAGCAAAAGCACTCTCCTTTTAAAAATCCCCTATCCAGAAATACTACTATTTGGATGCCATGTGAAAGAATAAAACATTTCTGAATATATTCTATTTGGAAGAAGATCAGATATATACACAAGAAATTTAAAGTCAGATTTTTACCCCAGGGAAAAAAGAAGCAACCAATGACTTCAGAAAATACTGTGCAAATACTGAATGTCCCAAACTACTATTTCTCACAGAATGGAAACCTAGCTATACAGAAGAATGTGAATTCTTAATGTCTTCTAGTTCTGCAAAGCCCCAGAAACAGAGACAGCCAGCCATGGCTAAGGCACATAACAACAACAACAAACCCAAAAAGGCTGTTGGATGAAAGAGATGCTAACATACTCCACAGCAACACAGAGTTTTGATACCCACAATGTGAGTTTCTAGCTCTTACTCTATTGGAAGCTTTTCTTTTTCTTTAAAGAGGGTATAAGATTTCAAGAGAAAAAGGAAAATCCTGAAATAAAAACAAAACAACCAATTTTTTTTTTTTTTTTTGAGACACAGTCTTGTTCTGTCACCCAGGCTGGAGTGCAATGGCATGATCTCGGCTCACTGCAACCTCCGCCTCCTAGGTTCAAGAGATTCTCCTGCCTCACCATACTGGGTAGCTGGGATTATAGTCACCCACCACCATGCCTGGCTAATTTTTGTATTTTTAGTAGAGATGAAGTTTCACCACGTTGGCCAGGCTGTTCTTGAACTCCTGACCTCAGGTGAGCCTCCTGCCTCAGCCTCTCAAAATGCTGGGATTTCAGGCGTGAGCCACTGCACCCGGCATAACAACTAACATTTTGAGACTGAAGTTTGTGTTTTTTCTTAAGGTCAAGTATATTCTATGGAAAGCATCTATTCAGAAGGTCCCAGTGCAAGATCATGTATCAGGTCATGCTTTAATGCTGAAACATGGCTTTAATGAATGTTAATTCTCAGAATTTCTATTATGAAAGTGACTGAAAAACACACTTTCAAAGATAAAAAAAATGCAGACCTAGTGCCGCACTATCTCAAGATGTACAATATGTTTACATTTCCATCAATGATTAGACACATGCTAAACACTGTGGGCATTGTAATTCCAAGCTCATAATCAAATTCTATGTCAGTACTAATCTCCTGGAATATAGAATATGCTTCATTTGAGTGGATAATATTAAAACAAATTAAAAATGAATAAACTTTAAGAAAATATAGTGAAGAACCATTAGTGTAGTATTAAGGAAACTAGACAAGACTTTGATTTTAGTTTTTAAAACATATAAATAGCTGCAACATTTTCTGGCTTCAGCATCCAAGATGCATATTATACATATGGCTAAGGAATATCAGCAGTTGTGGAATTCAGGCTTGGAATTTGCATTTCCCTAATTTGGAATTCCCCTTAGAAATGCATCTACATTTAGAAAGGTTGTCAAGCTGCTTGTTTGCGAAACCTACTGTCTAGGTCCATAACCCAAAAATAACTGTTGGATTATAGACAGAGAGGAAGTGATCCTGGTGGGTAGTTTACAGCACTTATCCTGAACAAAACTTATCATATTCTGCATTACTTATTTTAGTAATATTTAATGAGAACCTAGAAGTGTGTGAAATACTGAGGGAAGGACTAAAATATAGGCTTATCCAACTTAAACAACCTACACTCACCTTCACCTACCAAAGCTAGCTTATTTGATTGCTCAATCACATTCCCTTGAATTTCCCTTTAATATAATCAATGTATGAGACTATAGTCTTGGAAAAGAAATATCATTATGTCCCTTACTAGTATCCTTGGGATACTGCTTTTTTATAGTTGTCAGCAGCTGAAGATCATTACTTTAGCTATACTTTCCCTGTCTCTTGAGGACAAGGAAAGTGCACTTTACCTAGAAAGAGCCCCACTGCAAGAAAAGTTGCTCATGCTGTTTTGGCTGCTGGCATCATTTGTTTGAACAGAGCACTAAACATATAGGCGTCTTCTTATTTTGGATTACTGCTGTTAGGACATTTAACATAGTTAATATTTACATCAAACACAATGGCTTAATCACGTCTCTTATGGTGACTTACACTCACTCATAAGCACTTCCATCGTGTAGGAATAAGTGGCCTACTCATAATACAAACCAGAGGGTTTAGCCTGTCAATAGCATTTGAGAGGCTACGAAACCTAAGACTTAGTGGTGAAACTGACCCCAAAAATCGTGTGTTATGTCTCTTGCTAAAATACGTTGCCAGATTATTAAAAGGAATCAGCCAATGAATTCAGACAAACTCACTGCAAAATTCAACAACCCAATCCTGGTTTCCAAAAAGCCTGAAAACCTTCTTTGTTGTTAGCCTTCATTCCTTCTGTACTGATATGGTCGCTATTGCTTTATTCCTAGATAAGGATAATAACAGTACAATTTCCACTTACTTATTACTATTCCCTGGTATAGCAGGGCGAGGGTATTCTCATATATAAAAACATGAGAATATTTATGTACTTCTGAAAATCAGGTGCTTTTGCCTCTCAAACTTTCTTTACACAAAGACTTATTCTACTAATTTGCGATTATCTGTTCTCATTTTCACTCTCTTGTTTCTAGGTGTGTGACTTCCTGTCCCTTAAAAAAGAAGTCACCATTCAGACAAGAAAGTAAGAAAAAAACCTCAACAAAGAAGCAATTAAAGAAACAAAAGTTGTCTTGCACAGTTATATCTTATGTATCTACTAACTTATTAGCTGTCAAGCCTGGTTGCATAATAAAAGCACCCCAGGAGCTTTAAAATATCCTAATGCCTAGGCCTCATTTGAAACGTAATAAATAAGAATCTCTGGAAATGGGACTAAACATCCGTATTTTTTTAAAGCTTCTCAGGTGATTGCAATACGTAGTCAAGTTGAGAATCACTACATTAACTTAGGTTGAACAGCTGCTCTCTGTTTTTCTACATAGAGAACTAATCTTATATCTTATTTTCTATACATAATTTCAGATTCCTAGGCTGTGACTTACTTTAAAATTAAGAAATTTCTTCCCTAGTAAAAGAAGGATGTAAGGGGTGTTCTCTTTCATTGGTATAGGGAAGGGGGTAGAAGTCCTTCAAACACTCTCCATGCCAGGAACTAATTCTGCTCCCTTTATAGATTGTAAAATCAATAAAAGGAGTTTTAGAGGCTGTGTGTGGTGGCTCATGCCTGTAATCCCAGCATTTTGAGAGGCTGAGGTGGGTGGATCACTTGAGGCCAGGAGTTCAAGATCAGCCTCGCTAACATGGCGAAACCTCATCTCTATTAAAAATACAAAGAGCTGGGTGTGGTGGTGTACACCTGTAACCCCGGCTACTCAGGAGACTGAGGCATAATTACTTGAACCCAGGAGGCAGAGGCAGCAGAGCCAAGATCACATCACTGCACTCCAGCCTGGGTGACAAAGTGAGAGACTCTGTCTCAAAAAAAAAATAAAAAGGAAAAACAAACAAAAAAAAAAGGGAGTTTTGGGGTTCCCATTAAGCAGGACTGACATTAGTCATGAACATCTGATTCCTACAAATTAAATGTCAAGGTATCCTAGGTCCCCAAGGTTCCTTCTCCTACCTCCAGCAGGTCTATCATCCTGGTCATCTGGGAGTAGATAAGGACCCTATGCCCTTGAGACTTGAGCCGAGTCAGCAGGACATCAAGGGCATACAGCTTTCCACTGTCAGTGATGAGGCTCTCCTTGCCTGGGGAGAAGAAAAAGGGGGAAGGGGGAAACTGTATTTAATTGAAGCAACAAAATCACTCACTGCAAAGCTGTATGCAACCACAATTATTATAACCAAGATGCCCATCATCATGAGATCAGGAAACTGCTCTAAAGGACGAATCCAAAGCCCTGAAAAGATCAAGACTCCAGCAGTGCCCTGGGAAGACATACCCGAAGAGGGGAGGTATAGATTCCCTGACAACTTCCAGTCAGACATGAGCTCTTAAGGCATTTAAAAGTATCCCGGTTCCACATCCTTACTCAGAGAACACCAGGTATACATGGACATCTATGGGTAACATCTATGTCAATCTGCTGTTAAGTGACCTAAAAATTTTGTTTTTTCTTTGTTCATCCTATCTCTAGATAACTGTTTCTGCTAGTTCTGTGATTGTCTACATCCTGAAAGCACTGAGAATGTATCCTACCAGCCTTTGGAGAAAAGCAAACAAACACAGCTTTATAATCACTCTCTTTTTGTCCCTTTTTCAAGACAGGGTCTCACTCTGTCACCCAGGCTGGAATGCAGTGGCGCAATCCCAGCTCACTGCAGTCTCAACCTCCTAGGCTCAAGTGATTCTCCCATTTCAGTCTCCTGAGTAGCTTGGACTACAGGTGAGCTACCACACCCTGTTAATTTTGTTTCTGTGTTTTGTAGAGCAGGTTATTGCCATATTACCTAGGCTGGTCTTGAACTCCTGGCCTCAAGGGAGCCTCCCGCCTCAGCCTCCTAAAGTGCTGAAATTATAGGCATTAGCCACAGTACCCAGCCCCACTACCCTTAAAAACAAACAAACAAACAAACAAACAAAAAGTAGCTCTCTTGGAGGACTGCAAATAGGTTGGCTGGTAAATGTTATTAACACTAGCTGTATATTAATTCAATAAAGACAACAGGGCTTTTCAGAAAGACAAAGTTTGGGTTTCTCTGCAATGAAGCTCCTCTTACTCACTAATTTGTGCTTTCTCCTTCCTCTTCTCACAAGAAAAGCACTTCAGCAACAGATCTTTAAAGAACACTTAACTCACAAATTTTCATCTTATTCAGTCAGTATCATTTAACTCCCATCATATTCAGGAAGTAGGGTTTCCTGTTTGCAGACTGGTCCATAAACATGCCCTGAACAACTGCTGCCATTAAGAGGGGAAGAGTTTAGGCTTAAGGGGTTGGGTAACAGTATATGTGGAAGTGGCCATAGGACACAAAAAGGGAGAGAGAAAGGACGGAGATATTATAGACAACTAACAACTAAAAGTAAAAGAGAAAACTCTTTGGAAAAACACAATGTCCCTCCTCAGTTTTCAGGGTTTGAACCTATGGCTTTTCTTCAGAACTAGAGTCTGACTGTTGACAGCAATCCAAAAGTTTTCAACAGTCATTCTCTGTTCTTGCCACAATTTGCCAAATGCACAATTATTGTATACAAAGAACAAGAACGGATGTGCTGACAGCACCATAACAAATCATCAGCAACTCTGTTTCTGCTACAAAGCCACAGGTCCTGGCTGTTTACTCCTCTGCACTGCAGCCTGCCATTTCCCACCTTCGGAATGCTGCCAGGCCATGTCTCCTTCCACTACCCCCTCCCTGATGCTGTGGCACACACCTTTGTTCAGTCTCTTTGTTTGGTCCTGTTTAGATTATTGAAATGCTCTTCTTTCTGTTGGTCTCCTTACCAACACAATCAAATGACTGCAGCTGGGACAGAACTGACTGCTAAGCCCTTTCCCTGGCACCAGACAAGGAGTACTATATAAATTCCAAGTCTGAGCAGGCAGTAAAGCTTTCATAACAACTTTTAAGGTTTTATTCTTGACACAATTACCCTTGTCCAGTAATTGCATTCCCTGGAGTTTCTCGATTTTGATAGCTCCTAAACATTCACCACAAAGCTACCAATCAGCTTTAGATATTATATTTCTTTCTGTTCTCATTAAAAGCAAAGCAAGGTGAAAAAAAAAAACACCACATATTCTTTAGCCCTTGAGTGAGAGTGGGCAAGTTCTTAAGATTTCTGTAGCCTGCTTATTACCTTCTCCATTTAGATATACTCTCTCAGCACAAATATTAATGCATACACAAATTTGTTTTACGTATGAATTTTGAGAAACTTCAATTAATTTCAAAATCATGACTCAATGGTTTTCAAACAGTCCTGCTTCCCACATCTACTTTACTTGGCTAATCAGAATGAACTGTTTTTAGGATTAGAAAAGCTCAGACATGAAGATGTGCATATACTTACAAAGAGAAATATCTGATGTGACTAAAGGAAGCAAGAAGTGGCACCTGCCATCAGCCTGTTATCCTGTAGTTGGGGAAGGGAGAAGTGGATGGACTGGACTTCTTTGTACACTGCCCTGAAGGAAAAGGACTACGAAGAAACACTTCAGCAACAGCCTTAAAAGACTTATTAAGCAGTGAACACTGTCTAATTTGCTGGTGAGCATGCTAAATGGAGGAAACCAGTCTCTACTGTTTGTCGTTAGTAAGATATGCAGGAAAAACAGGTTTCTTTCTCTGAACACACTAGAATCACTTCTGGGACTGGCATTTATTAGCCAAGTTTTTAGCAGCCACTTAAGTTGCACTGGACAAGAGCTCCATCTGTTGCTAAGCAGGATATAGAGACAGAAGGAACACAATTCCCTGGAAATCCAGCTGATTCTGCTAAGTCAAACCTATGCCCAGCCCCTTCTTTAAAACAGGAGCTTTATGGATCATTGGGCGTTAGAAATAAACAAAATAAAACAGGAGCTTAAAAAACGTTGAAATGAACAAACCTATCCTACTCTCTTACAAACTTTCCTTCAATTCTATGGCATAATCTTACAGTGCCTTCATTTAGATATAGGTTCTTACCATCAACACTATAAGATCCTGTTCAGAGATAAAAAGAATGTAGCCTATGGCAGTAAAATTAGGGCAAAAAATTAATTATATCTCCTTTTTCCAAGGAAAGGGGACTTTTAAAGATTTCTGATGAAACCATGGTGAAGCAATCAAGGTGTGAAACCCAGATTTTGGTCAGTCTGTCAAGGCATTAGGAAGCAACCCGTCTTAGGGAAAGAGAAAATGTAGAAGTATAGAGGAAAGAGAGATGAAATAAGGGTTCCAGTGAGACACCCCCAACCCCCGCCCTGTCCCAGCTAGTCTACAGAGCACAATGGGGTGAGGAGCTGGTTGGTTCTCACAGTAAACAGCCAGTGAGGCTGGTGCTTTTTATCGATGCAAAAAGAACTCAGACGCTTCCTGCTATTTAAACAAGGTCCATTTTTCTTTCAAAGAACAGGAAAAGCCACAAGAGATTCCCACAACGCCAGCAATAAGCCATCTACTCCTGTAATGGGAACTTAGGAGCCAGAATGAAGAAGGGAGAAAAAAGAAATAAGGTGCTGTCTTGCTTCTTTCAATAACCGTGCTCGTCTCTTGTCTGGGATTCTGTGGTTTCCTGATTGGCTTGCTTTAAACTTTCGCTGTCCCCCTGATTTTCAAACAATATATTTCCACTCACTGCTTTCATGTGCTTTAAGTCAGCTACAAGGCCATGTGTAATACTGCTTTCAGATACCCAGAAAAACATCTTGGATATCTGAAAGTACTCCTAAGCTACTAACAGGCTGGCACAAATCCCCTGACACTTGACAAAGTTAATATAAAATGGAAAAACCAGGCCTTAGACACTAGAATCCACTAGAATTCTATCTCTTAGAGACAGAAAAACACCTCTTTTGAGTGCTTAGCTCTAGTTTATTTCCATGACATGCCAGTAAAAGGAATATAGTCAAAATATCAGAATTTGGACAACTAAAACTCATATTATAGCTCCAAACCACAATTTCAGTTTGCCTGCAGATGTAAGCAAAGAATGCGAGTCTATGAATTTTCTGTGTTTAGTTTCCTTAAAAGAAGTCTCGCTAAAGCAAACATGAAAACCTAGTTTCCTTTCAACCCTCGACTTTGACCCTAGGGGATCTGGGAATCCGCTAGTATTTTGGCACAGAATGTACTGTTTTTCCTCTTGTTATCATTCAGATCTCTAGTGCTTCATGTAGGACACTGTTTATGCTACTTAAACTAGGCTTTCTGTGAGTGACGACATTCTCATTCATTCCACTGGCAATGGCACAAGACAACTGTACTCATTTGACCTAGACCCTTTCCTACTAAGTTTATTTCTACCTTTTTTTTTTTTTAAAAAAGAGTGGCATTCCTTTCTTAGCTGTAAGCATGTCAAAGAAACGTATTTAAGCACAAATCTAAAAACATTTATCTCTCTACTCATCATAAATTACTAATATTCTTACCTATAAATTACTAAACACAAAAGAGGAAATGGAAGCCTCAAGAACAGTAAATTCCAAATATCTGAAAGGACCACATGGAGCATCTCCCTGGTTCTCCCCTTGCCAGAGCAAGGAACATATTCCAAGAGAATTGGAACTCACCTGGAATCCTGATGAAAGACCAGCCATTCTGAGGCCTGATGCTCCACAGACCTCCGGCTGGCTCTGGGAAGAACTGTGATCGCCGATTCAGCCAGTCTGCAGCCAGTTCAGGGGCCCCATTCAACAAACACTCCTTGGCTGCCAGACTCCCTCCTTCCTTCAGAACTCGCCGTTCATATTCTGCACTTCGGTCATTGCAGTAAGAATCCAATGGCACTGCGGTAACCTGCAGTTAAAGATTCACGGGAGATAACTCTTTCACATTGTCCATATGCACTACACCTTTTGGGAATTTCAACTTTGAAATCAGACTAATGTGGATAGTTCTTAGGCTAGTGGTTTTAAATATTTCTTCTGGCACACTAGGCTGTCCCTAATGAATGACTTAGTGAGCTTTTCCAGATAAAAGGCCAACCTCTTATAACATGAAACCTGCAAACAAACTAAAGATCCAAAGAGAGCTGGATTTTGCAGATAGACCAGGATACCAGGTCAGCAATAACTTTATTACATGCATATATATCTGATCATTTTGCCACCTCCCTTCACTGCTATTGTTCTTGGCAAAGTTCTCTTAGCCATATGCCTGATGGTGATGCCAGAAAGGGAGCGGCAGCTAGTCAGACATCATTTAAAAACTAAAAAATATTGGCCTGGCATATTTGAAGCCATCTTTAATACTTTTGTGGCAAAGTTCCCAAGTTTATCAACAGTTTTCTCCTGTTCCCTGACCAGGTTGCTGACTGATAAACCCAAATGAAAGAGAAACTTTCTTTCAGTTCATAAACTGGGGAAGAGGGAGTGGGGAGGGTAAGGAAGCAATTACCAGAGAGTAGCAGATTCATTTCCGGGTTAGGCCAAAGGCTATACACAAATTCCTATCTCACCACAAGGTGTAACCAAACAACACTCAGCTGCTGCTCACTCAATGAAGTACAGGGCTCCTGCCAATTCAGAAACAGATTTTATCCTTCTTTGGCTATATGGGTTTATTCCTACTCTAATAGGCAGTTTTCAGATAGTTGTGACGTCATCTGGTAAGGAGTATGTTGAAGATGACAAGGCTAGATTTTGTTAAAATGTGATTATCTGTCAAGCCCGTGCTGACAAAAATGCTGAAAGCCCATTTCAGGTTGAATATCCCTAATCTGAAAATCTAAAATCCAAAATCCAAAATGCTCCAAAATCTAAAATTTACATGAGTGCCTACATGATGCTTAAAAGAAATGCTCAATGGAGCATTCTGAGTTTGGCATGATTAGATAAGAGATACTCAATCTGCATAAGAATTGCTCAGAAGAACCCTAGAGCTAGACTAAGACATGGGGAGAAATGGTATGAGAAGGAAGGGCCATGGTATAGGAGAGATCAGAACATAAAACACTGGCTTTATCTCGTTAGGTAGTTCTATTATTTTGCGTAAGTTAGGCACCAAGGGAACTGGATCTTGCTATTAACTTTTCTATTTTCACATTGATCAAGCTTTAGGGAAATGGCTGTCAAGTTT
The DNA here is from genome assembly GCF_009761245.1 of Sapajus apella. Lineage (NCBI taxonomy): Eukaryota > Metazoa > Chordata > Mammalia > Primates > Cebidae > Sapajus > Sapajus apella. The sequence goes on along the minus strand of NW_022437014.1, from coordinate 10,523,839 downwards.
TCGTATGCATACGGACCTCCTTCGAAGTGGATTAAAAGTGTAATTTTGATCCAGAAGAACTGTGGGAGGATCTATGTTTTTCACAAGCACCCCAGCATCTCAAGCTGAACCCTGAAAAATACTGCCTTGAGGCATATAACTAGCTGACCATGGGGCTGCAGGTGCTTCTGGAGGGTACCAATGTGACAGAAAGAGCATCATTTACCAATAACCAGAGAATACTCTGGCTTGCAGATGAAGCTGAACTGAGTTTGCTAGGGAGCAGTGCCATCTATGGTCCAGATGCAAAACTACAGAGGGTCACAGCAAACTGGGCCTGGAGTTCCAAAACCAGTTCACAACAAAAATAGTTTATCCAAACAGTACTAGAAACTCCTATCACCTTTATCTTCTTCACAAGGAGCTTGTTTTTGGCCAGGCATGGTGGCTCACGCCTGTAATGCCAGCACTTTGGGAGACCGAGGCGGTGGATCGCTTGAGATCAGGAGTTCGCGAATAGCCTGGCCAACAGTTGAAATCCCATCACTACGAAAAACACATAAATCAGCCTGGCATGGTGGTGTGCACCTGTAATCCCAGATGGTTGGGAGGCTGAGGCACAAGAATGACTTGAACCTAGGAGGCAAAGGTTGCAATCAGCCAAGATTGTGCCACTGCACTCCAGCCTGGGCAACAGAGTAAGACTCTATCTCAAAAAAACAAAAACAAAAACAAGTTAAAAAAAGGAGGAACTTGTTTTCTTGCTTCCAACTTACTCATTTTTGCCACTAATACAAAAGAAATCAGAACTTATATTGGAATGATACGTAAAGACTCTGGATTCATATTCTCGAGATGAAAAGTCAAAAGCTAGAATCTCAGCATGAAAGAATAGAGACACAGGAAGAACGTTTTTTCTGTCTGGGATTCATTTCTAGGCACTCTTATAGTTTAAAAACAAAACATCTTTTTCCAGTTATAAACTTTCATATATTTTTCAATTTCCATTTTGATGATATCCTTCCAGGTCCAGGACTGAATGCTGAGAGGTTTGCAAGACACTGTTCTTAGTGAAATATTTTTCAATGTTTTGAGAGGCTTCTTTGGCCAGGAGCCCAGGATCAAGATATTAATATAGGCAGAATCATACAGTGTCATGCTGTAAGTATGTAAGCAATGTACTTGTAAGGTACAAAAGAGGGCAAAAATGTCCAATCTACTTAGAATAAATCCTGATTTCTAAGTCAGCTGTATCCCACATAGCCTCTCTCTCTTCTGCTAACCCCAAGTGGCCTTCTGATTCGATCAGAAGCAGGGGGAGATGAAGCATGACATAGAATTCTTCCCTCCCCATGAAAAATGCATACTCCCTCTCATCCTACGTGAGCTGACCTTTTTCTTGCTTCATTTATCTCTGAAACTACGGTACCTTCAGAGGTTGCCTCCTTAAGCATTCAGCGCGTCCTTCCAGAGGACATGTATGTTCCTGTTCTAGCTGAAGGAAGCGTAACCGCTCCAAGCGCTGCAGTATTTTAGTAAGAAGAATTCCCAGAGTCTTAATTTATTAACCCTGCAAAATTATTTCCTCAGCTAACGATAAAGAGCTCCTATAATTCCTTCCATAATGGCACTGTTCTTCCTGAAGTGACCCTAAAGTTTTCATAGCATGTGTCAGAAAAATTAATTGGCCTAATTCAAGGCCAGGGTTTAGGTTTCAAAGGACATTAGTTTCTCTCTCCCCAGTACAAATGTGGGTTAGAAGTCAATATAAGATAATTAAGGTATCTCATGAAATTTTGCCTTATTCACTGATCTGAATCCCTAGGACTGTTCTGAAAGGTAAAAGATGTGTATTTGTGTATGAAATATTCACAAATATCTAAACTCTTCTTCCTGTCCTCCTAATCATGGTATACTTACTCCCATTTTCAGGTTTAGCACATGCTATGTAAAGAAACTCTACAAAAAGTGGGGAGGGGAAGTGGGAAAGGAGCAGCCTTTAGGCAAATGATTAAAGTTTTCTCCTGCTCCTTGCTTGCCAACACATGTTTACAGCTATTAGAATTTTCCTCAAGCTACATTTACTTTTCGTTAGAGAAACAGCAGCAGCAGGTATGTTAGCTGGGAGTTCTGGCTCCTCTAAAAACAATACTGAAGTAGTATAGATGGGGCATGCATGTGTGAGGGAGTGGGACTATTCTTGAGAGTGGTAGGCTATAGAGATTTGGGGAGCTCCTAGTGGTCACAAATGAAGAATATTCATGTCAACATATAAATACAATTACAGGCCAAGAAGGCTCATCTTTACTGGCTCTTTAAAATACTGGGAACAGACGAGTCCTGATAGCTCAGGCCTGTAATCCCAGCACTTTGGGAGGCTGAAACAGGGGAATCACATGAGGTCAAGCGTTTGAGCCCCACCTAACAAAATGGTGAAACCCTGTCTCTACTAAAAACACAAAAATTAGCTGGGCGTGATGGCATATGCCTGTAATCCCAGCTACTTGGGAGGCTCAGGCACAAGAATCGCTTGAACCTGGGAGGCGAAGGTTGTAGTCAACCAAGATTGTGTCACTGCACTCCAGCCTGGGTGACAAAGTGAGACTCCATCTCAAACAACCGCCACCACCACCAAAAAAAAAAAAAAAAAACCATTGGGAACAGGAGAAGTTAAAAAGAGTTAATATGGCACTCTCAGAAACCTAAACTTCCTCTTATTATGTCTCTTGGTATTAATCTGTCATACTAAGAGAACAAAACCAACCACGCAACCATGAAAGACTGAAGACTGCCTTCTATGGAAGCACTTGGCTTTAAGTGCTTCCTAGAAAAAGTCCATTTCCCTGCATCAACTTAAGCTTCTAAGACCAAGAATACTTTGGAAGAACAGGATATGTACAAAATCCAAATACTTTCTGGAGAGCCAATATAAACCAAACAAAGTTGACAGTGGTAAGGGAATTAAATTCATATAGCACAGGAGCAGCAGAAAGAAACCTAGGCAGATATTCAGTCGACAGGATTCATCATCTTTTTAGGGGTCCCTTGTCAGATTGTCTTTTGATAAACTGAAAAAAGAACTCAAGCTGATAAAAAATAACGGTAGAAAAATATTAACAAGGAAGATAGAAAAGGCTCCTTCTTCTTTGAATAGAAATGTGAAACAGGCCGGGCACGGTGGCTCACGTCTGTGATCCCAGCACTTTGGGAGGCCGAGGTGGGCGGATCATTTGAACTCAGGAGTTCAAGAACAGTGTGGGCAACACGGTAAAACCTCATCTCTACAAAAAATTTAAAAAGCAGCCAGGAGTGGTGGTGCACACCTGTGGTCCCATCTACTTGGGAGACTAAGGTGGGAGGATCACTTGAGCCCAGGAGGTCGAGGTTGCAGCGAGTTGATATCATGCCACTGCACCCCAGGTTGGGTGACAGAGACCCTGTCTCAAAAACATTAAAACAAACAAATATTCAAACAAAAAAATATGCTTGCTAAGATGAGTGGAGAAACAAGAGAAAAACATAGAAGGGTAAAAAATGTCAACCTTTTAGAGCTTCCTGACTAACTGAAAGTTCCTCTGGGAGCAAAAGGAAACAAATTCGAAAGACCGAAATTCGTTCTTTGCTCTAACCACAGAATCTGGCCACAGTTCAAGTATTTCCCTTTTTTGTAGATCTTTTCTCTGGCTCTGATCAACATGGATAAAAAAAAGAGGATGCGGCTGGGCGCGGTGGCTCATACCTGTAATCCCAGCACTTTGGGAGGCTGAGGTGGGTGGATCACCTGAGGTCAGGAGTTCGAGACCGGCCTGAACAACATGGAGAAACCCCATCTCTACTAAAAATATAAAAAATTAGCTAGGCATGGTGGCACATGCCAGTATCTGTAATCCCAGCTACTCAGGAGGCTGAGGCAGGAGAATTGCTTGAATCTGGGAGGCAGAGGTTGTGGTGAGCCGAGATCGTGCCATTGCACTCCAGCATGGGCAACAAGAATGAACCCCCGTCTGATGAAAAAAAAAAAAAAAGAGGATGGAAGATGTAGACAAAGTAAACAATCTCAGTGTGCCAATTAGAGTCTTTGCAGCAATGCCTGTCAGCAATGGCAAGAGTGCTCTATTTGATAAACAGGGCATTAGGAAGGAAGCAGACAACTGCTCAAACTTAAAACCACAACAGAAACTAACCACAGTCTGCAAATAACAGTGGACGAATGCTGAACAGCAAAGACACAACTCTTTTCAGATGGAACAGACATGTGAATGATAGTCCAAGTGAGGCCGCTTACAAAAGCAAGAAAACACAATGAGAAGGTTCTTGATGTTAGAGTGTTATATTTCCTTTTGTTATTTGGAGACTGTACTGAGGTGATATGACCAGATCAAATCTCCCCATCCCCACCAATGTCCTTACCAATCTGACCCCCTCCTATTAAAACCCTCAAAAACCTCAACACAGGTGACAAATGGCTCTCTCTCCCTTGACCCTACTGTTGGGTGATATATATTCTACCTGACAGATGGCTTATTCTCACTATAGAGCCCCTGGCTGAATAAAAAGAAGCTATCTACCATATAATTACTCTTAAATCAACAAATGAAGGTGACTTTAAGTGTTATCTGGGGAAGGCCAGAACCACAAATGCACACCTTCTAAAATACTAGAATTTATATGTTTCTTAAAGGCCAAACGGCTTAAAACAATTCTGTTTAAGAAATAAATCCCTTAAAATTTGGTTTATTCCTCCTATTACCAAATATTTCATCTCTTCCCTCCTGGGGGACTTACTCGTGGGCTGGCCACACACAAAAAAGACGGCAGCTCGGTGGGCAGGCAGCGACGCAGCGAGGAGGTAGCTGATCTCTGCTGATGGACGATCTGGTCTGAGTAGCCACTCACTGCTTTACAGTGGCTGCTGAAAACAAGAGACTGCAAAATAAAAATGTAAATTAGTGCCAATGATAATTATCTTTAATGTAGACAAAATGTAAGAAAATGCCACATAGTAAACATCTAACTTTAAGACCTTTCTTCCCTGCAAATACTATTAATTCGAATAAACAACCACTAATGAGAACCAAGTATTTCATACAGCTGAAGTCCATGTTAATTTCAAAATGTGGTTTTATTAGTATACCTTAAACAACTATCGTTTCTAATTCTACCTTTTTCTAGAAGAGATATTGTTAATCAAAAACAGGCAAAATAAAACTTCATTTGACAAAACACTTGTATGGGAATGTCAGGGGAAGTTTGGTTCATCTGTTGTACTGTGGATGCAAACTCATGTCTTGAGTTGAAAACAATGATGACCAACACAAGTTCCTTCTAAATTTTTCTCTCTTTTTCTTTCTTTCTTTTTTTTTTTTTTTTTTTTTTTTTTTTTATGATAGAGTCTTGCTCTGTTGCCCAGGTTGGAGTAGTGGCACAATCTCAGCTCACCTCCACCTCCCAGGTTCAAGCCATTCTCATGCCTCAGCCTCCCAAACAGCAGGGACTACAGGCATGCACCACCACATCCAGCTACTTTTTGTATTTTTGGTAGACACAGGGTTTCACTATGTTGGCCAGGCTGATCTCAAACTCCTGATCTCAGGTGATCCACCTGCCTCGGCTTCCCAAAGTGCTGGGGTTACAGGTGTGAGTCACGGCGCCTGGCAATTTCCTTCTAAATTTTTCTTTAAAGCAGTTTGGCATCATTTGTTTTCTTATTAATTTATTCAGAGTTAATACAAGTGGTCAATAACAGGAAATCGTATCTCTTTAGTACCTCTATCTGACAACCATTTGAAATATATTTATTGTTCACTTATGTTACTGTATCAAAAATGTATTTTAGGCCGGGATCAACATTAGGTGGATCACTTGAGGTCAGGAGTTTGAGACGAGCCTGGCCAACATGGCAAAACCCTGTCTCTACTAAAAATATAAAAATTAGCTGGGCATGGTGGCGGCACCTGTAATCCCAGCTACTTGGGAGGCTGAGGCAGGAGAATGGCTTGAACCCAGGAGGCATAGGTTGCAATGAGCTGAGATCACACCACTGCACTCCAGCCTGGGTAACAAGAACAAAATTCTGTCTCAAAAAAAAAAATGTATTTTAACAGACTTCATAGCTCATGTTAAAGCTTCAGGTTACGGCCAGTCATATGAGAGATTTTAAATATGAAATGTTCATATACAAATAATTCCCTAGTGGGACATGGTGTTCTATAACAGAGATGCAGAAGTTCCTTCTTATGTTATACATTTTATCTTTGGATCTGTATTCTTATTTGTTTTACTGATACCTCAATAAGGCAGGTTAATGACCAAAATAACCATGTAGATGAAGATAACATACAGGTCAGTCTAATTTACACACTGTTGTAAGGTCAAGAATACAAACAGCAAGATCAGAACAGTAACCTGGAACCTATGTAAGAGAATAATTGTTACATTACCAGTACCAAATCACTCTGAGGATAATTTGTTCAGCTCATATCCTGCTCTTCCACTTACACAGCTTTGTTTTCCACAGAGCTTAAACCTCTGTAAGGAAATGGGTTCTTAAGGGTCACAGTTTGAAAGCAGTGGTCTCAAGATGTCTAGTAGGAAATATGCATTATTATCTGTTTCCATGAACCAATCGGTATCTTCTAAATAAATGTCATGAACAATTTGAAGACTATAGCTGTTTTCCAGGATACTTGGGCTGTCTTTCAGTGGTTTCTAATTACAGACTACAGAAGTCTTTATAACATTTGATATAATGCTAGGCCCATGTAGCTATGTTTGGCTTTTTCTCTAGATGTTGAGGTTGGTCCCTGTCATTACCCAAAGAAGAATTTTAACCTTCAGACCGTTTTTCAGTAACATCTGTGTTTCCATCTTGATTTTGGGTGGCATCTACCTTGAAGTTCATTCATCTCTCTACATGCTTATGCCTATTATCACCTGAATGTCTAACACGAGCTACAAAGATTAGTAGGCTGGGTATTGGCCTGTTCTTCCAATACTGAATTCTTAGGAGATAAAAAGGTAAAAAGATGTAGCTATGTTTTTTGTTTGTTTCCTGAAAGTGCATTTCTGACATCAGCAATAGTCCATCTTACTTCCTCACTGGGGTGGAGAGATGACAAGTCTAGCAACTTCTGCACATCCTGGCCAGCTAAGTAGTAATTCAGGGCTGCCAGCTGGGGGACACAAACTGTCACTCAGACCATTCCTGGGCAGATGGCTGAGATAGCGGCAGTAGGAACTTAAGACCTCTGAATTGTTACTAACTTCTACAGACCAGTAACTAATGTCTCTGTCAGGGATTGCATTAATTCATTTTCATTTTGAGTACTCTCAAATGGCAAAATTCAACAGAAACCTGCTTCTTACTTTATTCCAATAATGTAAAGGTAGAAAATAAAAGAATGAATGTTTCCTCCAATTATCTTCTCTTCAACACTGTAGTTATTACTAAGAAAAGAATACAACTCACCATAGGGAGTTCTTCTTAACAAAGCAAATTATTTGTTATTACCTTTTGGAAAAAGCCTGACTAGCAGTAATTCTATTCCCAGGGATGGTCATTCCCAAATCAAGATTCATTCATATATTTTTTGAGACAGAGTCTCTCTCTGTCACTCAGGCTAGAGTGCAGTGGTGCAATCTCAGCTCACTGCAACCTCTGCCTTCCTGGGTTCAAGTGATTCTCCCACCTCAGTCTCCTGAGTAGCTGGGCCTACAGGTGCACACCACCACACCTGGTTAATTTTTGTGTTTTGAGTAGAGATTGGATGTTGTCATGTTGGCCAGGCTTGTCTCGAACTCCTGGCCACAAGTGATCTCTGCTCCTTAATCTCCCAAAGTTCTGGGATTATAGGCATGAGCCACCATGCCCCGCCAACATTCACTTATTTTTTATGAGCTGGGTTAAGACTGTATTCTCACTGAAGTTGCTAAGCCAAGGTGATGTATAGCTTTCTGATTCCAGGAAATTCCAATTTCCCTTCACGTAGCGGCATGAACTGGTAGACATTGCTAGACACAGAAAAATGTATGCCTGACATAGAAGAATACAAAGAATACCTTAAGCAATATTGTGAATAGGAAAGAAAGTATGTTCATTACTTCTTTAGTTTAGCTTGGCCATGAAAGAAAGAAGAAAAGAGAAAGAGAAGGGAAGAGAGAGAAAGAAAGAAGGAAAGGAAGGGAAAGAAAAGAGAGAGGGAAGGAGGGAGGCAAAGAGAGAAGGAGGGTAGGAAGGGGAGGAAGGAGAATGAAGGAAGGAAGGGAGGGAGGGAGGGAGGGAAGGAGAGAGGGAGGCAGTCAGATAGAAATGCATACTATGGGGGATTTGACTTGGTTTTCACATGGTTACACATTTTGCTATTCTTTTGTCCCTTTCTCATGCTCTTGAAAGTCTCATTACCCTGGAAGCACTGGCAGCTGTGTGTGTCTTGCTGCTAGGACTACAACATGCACACAGTAGTGAAGTTAGGCTTTTCTAAAGACTCTTTTGGCACCATAAAGTCTCAAGTGAAAATAAGTAGCCCAGGATGACAGACTCCACAACTGCAAACTCCTTGCCTCAGCATAGCACAGAAAACACATACATGTTTTTCCCTCAGACCTAGATGTACTCATTTAATAAGAGGTCATGCTTTACTCTCCATGTTTTGTTTCAAATTAAAAAGAATACTTCTGTTAAAAATTTAGGTCTCCATTACTCAAAATTAGCTTTATACATCTTTTCTTAAAGAACATATCAAATTTAGATACACAGGAAAAAGTCTCACTTTAAATGAAACAGCACAATGTTGACAAATCAACTCTTAGATTACATGGATTCTATTTTCGCGGATATTTTAAGCATCCAAACAAAAAGGGGGAAAATAAACGCAGAGAAACACAATAGTTTCCCAGCGCTATCCACAAGGGGCATTTGCAGTATTCACAATCTCAGGAAATGATGACAGATATAGATACTGTAGCTGAAAATTAACATTTAGTGCAAGAGTTTTTGTAAACTTCCTGTTTGGGTGAATCTTCATCAATAGCCCGTCAAGGCCGGGCGCGGTGGCTCAAGCCTGTAATCCCAGCACTTTGGGAGGCCGAGGCGGGTGGATCACGAGGTCAAGAGATCGAGACCATCCTGGTCAACATCGTGAAACCCCGTCTCTACTAAAAATACAAAAAATTAGCTGGGCATGGTGGTGCGTGCCTGTAATCCCAGCTACTCAGGAGGCTGAGGCAGGGGAATTGCCTGAACCCAGGAGGCGGAGGTTGCAGTGAGCCGAGATCGTGCCATTGCACTCCAGCCTGGGTAACGAGAGCGAAACTCCGTCTCAAAAAAAAAAAAAAAAATAGCCCGTCAAAAAACTCTAAGGATTTAATACAGAATAGTGTTTAAAACTTCAACACATGTCACTCCTTTCAAAACAACTCTATGTTTAGAACCTTTGTGTATTTTAAATTGCAAAATCTGAAATGCTCCCAATTTCTGTGAGTTACTTGACTTACCAGAGCTGTAGACTACATAAAACTTTCAGGCCAGGTATGGTGGCTCACGCCTATAATCTCAGCACTTTGGGAGGCTGAGGAGGGTGGATCACAAGGTCAGGAGTTTGAGACCAGCCTGGCCAACACAGTGAAATCTTGTCTCTACTAAAAATACAAAAATTAGCCCTGTGTGGTGGCACCTGCCTGTAATCCCAGGTACTCAGGGAGATGAGGCAGGAAAATTGCTTGAACCAGGGAGGTGGAGGTTGCAGTGAGCTGAGGCCATGCCAATGCACTCCAGCCTGGGTGACAGAGTGAGACTTTGTCTCAAAAAACAACCAACTTTCAACACATACGACGCATAAGTAGACCATTACCATGACAACAGTTTCAAAGTGACGGATAGGAGACAGAATCAATACTGGTACTGTACACCATGTCTGCCAACCACCATTTTCAATTTTTAAAATGACATTTAATTGGAATAGACTCAAATCTGTTCTGCCCTAAGGAAGGTAACTAAATGATATATTTACTACAGGCTCTCTTTTTTTGTCTTTATTCTTCTAAGCAAAACAAGATTTTCTTTTTCTATCTCTGCTGCCTGAATCGGACTTTTATTTTTTTTGTGACAGTCTCGTCACCCGGGCTGGGGTGCAGTAGTGTGACCACAGCTCACTGTAGTCTCAAATTCCTGGGCTCAAGTGATCCTCCCAACTCATCTTCCTTCAATATCATGAACCACCACATCCAGCTAAGCAAAACAAGATTTAAAAAAAAAAATTCATATAGCCTGGGCAATCCAGTGAACTCTGTCTTTACAAAAAATATAAAAATTAGCCAGGCATGGTGGTGCACACCTGTAGTCCCAGCTACTCAGGAGGCTGAGGTAAGAGGATTGTTTGAGTCTGGGAAATCAAGGATGCAGTGAGCTGGGATCAAGCCACTGTACTCCAGCCTGGGTAACAGAGTGAGACCCTGTCTCAAAACAAACAAACAAATAAACAAACAAAATCACATATATAAGATTTACACTTTTTATCTACTATAAAACAGTACAAGAAAATAACTCTGGCCAGAGGTACCACAGTGCAGGGGAGGTGTGTGAGAACGAATTTATGAAAGTTTTGACCCAGCTGGGCACAATGGCTCAGGCCTATAATCCCTGCACTTTGGGAGGCCGATGCAGGTGGATCACTTAAGGTCAGGAGTTTGAGACCGGCCTGGGCAACATGGTGAAATCCTGTCTCTACTAAAAATACAGAATTAGCCAGGCATGGTGGCTAATTTTGTATTTTGTGGTGCATGCACATGATCCCAGCTACTCGGGAGGCTGAGGCAGGAGAATCGCTTGAACACAGGAGGCAGAGGTTGCAGTGAGCTGAGATCATGCCATTGCACTCCAGCCTGGGCAACAAGAGCGAAACTCTTGCTGAAAATGAAATCTCATTATTAAACTATAGTTAGTGTCTTTCTCAGCTAACATTTGCTGTGAAGAAACATGGGTAACATAGAGTACAAGGAGAGAGTCCAAAATCCTTTCTAATTGAAAAACTGGTTAAGAACTAGTGTAACAGTCAGAATCCATTTACAGTCTAAGCCAAAATCTCAGAACAGAAAATTCAAAATAAATTTCAACAATTAACAAAAAAAAAAGTACAACAAATTATATCTGATATAATGGGATTAGCCTTGCCAGTAAGGGGCGGAGGTAGTTTTAAGATATGGTCACAAATTATTTCGCCAGGGGCAATGGCTTACACCTAATACCAGCACTTTGGGAGACTGAGGCAGGGGAGTCACTTGAGACTAGGAGTTCAAGATCAGCCTGGGCAACATACTGAAACCCATCTCTTTAAAAAAAAATAAAATCTGAAAATTAGTTGGGTGTAGTGGCATGTGTCTGTAGTCCCAGACACTTGGGAGGCTGAGGTGGGAGGACTGCTTGAGCCACAGAGGTGGAGGCTGCAGTGAGCCACGACTATACCACTACACTCTTGCCTAGGTGACAGAGAAAGACTAGCTCTCTTAAAAAAAAAAATGGCCAGGCACGTTAGCTCATACCTGTAATCTGAGCACTTTGGGAGTCCAAAGTGGACAGGTCACTTGATGCCAGGAATTCAAGACCAGCCTGGCCAACATGGTGAAACCCCATCTCTACTAAAAAATAAATAAAAAATTAGCTGGGCATGATGGCCCACACCTGTAATCCCAACTACTCAGTAGGCTGAGGCAGGAAAATCACTGAAACCCAGGAGGCAGAGGTTGCAGTGAGCTAAGATTACACCACAGCACTCCAGCCTGGGCAACAAAGTGCGACTCTCTCAAAAAGACAAAAAAAGAACCACCTAGCTAAGCTCCTCCCCAGTTCCTGGCCAACAAAAACTGTGAGATATCGAGTGTTTACTGTTTTAATCTCTAGGTTTTAGGATAACAAGTTATATAGGTATAACTACTACTACAGGGGCTAAAATCCACAGTTGAACTCATTAGCAATTTCTATTGTAGTTTCTATAGATTCATTTCTCTCCCTTGTTCCTTACTACCCAGGGAATATCACCTCTAGTTCTCAGATCAAATGCAGGGCAAAAATAACTAAGTGCAATTAGATCAATAAAGGATCGGGTTACCTATCCCAGAAGTTAGAAGCTCTAACTTCTCCTAGGGGTTTACTTCCCCTAAACCCCTAGGGGTTTCACAAAATTGCATACTTGTAATTTTAGGCTAGAAGACCTTCCCTCAGATTAATACACACCATGTTCCAAGGAATAGTACCAATGTACCAATATTGGTATTAATATATTGGTGTATTAATATAATGTGCCATTATTCACTAAGTCATTCAGCAAACACTTAACCTTAAAGGTACTGAAAATAGCCAGACCACAAAGACAAATCGATTAATGGCATAAAATGTCCAAACATTTAAATTGGTTTTGGCCAGGTGCAGTGGCTCACACCTGTAATCCCAGAACTTTGGGTGACTAAGGTAGGCAGATTACTTGAGGTCAGGAGTTTGAAACCAGTCTAGCCAATATGGCAAGATGCCACCTCTCTAATAAAATTACAAAAATTAGCTGGGTGTGGTGGCGGATGCCTGTAATCCCAGCTATTTGGGAGGCTGAGGGAGGGGAATAACTTGAACCCAGGAGGCAGAGGTTGCAGTGAACTGGTATCGCGCCATTGCACTCCAGCACTTTGGAAGGCCAAGGTGGGAGAATTGCTTGAGCTTAGGAGTTCAAGACCAACCTGGATATAACATAGTGAGACCCTGCTGCTACCTAAAAAAGGGAAAGAAAATATGATAAAATAAGATTTATAAGCCAAATTCTAAAATTTACATAAATATACCAAGGTCTAAGAACAGCCAAAATTATCCAGAAGAAAAACAAAGCTAGAGGACCTGTGCACCAATTATCAAGACTTACTATGAAGCTGTAGTTATTAACAAAGAGTGGCAATGGTTTGAGGATAGTCAAATGGGTTAAAAGAACAGAACAGAGTTCAGAAACTGAATAACACATATATAGACACCTATTTGACAAAAGTGATGTTACAGTCCAGTAAGAAAGGTCTTTTCAATAAATGGGATATAGAGAGAAATAGAATTATCTTCATGAACTTAGTGGAGGCAAATAATTCTTAAACAGGACACAAAAACTGGTAACTATTCATCAGAAGACACCACTAAGGCTGGGTGCAGTGGGTCATGACCAAGTCCCAGCACACTGGGAGGCTGAGGCCAGAGGATTATTTCAGGCCAGAGTTCAAGGCCAACCACAACAACACAGCAAACCTAACCTAAACCTAAGCCTAACCCTGAGCTATGACTGCATCAGTACACTACACTCCAGCCTAGGCAACAGAACAAGCCAGATCCTGTTTCAATAAAAAGGGAGGGCTGCAGAGGGTACCAATGAAAAGAAAGTTACAGAGTAGAAGCTATTTGTAATATACAAAGAGCTACAAATCATAAGAAAAATACAGTCACCCCAATGGAAAAACAGGAACAGTTCTGAACAAGCATTTAATAAAGGCAGTTATCCAAATGGCCAATAAACACCAGAAAAGGTATTCAATATCATTTTCACAAGAGAAATTCAACTTTAAGACACAATGAGACACTACCACTCAACAAAGTTTAAACGAAGAGACAGACGATACCATATTCTTGCAAAGACGTAGAGGGTCTCGCTCTGTTACCCAGGTCAGAGTGCAGTGGTGGGATCACGGTTTACTGCAGCCTCAACCTCCCAGGCTCAGGCGATCCTCCCACCTCAGCTTCCCAAATAGCTGAGACTACAGTTACACGGCATCATGCTTGGCAAATTTTTGCATTTTTTTGGTAGAGACAGGGTTTTGTTGTGTTGGTCAGGTTGGTCTTGAACTCCTGGGCTCAAGCCATCATCCTGCCTCAGCCTACCAAAATGCTGGAATTACAGGCATGAGCCACCATGCCTAGCACCTACATTGTTGTTAATTGTTACATTTGGAACTTCTAGTTCTTTATTCAAAACTTAGGCTAATCTTTAAGACTGGGTAACATCTTAGGATCATTTTGCTTGGGTGAAAGCGAAGATTTCTTTCTTTCTTTTTTTTGAGACATGGTCTCGCTCTGCCGCCCAGGCTGGAGTGCAGTTGCATAATCTCAGCTCATTGTGACCTCTGCTTCCGGGTTCAAGCAATTCTCCTGCCTCAGGCTCCCAAGTAACTGAGATTACAGGCATATGCCACCACAACTGGCTAATCTTTTTTTTCGTATTTATAGTAGAGACAGGGTTTCACCATGTTGGCCAAGCTGGTCTCAAACTCCTGGCCTCAAGGGATCTGCCCACCTCAGCCTCCCAAAGTGCCAGGATTACAGGCATGAGCCACCGCACCCGGCCTCATTTTTGAATTGTTTTTAATAGATATGGGGTCTCACTATATTGCCTAGGCTGGTCTTGAACTCCTGGGCTCAAACGATCCTCCCACTTTGGCTTTCCTAAGTGCTAGGATTACAAGCCCAAACCAACCAACACTCGAGGCCCTGAAAGCAGAGATCTTTTAAAATTGACAGTCTTTTTTTTTTTTTTTTAAAGATTTGAGTCTTGCTCTGTCGCCCAGGTTGGAGTCCAGTGGCAGGATCTCCCCTCACTGGAACCTCAGCCTCCCAGGTTCAAATAATTCTCATTTCTCAGCCTCCCGAGTAGCTGGGACTACAGGCGTGTGCCACCATACTCAGCTAATTTTTGTATTTTTAGTAGAGACAGGGTTTCACTATATTGGTCAGGCTGGTCTTGAACTCCTGACCTCAATGGATCTGCCCACCTCGGCCTCAAAAAATGCTGGGATTACTGGCATGAGCCACCATGTCTGGATGACAGTCTTATAATTAATTAAGAGAAAAATAAGCTCTAGCAAAATATACTACTTGGTTGATATTTCAATATACATACATACGTTGGAGATACGGATGATGACATTGAAAGCAGAACAGTGTCTCCACACATACATGATATGCTTTCAGTTCTCCACGGCCCGCTGGCTCATTAATCCAGTGCATACTCTAAACCACTTTAAAAACAAATGTCTATCCACAACATGGGATAAAATTAAAAAGAGTAAATGGAAGTGAATCTTTCAAATGGTAAACTCAGATGTTATGGCAAGTTTCCCATAAAGCATACGACGTACACCCGCATTTGTCGGGCAATTCTAACTGACATTAAGGACCTCACTAAGCAGACACTCTGCAACATATGACAATATTTTCAGAAAACAGAGACTAATACAAATGAGTGATACATAGCTCTAGCATTAAGAAAAATGCAGCTGTCTATATAATAGGGCAAAACAATCCCTTGGAAGACTGGTGCTTTTTGTACAAAAAGCAGAACTGGTAAAAATGTATTACAGTAGTAACATATATTACCAAATTTAGGGGTTGAGAAAAGGAATTAGTAATCTAATTCCATTCCAAAAAATGTCCTTCATTTCATATCAAACTACCTCGTAAAGTTTTCTATAGGATACAAGGAAAATGACCTAGTTTCTAACCTTTAATCTAGCTGAAGGACTGTAACAACCAAACTATCACTCCTCAAAACTCTCTAGTATTACTCATTTCACTCAGAATAAAGTCCAAACCCTTGGGAATTCTGAAGCTCCATATGACCTGGACCTACATATATAATGTCAATTCTATAATTTCACCTTGTCATTTACTATCCTGTAAGGGCCAAAAACTGTATGAAACCATACACAACATCATTACATTACATGGAAATACAATTTAAGATCACAATGAGATGCCACTACACATTCAAAAAAAAATAATTAAAATTATAAGAAATGATTATTCATAAGGAGTCACACACACACACACACACACACACACACACACACACACACAAAACAAAACAAAACAGACTGTCATTCCCAGGTGTAGTGGAGGATGGTGAATAACAGCAAATCTCAGACACACTGCAGATGCAAATGTAAATTTATAAAACCATTTTGGAAAAATGTTTGGCAACATGTATCGAACACAGATATACTTGGTGGTACAGCAATTCCATTCCCGGGCATAAACTCCAAAGAAAGTAGTGTTTGCATTCATCAAATAACATGTACACAAATGTGCATAGGAGTTTTATTCATCATAGCTTAGAAATGAAAATAATCAAAATATCTACCACAGTAGAACACATTAATAAACTGTGGTCTATTTAGACAATGTAATACTTCATAGCCATAAAAAAGAATACTTTATACAACATGGTCAAATCTCATAAATAATACTGAGTGAAAAATCCCAGTTACAAAAGATTATATAGAAAAGATTATAAAAAAGATTATAAGATAATTCCATTCACATAAGTTCACAAACAGATAAAAATAATCTATGGTGACAGAAGCAGAATGACAATTACCCTTAATTGTTGGTTTGTTTTTTTCTAAACTAGAGGTATTAACTGTAAAGGAGCCTGAGGGAGTTGGAAGTGTTCTTTCTATATCTTGATCTAGGTGGTTGTTAAATAAGTGTATACACATATATAAATTCACAGAGCTGTACACTTAAGATCTGTGGACTTCACAGTAAAGTTATTTTAAAAAATATACATTTTGAAAATATAAATGCATGCAAAAATATATATACAAAATGCAAATTCAGTTAGAACTCAATAGACTGTACCACCCACTCTTCTAGGAACTCTTTGGCTCTGTTTACTTTATATTTTTATTATTATTTTTACTGATTCAAGCAAAAGGAAAGAAGATACTAAATAGGTAATTTATGCTCAAATAATTGCTTACCTTTAACAAAGGGCAACTGCAAAGGTTTGGAAAGGAGAGTGGCAAATTAACCCCAAGAAGGAAATCCTTGTTTCTCAGGTATCTCTGCTGGTTCTCCCCTTCTGGCTCTCCCCAGGAGCGTAGCTGATGGAGCCTGTAGGAGGCTTTCAGAGACAGGAAAAGAGCTAACCATCTGAAATAAACCACAGCAGACACGCTTATTCAGTGCTCCATGGAGGTTTGAGGATCGTTCATAGCAGTAAGGAATGATCCAAGAATTTTCTCTCATAAACATAAACCTTTTGCAAATCTTTATCATTTTAGAAACAGTTCTTTCCTACTGCAGATAAAGCAGTTTCATATTTTTCTTCTATAAATTATTTCACATTATATGGTTTGCTACTATGAAAACTAAAATCCTCTGCAAAGTTCCTATCAGTATTAAAAAACATTCGCTGGGTGCAGTGGCTCATGCCTGTAATCCCAGCACTTTGGGAGACTGAAGTGGGTGGAACACCTGAGGTCAGGAATTTGAGACCAGGCTGGCCAATATGGTGAAATCCAGTCTCTACTAAAAATAGAAAAAAAATTAGCTGGGCATGGTGACGCATGCCTGTAATCCCAGCTACTTGGGAGGCTGAGGTAGAAGAATCGCTTGAATCTGGGAGATGGAGGTTACAGTGAGCGGATATAGTGCCATTGCACTGCAGCCTGGGCAACGGAGTGAGACTCTGTCTCAAAAAAACAAAAAACGAAAAAAACATTCAGCTTGTCTGGGCATAGCGGCTCATGCTTGTAATCCCATCACTTTGGGAGGCTGAGACGGGCAGATCAATTGAGGCCAGGAGTTCCGGCCAGAACAGCCTGGCCAACATGGTGAAACCTTGCCTCTACAAAAAAATACAAAAAAATAGCCAGGTGTGGTGGCACATCCCTGTAATCCCAGCTACTTGGGAGGCTGAGGCAGGAGAATCACTTGGAGCTAGGAGGTAAAGGTTGCAGTATGTCAAGATTGTGCTACTATACTCTAGCCTGGTGACAGAGCAAGAACCCTGTCTCCAAAATGAAGGAAAAGAGAAAGAAAACAGAAACATTCACCTCTAGCACAAAAAAAATCATATCATAAAAACATCTTCAGCCAGGTGCAGTGGCTTATGCCTGTAATGCAAGCACTTTTAGGGGGACAAGGTGGGTGGATCACCTGAGATTAGGAGTTCAAGACCAGCCTGGCCAACATGGTGAACCCTCATCTCTACTAAAAATACAAAAATTAACTGGGTGTGGTACTGCGTACCTGTAATCCCAGCTGCTCGGGAGGCTGAGGCAGGAGAATCACTAGAACCCAGGAAACGGAGGTTGCAGTGAGCCAAGATTGAGCCTCTGCACTCCAGACTGGGCGACAGAGTGAGACCCGGTAACAACAACAACAACAAAAAACAAAAAAGATACCAAAAAACCCCCTTCATATAAAGGCGATAACCATTTAAACAAAAAGTAATAAAATCAGTGAGAGCCATTATGCCAAAGAAGAGAGAATTAAACTTCCCAGAATACTTGAGGCACACTATGCTGCAATCACCACTAACTAAATGAATCACTAGCCACCATTTGTCCTGCTAAAACAAGTAAAACATAACGGACTTACTAGAAGTTACGGAAGAAAAGCCTAAACAGTTTATATTTAAGGTGTACGCATATGTATATATATATAAATATAAATTAATTAATGAAAAAAAATTTTTTAGACAAATTCTCATTCTGTTGCCTGGGCTGGGGTGCAGTGGCACGATCTGAGCTCACTGCAACGCCCACCTCCTCGGTTCAAGCAATTCTCCCACCTCAGCCTCCTGAGTACCTGGGATTACAGATGCATGCCACCATGCTGGGCTAATTTTTGTATTTTTATTAGAGACAGGATTTCACCATGTTGGCCAGGATACTCTCAAACTCCTGACCTCAGGTGATCCACCTGGCTCAGCCTCCCAAAGTACTGGATTACAGGCATAAGCCACTGCACCTGGTCTATTTAAGGTATATTATGAAGCATCATGCAATCATAAAATGACCAAAAGAAAGTACAATTCACTTATAAATAAAAAATTATAATCTTTTGTTTGTTTTGTTTTGAGACCAAGTCTTGCTCTGTTGTCCAGGCTGGAGAGCTGTGGAAAGATCTCAGCTCACTGCAACCTCCACCTCCCAGATTCAAGCAATTCTCCTGCCTCAGCCTGCCAAGCAGCTGAGATTACAGGGGTGTACCACCACAAGCAGCTAATTTTTGTATTTTTGGTACAAACAGGGTTTCACCATGCTGGCCAGGCTGGTCTTGAACTCCTGACCTCAAGTGATCCACCCACCTCACTCTTCCAAAATGCTGGGATTACAGGCGTAAGCCACCATGACTGGCCAACAAACTTTATTCTTAACAAAAGAAAATGAACGACAAGTTCTCTAAGATAATTTAATATTAAATATTTAATTCCACAGTATTCAGTATCTATCCCATTTATTCCTAACTGCTCTCTTATCAAATAATAAGCAAACCTCTCACCTGGCCAAAAGTCCCTGAAGCATGAAGTTTGCCATTTCTGCTGGAGATATATCAATAAAGCGAAGGAAAGAGAAACAGCTTTCTTCATTAAGACCTGGAATGTTAAAGGACAATTTGAAACCCAACAGCAAACCAAGAGATGATGCTCAGGTAAAGCCTGCTAAGTTTTGACTTAAGAACAAAACACTATTCTAAAGGTTCTGATCTAGCCACCACTGTGGAAGTTAGGGTGCCATACCTTTATACCACAATTACAGGTAAGAGAGGCAGGCCTATGAGATATGGCATATATGGACCAGACTAGAGATGGCTCCTAAGTTACTTGTGGGATTTCTGGATTCTTGCCTAAATGCCTTCTATTTGTCCAATGCCAGGAAAAAGAAAAGGACAGGACAGAGGTGAAACGTTCTGAACCTTGGCCTTAACATTTTGGACAGAGTACAAAGTTGAGTAGCTTATTTTCCTTAGGCTAAGAAGGAAGGAAGGAAGTCTCATTAATTAGAGAGTTCAGCATTGACTCTGTCAAATTTCAGGGCAAGAATCTTGAAAGGCAGGCCTAAAATAAAGATGGAAAGTCAATAAAACTACTTTCTACTTCTTCCTGTTATGGCTACAAATCACAGAGCCTATAGAGATAACTAATTTCCTTAATTAAATCTTATCAAGATTTCATAAATAAAGGCCTAGCATATAGGCAAAACCAATACTTGCTCTAAATCAGTCCCTCAGCAAAACAAAGATCATCCTGGTAAAACCCTGACAAACCTCCTTTTGCAAAGATCAAAACACCTACCTTTTCTGTGAAAGAGAGACTGCTGGATATAGTCTGGTGCAAATGGAGAAAGAACCCTTAACCACCTGCGAAGTGAATAAATAAAATAAAGCCAAACCCAATTATAAATAATGGAAAGTTAACTAGACTATAGATTCTATACAAAGTAAAACCTTTTAGTTTTGAAACTGTTCCACTTTTTAAGTTTCTTGTCATATTACCACACAATAATCATAGCATACAAGTCAAAAAGTATGAAGTATTTAATGAAAGTATAAGAACGTAACACAAGCTAAAAGTAGTCTCATTTTATTTCAGAGAATCACAATTCTGGTGCCCTAAGGTATCAGACACCATATTAAACAAAAAGCAATACACCTCTGGCCTATTTCCCCCTGCTCAAGTTAAATATTAACCTGGTGCTACAAAGAACTCATAAAGTAAAATCCAAGAAATGTATTTCAGTTTCAGTTTCATTAAACTAAATACTGGTGATGAGTTTCTCTACAAAAGAGCTTTCTAAATCCATGATTCTCAAATGTTGATAAGCAGGAGAAACCGCTGGGAACTTGTGAAAAAATCCAGAAGCCAGGGCCATCCTAACTCACAGGTGTGGAATGGACTATACATCTATTTCCTGAATGCAAGTGGTCTCTAGCATATTACCTTAACAATCACTTCAAACTTTTAAAAGACAATAAATCAGATTTACTGAGAAAAGGAAGATCTAATTAGCTTACAATCCAATCAGTTCTCCTACAAGTGCAATTCTAAGTATAAAGTAAGCCACCATAAACCAGTTTCAGCAGTGGGGCATAGATATTTGCTATTCATGCTTGTGGCAAGTACATATTTACAAATTGGTGCACATTCCTGATTCAAAGAAGAACTGAAGTGACTAGAGCCTTTAAGGCCACCTAGCGAAGTTTTAACAGTGCTCAAATTCCTTCCATAAGATCCCTCAACAAATAGTTGTCTACCCTTTTCTTAAATGCCTCATTGTTGGGGAACTCATATATTCTCTACTAAATTATCTATTAAGCCATAAAACCTCAAATTATAAAACACTTATAGTGAACAGAGAGTAATACTTGCCTACCTGTCTCGTGAATGGTTGAAGACCCTGATCTGTCCGTGACGGTAGATAAACTTTGAAATGTGGTATGGCTTTAAGGAAATATGAAATGGAGACCAAGTTTCTTGCCGTTCAAATAACTCTGGGTGATTACACACCTAAAAGGAAGGGAAATGGTAAGGTTTAATATTACCATATGCAGACATCATTGAATGTAATGATAGGGGATCCCAAATTCCAAACATTTACCTCTGGGGATGTATAATTCCCCATTTTCATCTCATTAACAGCCACCTCATCTCTACTAAAAATACAAAAATTAGCCAGGCATGGTGGCAGGCTCCTGTAGTCCCAGCTCCTTGGAAGCTGAGGCAAGAGAATCGCCCTGAACCTGGAAGCCAGAGGTTACACTGAGCTAAGGTCATGCCACTGTACTCCAGCCTGGGCAACAGAGGAAGACTCTGTCTCAAAAAACCTGAAAAAACAAACAACAAAACTTCAAAGGAACTGATCTAAGCTCTTACCTTCCTAAACTGCATAACCAGATTCATGAGGCTGCTGGTGGTATTCTGTGCTTGTTGGGTAGAGCCCATAGAAGACTGCAATAAATCCTCAATGGAAATTTTGTTCTTTAGTGCCTGATATAACAGCTTCTGTCGGCTGGTCAGTTGGCAATACATTAGAATTTCAATCTAAAAATCAGTAAAAACATTTATATTTGGAAAAGAAATTTTTAACAAAATTCAGTATAAGCTTAAAGCTGAAAACATACGCAAGCCAAATTATGATTGAGAAAACAACATATGTGAACTCAGTATCTCTATAAACCTGTGAATGTGGACAATCATTTAGAAAAAAATGTTCCTTCCTTGGCCCTCTTCATCACTCATTCCATTTGCTCTGCCTGGGCAATCTCTTCCATTTCTAATAGCACCGACTAACAGTCATCACAGTAACATACAAAAATGTATTCCCAAACATACCCATGCCAGTACCTGCAACTACTAACTCTAAGAGTACCACTCAGTCTGCAGCAATCTGTATATGTAATGTGTCAGAAAAACAGTTCTCTTTTCCACAATTTACTAAATTGGTTAACAGCATTACCATTCCTTCAGTTGGGAAAGACAAACATAATTCACCTCTGAATGCTCTCTCACATCCTATGTTCTAGTAGTATTTCCTAAATCCTTCAATTTAGTGTGAAAATCTACCACCCTTTCTAACTATTCCCATTGCCCTACTGCTGGCCCTCATCTGATACAGTATACACCGATAATACTTTGGGGTCTTCCTGCCTCCAGTTTCTTCTGGTTGTAATATACTTTTCACATATAACTTATAAAGGAATTCAACTGCTAAAAAATCTTCAATGGGCATTTCTGCCTATAGTAAAATATTTAAACTTCTCATCACGGCAAATAAAGTCTCCCATAATCAAACCTACCTTGCTGTCCGAGTTTATCATCATCATAACCTCCTTACATACCACTTAGCTACAATGGTCTGAAAGTTAGCCAAAATAGGTTGCATATCTGAAAGATACTCTACTTTTGCTCATGCTGCCCTTATTGCCTAGCCCCACATGCCCACCGTATTTTCCTAGTAAATGCCAGCTCATCCTCTGAAACCCAGCTCACATGTCTTTGCTTTAATGCCTTCTCTAACTTTCCCTAACAAAACTATAATAAGAAACACTAAAGATGTTTAAGAAACATATACTATACACAATAGTTACGAACTATACTACATCTTCAGATCACCTCCCTACATAGCACTAAACAACAACTATGAACTAGCTGGAAGCAGTGGCTCACATCTGTAATCCCAGCACTTTGGGAGGCCAAGGCGGGAGGATCGCTTGAGCCCACAAGTTCTGAGACCAGCCTGGGTAACTTAGTGAGACTCTGACTCTACAAAAATTAAAAAATGAAAAATTACCCAGGCATGGTGGTATGTACCTATAGTAAGTACCAGCTACTAAGGAAGCTGCAGTGGGGGGATTCCTTGAACCCAAGAGTCTGAGGTTGTAGTTAGCCACAATCAGGCTATTGCACTCCAGCCTGGGTGACAGCGTAAAAACCAGCCTCAGGAAAAAAAAATTTTTTTTTGAACAATGAACTGCTATTGTTTACAAAACCCTTTAAATATAAACGCCTTAGGGATTCATTATTTAAATAAAATATTTTCCTTCTATCAGTTGTATCTATGTGACATTGCTACTATATTTATTAGGTAAAATCTGCCAATTACAAAAAATTGCCATCAAGACTTTGAGAAAAAAAAACTAAATAAAGATACAGCTCTACTCTCTTTGAAGAGGCTATATATACAATCCCATATTTCTTAAGTCTAGCATGGTGGCTCATGCTTATAATCCTAGCACTTTGGGAGGCTGAGGTGGAAGGACTGCTGGAGCCCAGGAGTTCAAGACTTATCTAGGCAACATAGTGAGATCCTGTCTCCAGGGGAAAAAAAGGAAAAAAGAAAAATTAGCGGTCTGATGGCGTATACCCGTAGTCCCAGCTAGTAGGGAGGCTGATGTGGTAGAATTGCTTGAGCTGACAACGTTGAGGCTGAGGTGAGCAGAGATTGCACCACTGCACTACATCCTGGGTGACAGAGCAAGACCTTGTCTTACAAAAAAAAAAAAAAAAAAAAAAATTAAGAGGGAAAAAAAAGAAGGGAGGGATTAAAATTACACTTAAGAGGCTGGGCACGGCCGGGCACGGTGGCTCAAGCCTGATTTAATCCCAGCACTGTGGGAGGCCGAGGTGGGTGGATCACGAGGTCAAGAGATCGAGACCATCCTGGTCAACATGGTGAAACCCCGTCTCTACTAAAAATACAAAAAATTAGCTGGGCATGGTGGCGCATGCCTATAATCCCAGCAACTCAGGAGGCTGGGGCAGGAGAATTGCCTGAACCCAGGAGGCGGAGGTTGCAGTGAGCTGAGATGGCGCCATTGCACTCCAGCCTGGGTAACAAGAGCGAAACTCCGTCTCA
>NW_022437014.1:10422253-10499607 GCF_009761245.1 Sapajus apella | reverse complement strand
AAAATGGCCAGACCCCAGGAGGCGGGGGTTGCAGGGAGCGGAGGTGGGCCAATTCGCCCCAGCCCGGGTAAAAAAAAGCAAACCCCCGTAAAAAAAAAAAAAAAAAAAAAAAAAAAAGAGGCTGGGCACAGTGGCTCACACCTGTAATGCCAGCAATTTCAGAGGCCCAGGTGGTTAAATCCCTTGAACTCAGGAGTTTGAGACCAGAATAGGCTACATAACAAAACTGGTCTCTACAAAAAAAAATACAAAAATTTGCCAGGTATGGTGGGGCATATCTGTAGTCCCAGCTACTTGGGAGGCTGAGGTGGGAGGATCACTTGAGCCCAGGTGGCTGAGGCAACAGTAAGCCAAGTGCGTGCCACTGCACTCTAGACTGGATGAGACTAAGACCGTGCCTCAAATGTAACAAACAAATGGGCTGGGCACGTTGGCTCACACCTGTAATCCCAGCACTTTGGGAGGCCAAGGTGGGCAGATCACCAGAGGTCGGGAGTTTGAGACCAGCCTGACAAACATGGAGAAACCCTGTCTCTACTAAAAATACAAAATTAGCTGGGTGTGGTGGCACATGCCTGTAATCCCAGCTATTAAGGAGGCTGAGCCAAGAGAATCACTTGAACCTGGGAGGCAGAGGTTGCAGTGAGCCGAGATTACACCACTACACTTCAGCCTAGGCAACAAGAGTGAAATTCCAGCTCAAAACAAAACAAAACAAAACAAAACAAAAAAACCCAAAGCCAAAAAACAAATAAACAAGATACTGAGAGATGGATCACCCAAATATTTTGTGTGCATCTTGCTTGTATCCCTATTCTGACAAATTAATTCTTTGAAGAAGAGAGACAGACGCACACAGACCACTGGACATATCTGAACACTGACTAGATATGTGACGCTAACACGGAGTTACTCTTTTTTAATAGGTGTGATAATGGCATGTGGTTAGGTGGTGTCTGACAAAAAACAAATCGTTTATAGAAATACACATGAAAATACTTTATAAATAACTGTTTATTTATAAAGCACATCTGGGATTTGCTTTTGAATATTAGACAGGTAGAGTTAATGATTGTTGTCACGGAACAATGGGTCAAGGGGATTCATTCATTACACTATCTTTCTACTTTTGTAATGCTGCAAAATCTCCAGTAAAAAGCACTTTAAAAAAGAAAAAAGGTATTTTTTTCCTCAATTATTTGCCTCATTTTAAGTCCTCTTTGATCCATGCAAGTTTAAATGTCTTCCTTCAAACAAACTTCAACATATCAATAAATTTTCTCCCTGGAATCTTAAGTTGGTGCCTACTGAAGCTTAAACACATGAGGTCTTCTTCTTTCCTTACCTTGTCAGATAATTCATTTTCCACATCTTTCTTGATTCTCCTCAGCATAAATGGCTTCAAAATCATGTGTAAGCGAGAAAGTTGATCTGAAATGCCAGGAGGCCCCCAAATAATACATTATACTGATTTCACAAAAACAACAGAAACAAATACCACATTCATCTCTCACTAAACTCTTCAAAAATCCTTTGGCTCAATGATTCTCTGAAAGTGGACTGAAACTTTTTCCCAAGTAGGAAAGCAAGGGATTTAAACTTTCTATACCATCCTGCTATAGTCAATAGGGTAAATGCATTAGGTTCTATTTAAAGTAGAATTCATTTTTAAGTTTTAGGGACATTTTATTAATAATAGGGTTATAAGCCTAACAAAAATTATCTGGGACACTCACTGTTCCCCAAAAATTATCTTCCAAAGGATGTCAGCAAATTAACAACTCATAGTGTAAAATCACATAAGGACTTCTCTAATAGTGAAAAAGCTCACGTCTGTGTAATAAACGCTCCAGAATGCTCTTAAAATCAGGGAGATACTATTAAATAAGATCAAAAGTATTGATAAACAAGGTTTAAAATGCTCACAATGGAAGCAAATCCTAATATACACAGAAAATAACAAAAATGATCCTTCTATTATTTCCTGTTTTTATTATAGGAAAAAAGCCTTGACCCATTACAAAAATAATTAAATATGAATTTTTCTTTTTTTTTTTTTTTTTTTGAGGCAGAGTCTTGCTCTGTCACCCAGGCTGGGGTGCAATAGTGCAATTCTGGCTGACTGCAACCTCCGCCTCCCAGGGTTGAGCGATTCTCCCGCCTGAGCCTCTTGTGTAGCTGGGATTACAGGCACCCGTCATCATGCCCGACTAATTTCTGTATTTTTGTAGAAATGGGGTTTCACCAGGTTGGCCAGGCTGGTCTTGAACTCCTGACCTAAACTGATCTGCCCACCTCAGCCCCCAAAGTGCTGGGATTACGGCGTGAGCCACTATGCCTGGCCAATATAAACTTTTCAAGGTCTAAATAAAAAATGAGGATTTTGCAAGGTAAAATACACTACTTTATGAATCATGCCTGCTATGCCTTGATTGGTCAAGACTATAGTAGTAATCATCTAAACTAGTCCTTTTCTGACTCTGTTAAATACGTACAAAAATCATAATTATTTTACAAGCAAAAAGTTCCGCCCCGCCCCCCCCAATTTGTCCATGTATACTGGAAGAAAAATTTATCAAATAAAATAAAATATGCAATTATGTGTTTGCCTACACCGATGGATAGATAGGAAGAAAACTAACTCATAATACTACTCACTCTCATCAATAGCAGATTTGTTTTCGGCATGGCTCTCAATGTCCTTGGAAAACCATTCATTAAATTCCTCGTGTGAATCAAATAATGTTGGCATAATGAAATGCAGCAGAGCCCAAAGCTGTAAACAAAGACAAAAATGAAATAGTTGTACAGCAACAAAAATGACAGTGTGTGAGGATGTATTAGGATAGAGAGAGAGAGAGAGAAAAAAAAAACTGCAGGTATATTAAGTGTGTAACTGCCTAGAAATGCATGTGTCTGTGTGAGTGAAAGAGAATGAAAGAATTCAACTACATGCTTGCCTCATCAACCAAATCTAATTTTATTAGGTGCTATAGCAAAATGTGATTATTTTTCAACTAATTTCAAACTAAAAGTTTGAAAGTGCAAGTCATGCTCAGATTTTGCAATGGGATAGTGTAACAATCTTCTTATAAAAATCCATTCCATAATTGAACACAACCTAAGGTAGGATAACTTACTACCAATAATCCGAGATTAGGGGTTAGGAAATTATGGCCTGTTGGGCCAAGTCTGGTCTACCATTATTATAAATCAAGTTTTATTGAAACATGGTCCTGGCTATTCACTTATATATTGTCTAAGGGTACTTTCTTAGACAAGTAAAGTTGAGTAGTTGCAATCATGACTGTATGGCCTGCAAACTCTATAAACTATATACTGTCTGCCAATTTCTATAAAGTTTTCTTCTTTTTGGGGGGGGGGTGTGGGGTTTGAGACAGAGTCTCACTCTGTTGCCCAGGCTGGAGTACAGTGGCACAATCTCAGCTAATTGCAACTTCAACCACAGGATTCAAGCAATTATCCCAACTCAGCCTCCGAAGTAGCTGGGACTGCAAGTGTGCACCACTACATCTGGCTAATTTTTTTTATTTTTTGTAGAGTTGGGGTTTCACCACGTTGCCCAGGCTTGTCTTGAACTCCTGGGTTCAAGGGATCCTCCCATTTCAACCTCCCATGTTGTTGGGATTACAGGCATGAGCCACTGCACTAAGCCTCTATAAGGTTTTCTGATCCTTATTCTAGATGATCAATTAATTGCCCCCAAAAATTTTAGCTCTCCTCTGTGTTAACAAATATTATCTTTCAACTCAAGCAAAAACAAGTCTCTGCAATTAGTTGTTTACATTTTCTAATGTAAACTGTATTTATTACATAAATACAAAAGAATACAGTAATTCACTGGCCTTATGCCAGAGAATAAGGAAACAAGAATGACACCTATGCCTAAAAGATGACTTAGGGCAAGCCTTTTATATGGGGACTATAATTTATACAAAGCAGTAGCACTGCAGGGGAACAGGTAAAGAATTCTCTGCTCTGCTGGAACCCTTCTGCTTTATGAAGATGTAAACCTGGGACCTGGACTAGTGCCTACCTCTGCCATGGTGTTCTGAATTGGGGTCCCGGTTAGCAAAAGACGATTCCGACACTGGAACTGTAAGAGGATCTTCCAACGAACACTGTTTAATAAAATAAGTTACAAATTCATGTTAGCAACAAATCATTCATTAATTATCCTACTGAGACCCCATACTGACAAAAACGCCTTCCAAAAAACTAACATTCAGAATCAAGTACTCCATCATGTATTCAACTGTAAAACATTATTCAACAAAGCTGAAAACAGGAAACTTCCAAGGAAAACAACTCCTCTCTACTGAAAACATGGTATTAGGATTTAGAAAAAATAGCCTCAAATTTGCAGAGTAGGATCATTTCTAGCTATATAAACTCTTCTATTATCTTTAGTCAGTTTTGCTGACATAAGTCATTTAATTAGAAAGTACATATCTGTAGTATATAGTGCTAAAATTATTAACCTGTGAACTTCCACTATGAGTTTGGAGGGGGCAGTTACAGGGGAAGTGTGTGAGAAGAAAATGTAAAATGAATCTTTGTTGCTCCTGACCACAGGCATATGCTCCTTCAAACAACTGCAGTATGCCAGGCATGGTGGCTCATGTCTGTAATCCCAACACTCTGAGAGGCTTGAGTCCAGGCATTCAAAACCAACCTGTGCAGCACGGAGAAACCACGTCTCTACCACAAATACAAAAAATTAGCCTGGCATGGTGCACTCCTGTAGTCCTAGCTCTGAGACTGAGGTGGGAGGATCCTTTTAGACAGGAAGGTCAAGGCTGCAGTGAGCCCCAACTTCACCACTGCACTCCATCCTAGGCAACAGAGCGAGAACCTATCTCAAAAAAAAAAAAAAAAAAAAAAAAAAAATGCTGTAGGAAGTAATGCCTTTCTGAGGATAGAAGCTTCCATAGGAAGCCGGGTGCAGTGGCTCACACCTGTAATCTCAGCACTTTGGGAGGCCAAGGTGGGTGTATCGCCTGAGGTCAGGAGTTTGAGATAAGCCTGACCAACATGGCAAAGCCCCATCTCTACTAAAAATACAAAAATTACCTGGGCATGGTGGTGAGTGCTTGTAATCCCAGCTACGTGGGAGGCTGAGGCAGGAGAACTCCTTGAACCCAAGAAGCAGTAGTTGCAGTGAGCCAAGACTGCATCACTGCACTCCGAGGGCAAAACTCTGTCTTATCTCAAAAAAAAAAAAAAGAAAGTTCCACAGAAAAGATCCAGCCAGTTAATATGGACCTCTATCTAACAAAGTGCTAAGGACTCAAGACTTAATAAAAATACATCAGACCTGGGGTTTAATATCCCTAAGTAACACTTGATATTCAGTTTGGGACCTCAAAGGTATTGGAATATTTTAAACACACAACTTAACGTTTTTTTTTTTTTTTTTTTTTTTTAAATAAAGATGGGGTTTCACCATGATGGCCAGGCTGGTCTTGAACTCCTGACTTCAGGTGATCCACCCACCACGGTCTCCCAAAGTGCTAAGATTACAGGCATGAGCCACCACACCCGGCCTAAACACATAACTTAAAAGTATTCTTGGAGATCTGAAAACCATCCAGGAACTGAGACAATCTACATAAAAAAAAAAAGAGTACTCAATCCACATAACCTAACATTCTACTTCCTTAGAACTCCTGTCTAAAATAATAACTTAAAGCAAGGGCAGAGACTCCTTCCTGTACAGAAATTTTCCCTGAAGAGACAACATGTAAAAATGTAACATTCTTTTTAAAATTTTTTTTCCTTTTTTTTCCTTTTGGACCCATGTCACAGAAATTATTTTGTTTTTTACAATTTTTTTTTCTTTTGGACCCATGAAAAATGTCACATTCTTGAGAAGGAGATAAAAGTTGATAAAAGTCTTGGTATTCTTGGCATTAACATTTGTGTTCCACGAAAAAATTAAAAAGGGAATTTATGCCTTCTGATCAGGTACATGACTGATGCAGAGACCACATTGTGTCACATTCTTAAATCTCTCATATATTGGACAGGTGGCTCATCCCTGTGATCCCAACACTTGGGGAGGCCGATGTGAGAGGATCGCTTGAAGCCAGGAGTTCGAGACTAGCCTGGGCAACAAAGCGAGACCTTGTCTCTATAAAAAAATAAAATAAAATAAAACTCCTCATATCTTCATTCATATATACACGTGGATATATGTGTGTATGTATGTGCGTATGTGTATATGCTTAACCCAATGCATTGAGTTTGGTTTCTACTACTCATGTTACCTGGAACTACTCTTGAGCGCCTGAGCCTCATCCAGTACCATGTATTGCCACTTGACCCGCTGGAAATACTTTACATCCTGCACCACCAGCTGATAGCTGGTAATAACCACATGGAAGGGGGCATCCTGAGTGTAGAGGGTCTTCTGTAAATATAAAAGGGGAAGGGTGAAAAGAAATACCTAATAATTCATAATTAGGAACTGATGTATGGACTGTTTTTCTAGGGCCAAAATGTTTAAGGCGGCCCTGAAGATGTGCTTCTCCCATATGATAAGGAGATGTGCAGTGAAGTGTACCATGCTGTGGGGTTTTCTTTCTTGTTTTATTGTTAAGATAGGGTCTCGCTCTATTACCCAAGCTAGAATCCAGTGGCATGAGCATGGTTTACTACAACCACAACCCCCTGGGCTCAAGTGATACTCCTGCCTTAGTCTCCTGAGTAGCTGGGACTACAGGCATGCACCATCATGCCTGGCTAATTTTTTATTTTATTTTATGTAGAGACAGAGTCTCACTATGCTACCCAGGCTGGTCTCAAACTCCTGGGCTCAAGCAATCCTCCTGCCTCAGCCTCTCAAAATGCTGGGATTATAGGCACCATGCCCAGCAACTATATCTGTTTTTAAAGCAGTCACGTTACCACGAACTATGCTGAAAACTAGTCTTCAGCTTACTAAAGAAAAACAATTCTGGCCAGGCATTGTGACTCACGCCTGTAATCCCAGCATTTTGGGAGGCCAAGGAAGGAGGATCGCTTAAGCCCTGGAGTTTGAGAACAGCCTGGGCAACAGGATAAAACCACATCTCTAAAAAAACCCATAAATTAGCTAGGCATGGTGTCGTGCACCTATAGTCCCAAAAATAAGCTGGGCATGCTGTTGCGTGCTTATAGTTTGGGAGGCTGTGGTGGGAGGATTGCTTGAACCAGGAGGTCAAGGCTACAGTGAACCATGATCATGCCACTGCACTCCAGCCTGGGCAATAGAGCAAGACCTTGTCTCAAAAAAAAGATTCTTAGTTCATCCTGGAAATCAAGTCCAGCTGATTGCCTACAACAGAAAAAGGATTCTATCAGCAAAATAGTCACTTGGTCACTGTCCAGAAATATGTAATAGATAAGATTTTGTCTAAAAGAAATTATCCACATCAATTACAGAAATAACGACTGCATGTATGGTATGTACGTATGCAGTAAGTAGAATGTTACCTGACTCCAGAACCTTCTGATGACTTTTCTATCATGAGGATTTCCCCAATATGGTAGCACCTAGAAAAAGGGCCAATATACACATTACTTTCTATCGATGATCTTAAAAGTATCATAACAAATATGTAATTCAGAACAACTTAAAAATAAACTAATAAGTATTGAAAGTCCTCTCCTGCCAATGGTGGAATAAGTGGTTTAACCAACCCTGTTGTCCAAATAAGCATACACACACACACACACACACACACACACACACACACACACACACACAATTCATTTGTCTGAAGGCATAAAACAGCTACTGAGACAATGGACAATTATGAAGGCCCAAATCAGAAAAGAATGGAAGCCCAGAGAGGTAAGCCTAATATGTGGTATGCTTTCCCACTGATGGTACCATTCCATTACAAAAGTTCTAATTGAGAGGGTATGAATCTGAGGAGACTCTTTAGGAGATGTAAGACAAACAGAACAAAAATTGTAGTTCAAGGAAAAAGACTCTTGTATCCAGCCACATCCTTGGCTTTAAGTTGGAACTCAAAGGCTAGAAGGTAGTAGTAACAGTAAACATAAGCTTGTCTTAATAGGTACAGAGTCCTAGCCTCAAAACATCTGAATTCCTGACCAGACTAAGCAGGCTTTGAATAATTTGCATTCCCTCAGCACCCCCAAAAATTACTAGTGGCAAAAAAAACACATAAATCCTTTCTAAAAGAAAACAGTAGTAAGAGTCCACACTTAATCTCTATAGTTTTTCCTATACAATGTCTGGCATAGCATTAAAAAATAACCAAAATACGGAAGGACCATATCACATGACTGAAAATTTACACGAAAGATAACATACACAGAGGAAATTCAAATAATAAAAATATTAAAAACAGACTTTTGGCCAGGTGTGGTGGCTCATATTTGTAATCCTAGCAATTTGGGAGACTGAGTCAGGCAGATCACCTGAGCTCAGGAGTTTCAGACCAGCCTGGGCAGCATGGTGAAACCCAGTCTCTACAAAAATACAAAAGTTAGCCTAGTGTGGTGACATGCACCTGCAGTCTCAGGAACTCAGGAGGCTAAGGCAGAATTGCTGGAGCCAGGCAGAGGGTGCAATGAGCCGAGATTGTGCCACTGAATTCCAGCCTGGGCAACAGAGTGAGACCTTGTCTTAAAAAAAAAAAAAAAAAAAAAAATTTAAAAATGCTAATTTGTTAATGTAAAACAAGACAGAGAATTTCAGTGGTAAGTTATAAATTATAAAAGAACCAAAGAGAATTCTTAGAACTGAAAAATATAGTAACTAAAATCAAGAAATTAATGGATGGATCTAAGGACAGATTAGATAAAGCTGAAGAGAAAATTAGTGAACCAGATGACAAGGCAGAAGAAAATATCCAGATTAATGCACAGAAAAGCAAAAGGAGGCAGGATTCAGCACTTTCATCTGTGATGTTTCTAGATGTGGTTTTCTTTTTCCTTATCCCTGGACCTCATAGTGCTTCTTGAATCTGTAGACTGGTACCTTTTGTTGTTTTGAAAAACTTCAGCCAAATGGAAGCAAAAATATGCAAAAAGAAATGAAGATTAAGAAAAACTGAATATGTAATATGAATAAATCTATATATAAAATGTATAAGCAATAAAATATCTCATGGGGTTTAAAATATAAAAAGCATATAAAACTTACAGCATGTAAGTCTAGACAAAAGGGATGTAGTTCAAGTATACTGAAGTCTTGATATTATCCAGTCTTTATATTATCTTAATTCATGTTTTTTTTGTTGTTTTTTTTTTCAAGTCAAGAAGGCATGTTTTTCCCTCAGATTATCTACTTGAGAATAAAATAGGCCAAGTGTGGTGGCTCGTGCCTGTAATCTCAGCACTCTGGGAGGCTGACGCGGATGGATCACTTGAGGCCAGAAGTTCAAGACCAGCCTGGCCAACATAGCAAAACCCTTTCTCTACTAAAAATACAAAAATTAGCTAGGCAAAGAGGTTGCAGTAAGCAAAGATCACAGCATTGCACTGAAGTGGGGGTAAAAGAACAAGACTCTTTCTAAAAAAAAAAAAAAAAAAAAAAAGGAATAAAATAAATATATGATTAATGCTATGGTTTGAACATCTCTCAAAGTTTATGTGTTAGAAACTTAATTCCTAGTGTAACAATATTGAGAGGTGGGACCTTTCAGGGTAAAAAGGTCATGGGGGCTTTGCTCTCATGAATGAACTAATGCCATTATCACAGTATTCCCCCTCAACCCAGGCTCTTTGGGGTGATGCAGCAAAAAGGCCCTTGTGAGATGAGGGGCCCTCACTCTTTGACTTCTTAGTCCACCTAGAACTATAAGAAATAAATTATATTTCTTATAGTTTAATTATAAATAAATAAATATAAATAAATTATATTTCTTATAGTTTAATTTATAATTTTATTATAAATTACCCAGTTTTCTGTGTTTTGTTACAGCAGGGCAAAACTGACTAAGACAAATAGTAAGCTAAGAGAGGGAGGGAGAGCAATAACATTTATCAGTCCAAAAGGACATAAGAAAGGAGAGAAAGGAAAAAACTGGGACATACATTCTCAGGATATCCTTAGCACTATATCATGAGCCAAAAAATTTTTTAAAATAGGGCGAGTGCGGACGCTCACACCTGTAATCTTAGCACTCTAGAAGGCCGAGGTGGGCAGATCACCTCAGCTCAGGAGTTCAAGACCAGCCTGGCCAACATAGTGAAACCCCAACTCTACTAAAATTACCAAAATTAGCTGGGCATGGGGGTAGGCGCCTATTATCTGAGCTGCTCTGGAGGCTGAGGCAGGAGAATTGCTTGAACTTGGGAGGAAGAGTTTGCAGTGAGCCAAGATCACGCAAATGCACTCCAGCCTGGGTAACAGAACCAGACCCCATCTCAAAAAATAAATAAATAAAAATTAAAAATTTTTGCCAAACATGAATAGAGTAATGCCAAGAACAAAAAAAAAGAAAACAATTTAAAATAAGGAAAAAAGAAAAATTCAACAGGTGCCACAAGTAGAAAACAATTAGCAAGGCAGATTTAAACTCATATAGAATACATCACCATTTACATTAAAGCACAAACACTCCCAATAAAAGGCAAGCAATACACCTTAAGGCCAGGCATGATGGCTCACCACTATAATCCCAGCGCTTTGGGAGGCCAAGGGAGGCAGATCACTTGAGGTCAGGAGTTAGAAACCACCCTGATAACACAGTAAAACCCTGTCTCTACTAAAAATACAAAAATTAGCCAGGTGTGGTGGCGTGCACCTGTAATCCCAGCTACTAAGGAGGCTGAAACAGGAGAATTGATTGAACCCAGGATACAGAGGTTGCAGTGAGCCAAGATTGCGCAACTGCACTCCAGCCTGGTGACAGAGCAAGATTCCGTCTCAAGGAAAAAAAAAAAAAAAAGAAGAAATATAGCTTAAATGATTTGAAATGATTAAAAGTAAAGGGAAGAAAAAGATTCCATGTAAAAATTAAACAAAGATGCTCTCACATTCTGTATTCAGAAAAAAATTAACCAAAGAAAAAATATATACGACCAGAAAATATTGATTTGCAGCCAAAAAGTGTTTAAAAGGAAAATTTCATAATAATAAAAGGTTCAATTCACCAGAAAGATGATTATAAATGTGTATACATCTTATAGCCTCAAAATACATAAAGCAAAAATGGACAGAAGAGAAATGGACAAATCCATAATCATGGTAAATTTTAATATACTTCTCTCAGTGTTAAAATAGCCAGACAAATCAGTGAAAATATGAAAAAGCTGAACAAGTCAACAAACTTTGACCTAATCAACGTATATGCAACACTGCAATAAACAAGGGCAGAATACCTATAATTTTCCAATACCCAGAGGATATATAAAAACTGACAAAACGCTGCATCATAAAAATGAGGTTTCAACAAATTTCAAAGCATTAAAGTCATAAAAAGCATGTTCTCTTACCAATGTGAATTTAAGCTACCAATGAATAATAAGACATCTAGACAATCCTCCATTCTTTGAAAATTATGAAATACACTTTTTATTTTTTAAAAGAGGTGAGGTATCACCCTGTTGCCTAGGCTGGAGTACAGTGGTGTGATTATAGCTCACTGTAGCCTTGAACTCCTGGTCTCAAGTGATCATCACACCTAAAAATACACTTATAAATAACCTGTGGATCAAAAAAGAACTTGAAATGAAATTTAGAGATTATATTGAACTGGAAGACAATGTATATGTGACACAACAGAACTTTGGATGACTAAAGTCATGCTCAGAAAGCAATAAACAGCCTTAAATGTACATATATTAGAAAATGAAAATCAATAATCTAACCTCCATTTTAAAACATCAGATTTTTTTAAAAGCTGAAGGGACATGGTGGCCCATGCCTGTAATCCCAGCACTTTCAGAGGCCAAAGTGGGAGGATCGTTTGAGCTCAGGAATTTGAGACTAGCCTGGCCACCATGATGAAACTCAGTCTCTACTTAAAATACAAAAATTAGCCAGGTGTGGTGGCAGGGTCCTATAGTCCCAGTTACGCGGGAGGTTGAGGCAGGAGAATCGCTTCAACCTGGGAGGCAGAGGTTGCAGTAAGCCACAATCATGCCACTACACTCCAGTCTTGGCAAGAGAACAAGACCCTGTCCCAAAACAAAAGTAGAAAAAGCATGCAGTGTGGGGCTGTGTTCCAATATGTATGAATTCCAATTTTATATGCCATATTCTATAAAATTTTATTTTTATCAATAATTTTAAAATGTAAAAACTATTCTTAGCTTATAGCCATTCAAAAACAGGTGGCAGATACCTCAATAAGTAGAATTACCACATGACCTAGCAATTCTACTCATTAAGTACATACCCAAAAGAAGTGAAAACAGTAAAAGTGTTCAAACAAAAACTTGTACAGGAATGTTCTTAGCAGTATTCACAACAGCCAAAAGGTGGAAACAACCCAAATATTCACCAACACATGAAAGGATAAATGAAATGTGATATATACACACAATGGAATATTACTCAGCCATGTAAAGAAATAAAGCACTGATACATGCTACAACATGGATGAAGCTTGAAAACTTTAGACTCAGTAAAAGAAGCCAGACAGAAATGGCATTCTCGAAGCGTTCAGAATAAGCAAATCCAACCACAGGAGGCAGATTTGTGGTTGCGAGAGGCTACCGCACGAGGGAAATAGGAAATAACTGCTTAGTGGGTAAGGGCCTTCTGTTTGTGGTGATGAAAAAGTTTGAAACCAGATAGCAGTGATGGTTACACAACATCGTGAATGTACCTAATGCTACCACATTGCACCTTTTTTTTTTTTTTTGAGATGAAGTTTCACTCTCGTTGCCCAGGCCGGAGTGCAATGGCGCAATCTTGGCTCAATGCAACCTCCACCTCCCAGATTCAAGCAATTCTCCTTCCCCAGTCTCCCAAGTAGCTGGGATTACAGGCATGCATCACCAGCTAATTTTGTATGTTTAGTAGAGACAGGTTTTCTCCATGTTGGTCCCGCTGGTCTCGAACTCCCAACCTCAGGTGATCCGTCCACCTCAGCCTCCCAAAGTGCTGGGATTACAGATGGGAGCCACTGCGCCCAGCCCATTTTTTTAATAAGCTTGGTCTGTAGGCACACATTACCATGTCCAACAAATTTTTTGTAGAGACAAAGTCTATGTTGGAGAAGCTGTTCTTGAACTCCTGGACTCAAGCGATCTTCCCACCTCGGCCTTCCAAAGTGCTGGGATTACAGGGATGACCCACCAGGTCCAGCCCATTTTTAAATAGTTAGAATGGCAAATACTATGTAATATGTATTTTGTTACAATAAAAAATATATTGAGGCACTAGGAAAAAAAAAATCAGGCCAAATGCAGTGGCTCATGCCTATAATCCCAGCAATTTGAGAGGCCACGGTGGGATGACGGTATGAGGCCAGGAGTCAGAGATCAGCCTGGGCAACATAGCAACACTTCATCTCCACAAAATTTAAAAAAAAAAAAAAAATGCTGGGTGTGGTGGTGCACGCCTGTAGTCCTAGCTACTTGGGAGGCTGATGTGGGAGAATGGCCTGAGGTGGAGTTCAAGGCTGTAGTGAGCTATGATCACACCTCAGCGCTCTACCTTGGGAGACAGAACAAGATACTGTTTCTAAGAAAAAAAAAAATCAAGAGAGGGGGCAACGCCCACAAGCTATATTACCCTAAACTAGACTATCAAAACAAAGTTCAACATGCAAATGATAGCTCTGTTTCATCCATACTTACAAAGTCAAAGGAAAGGTATCAATAACATTAGTAATAGCACATTGCCATCTATACACCAGTGGAAGAGCTACTGAAAAAAGTGATTGGTGAAAAAATTTCAAGACCTTTTATTTTTCAATATCTGCATTATTCAATATATACTGAACATTATATGAAAAAAAAGAGGCAGAAACAGATGGTGATCACCATATTCCACAAGGCAAACAATTCAAGAGAAAATGCTCAACAAGTTGCATTAGAATTATCTCATCATCTCAGCAAGATGAAAATGAGTCAGTCAAGTTAAAAGCTATATATCCTAATGCTCCTTGTACAGTTTCTACATCTACAATTTAGCCACAAAAATGGGACCACAGTCATAAAGCTGCCTTAAAGTGGGAAATCTCAGACGATTTCCTATTCCATACAAAGCATATGCCAGAAAAATAGGTGTCTCACATTTCCACCCTACCCCATGCTCTTTAAACTACATGAAACCCATCTCTATTATGGAAACCCAAAATCACAGAGATCATGTGAATATATCTTGATATATAATCTCCAAACTATTATCCTAACCATGCAACTTCATTACCATATGCCCTAAGAAACAGAACACATATTTTACTCATTTTCAACCCTTTTAAATTGCAAACAATGTAATAAATCCTATCCATTCTTTCTTAAATTCCTCCAACTTTTCATAACTAAGCAGCTGTTTAAATCTTATCAATGTCTTACCCAACCTGATGCCACATACTTCCCTGCTGATCACTTCCAACGTCAACCTGAATTCTTTACCTCTGAATTAGTTAAATCAATGTTTACGTTATCTACCTCTGACATTATAAACTGGACTAAGACTAGAGATCAGACTTTAGAGGATTGAGAAAATGAATTGGCTGGGTGTGGTGGCTCGCACCTGTAATCCCAGCACTTCGGGAAGCCGAGGCAGGTGAGTTACCTGAGGTCTGAAGTTCGAGACCAGCCTGAGCTACATGGAGACACTCAGTCTTTACTAAAACACCAAATTGGCCGGGTGTGGTGGTGCATGCCTGTAATCCCAGCTACTTAGGAGGCTGAGACAGGAGAATCGCTTGAACTTGGGAGTGGAGATTGTGGTGAGCTGAGATCATGCTACTGCACTCCAGCCTGGGCAACAAGAGCGAAACTCCATCTCAAAACAAAAACAAACAAACAAAAAAACAGCCAGGTGTAGTGGCTCATGCCTATAATCTCAGCACTTTGGTAGGCTGAGGCAGGTGGATCACCTGAGGTAAGGAGTTTGAGACCAGCCTGGCCAACATGGTGAAACCCAGGCACTACTAAAAAATACTAACAATTAGGGGGACATGGTGGCAGACACCTGTAATCCCAGTTACATGGGAGGTGGAGGCAGGAGAATCACTTGAACCCAGGCGGCGGAGGTTGCAGTGAGCTGAGATCACACTGTACTCTAGTCTGTGCAACAGAGCGAGACTCCATCTCAAAAAAAAAGAAAGGAAAAGAAAACAAAACATTTTTTTTTCAAGTATTAAAAAAAAGAAAATGAATTATTTACAACAGATTTGAATGAAAAGAACGATACCATAAATGACAGGATGTGTACTGAAGGTATCACTCGTCAAAATCTATGTTAAATCAAACAAGGTAGATGTTTTCTATTACAGCAGTTTGAAATCAAACAAGGTAGATGTTTTCTATTAGGGCAGTTTGACCGGGAGTATCAATTCATGAGGCTAAATGCAATATGCACTCATTGCTCCCATCAGTAACTTTTATAATGAATGTATGCAAGTTATTTTGGAAACAATGTATGAAATTTAAAACTACTATGAGTAATTAAATTAGTAAGGTAGCAAAGGGAGAGTCCAAAAACTTACTTTAAAAAGCAATAGGTTTTTTTTGTTTGACTGATATTTACCTTAAATTTAGGAACAAATCTAGTAAACTCCTGGTGCCAATTGTTAAGTGTAGACGCAGGTGAAATTATTAAGAAAGGTCCCCAAATGTTCTCTCTCTGCAACAGAAAAACTGAGTCAGTCAACTATACGACAAGGTAAGGTATTTAATTCAAAATTGTAATTAATGACAAGAATTATTTAAAAAGAGGAAACAAATAACGAGAAACAGTGACTAATTCCCAAATCTGCACATTCAATAATAATATCCTATGTTAATGAGAACATAATCAAGAACATACTTTGAGAAAAAAATGGCAAGAAATTATTCCCTCTTAATTTATATCATACACGAAGCATTTCTGATACACTGACTTGTGTGTATTGTTTTCTACTATACTAGTTATCATGACAATATTACAGTTATTTAATAGGTCTGATGTGACTCCACTGGGTGACCCCAGTTCATACATGGAAATTTGATAAGGGGGCCTCAGCTTGATTTCCATCTGTATATCAGAAAGATTTATCTTTGTTGAAAGAGACCTGGGATTATTATATTGCTGCTTGGTCCTCTGAATGAAGTTATCAAATTCAATGAAACAGTATGGTCTGACAGCAGTATTTGTCTTTATCACGTTATAAGTAGTAATGAACTCCTTCTGAAGCTCATCCAGCAAAGAGATGGCCAGAACATTTGGGTAATTTTCAGTGCACAACATCATGTAGTTCACTCCCAGAGAGCTAATAAAATTAATGTTATAATGTCCAGTTTTCAGCGTATATCTATCAGGAAGTTGGGCAAGTTTCCTCCAGAGCATTTTAAAATACTTTCTGCACTCCTGCATTCCTGTGCTTTGTTCATAATCACTAGAAGTGGATAGAGCTTTTTTTTTTTCTTCCAGTATTTTTACACATACTTTCTTATTTAATTCTTATAAAATTCCTATAAAGTAGATATTGCCTCCACATTATAGAAGAGAAAAATTTTTTTTTTTGAGATGGAGTCTTGCTTTGTCACCCAGGCTGGAGTGTGTAGTGATGCAATCTCGGCTCACTGCAACCTCTGCCTCCCAGGTTCAAGCAATCCTCCCATCTCAGCCTAGTAGCTAGCATTACAGGGATGCACCATCACTCCTGGATAATTTTTTTTTTTTTTTGTATTTTTAATAGAGAGAGGGTTTCACCATGTTGGCCAGGCTGGTCTTGAACTCCTGACCCCTCAAGTGACCCACGCACCTCGGCCTCCCGAGGGCCGAGATTACAGGCATGACCCACCCCACCTGGCCTAGAAGAAGAAACTAAGCCTCAGGGAGTTAAGTTGAAAAGACAGTAAATAAATTGCCCAAGTTTACACTGCTAATAAGAGTAGAGTTGAAATGTTAGCCAAGGTGTTCTGATCTATCTACGGTCCCCTTGCCACTCAAAATCACATGCTCAAAAATTGTCCTATCTCTCTTAAAATCCAAAAAGTTATACACTACTGTCCCCTTATAAAGCTTTGCAGGCAAGATCAAATCCTACTATCTTGGAACGCTACAGAGTTTAGCATAGTGCTTTGTAAGTGGCTGATTTTTAAAAGAAGTTAACCTAAATCCTAGAGAAAAGGAGATAGAAAGATTGCATCTACCCACCTCAGCCAGATGGGCCAGGAGGGCAATGCTCTGTACTGTTTTACCAAGGCCCATTTCATCAGCAAGAATGCCATTAATACCCTGGGGAAAAAAAATACATGGTCAACACCTCCTGCATTTCATCAAATAAAGTTAAACCTATTACCAAAAAGAACAACCAAGGTAACAGACTTGTTTAAAGAAAAGTGACTAGAGAAACTTAGCCTCAGCACTATTACCCATTGCTACAGTAATTGCCTTTTCGAATGCTACAGCTACACCTATGAATCATGATATATGAGACAGATAGGCTAAGCCCACTTTGTTAGCTAATCCAACCCAGACACAAAAACAATTAGATTTACCAAGACCATATAAGTCAAACCATAAGAAAAATACAAATATTCTCCAGTTAGGATCTCCAGGTTAGAGGAAAAAAAAAAGAAAAGACATCAGCCAGGTGCAGTGGCACACACCTGTCCCACCACTTTGGGAGGCTGAGACAGGCACATCGCATGAGCCCAGGAGTTTGAGACCAGCCTGGGCAACAAGAAGAGACCCTGTTTCTACAAAAAATATAGTATTAGCCAGGCGTGGTGGCACCATGTCTGTAGTCCTAGCTATTATGGGGGCTTGAAGCAGGAGGATCACTTAAGCCCAGGAGTTAAAGGCTACAGTGAGCTATAATCGAGCCACTGTGCTTCAGCCTGGGTGACAGAGTAAGATCCTATCTCAAAAAGAAAGAGAAACAGAGATATCTTTCTGCCTCTTGCCAAAGGGTATAGCTTTTTAAAAGGCTGAAATTTAAAACATGGTCTGTGCTCATTTCACAATCCCACTGAATCAATGGCTTTAGGAAAAGAGATAATAAAAGAGAATGAATATGACATAGTTCTAAAATTCACCTGTTCATAGAGATTGGCCAACCAGTTCATGCCTTTCAGCTGATAACCTTTCAATTTGCCATTAAAAATTGTAGGCTGTGGAATATCCTCACCAGCCCGGATAGATGGGTTTGCCAGGCTATAACTCTCCCCAAAGCCAGTGCCAGACTTGTTTGCCGCCCGTAGGGCAGCTGCTCGACTTTCTTTTGCATCTTCATCAAATGACCTTGTCTGGAAAGTAAAAAAAAACAGAATTAGAAAAAAAAATGAAGAAAAATATTAAATGCAAATAAAACACAAGATAACAATATATCTACTCTGTGCTAAGAAAAATAATTGGAACAAAATTTCTCATAATCTCATAATATAATGCAATATCCTATGACATTATTTCTATAAAACATAACATATATTACTAATATTTAATGTAACAATTATATTAGAAATTGGGGAAAGTCACATTCGTTTATCCTTGACTTGTACTCTGTTAATGTTAAACAGAGGTTCCTATGTAATACATTAAAAACAGCAAATTCTTTACTTAATTCAATCAGATTACAGTTTTTTTTTCAGATTTTGTTAAACATCACTATATCATCACTATATCATAAATAACAAGGCCGGGCGCGGTGGCTCAAGCCTGTAATCCCAGCACTTTGGGAGGCCGAGGCGGGTGGATCACGAGGTCAAGAGATCGAGACCATCCTGGTCAACATGGTGAAACCCCGTCTCTACTAAAAATACAAAAAATCAGCTGGGCATGGTGGCGCGTGCCTGTAATCCCAGCTACTCAGGAGGCTGAGGCAGGAGAATTGCCTGAACCCAGGAGGCGGAGGTTGCGGTGAGCCTGCGGTGAGCCGAGATCGCGCCATTGCACTCCAGCCTGGGTAACAAGAGCTAAACTCTGTCTCAAATAAATAAATAAATAAATAACAAGGAGCAAGTTATACTTAAGTGAAAGAAGGCAACAACAGCAGTTTTTTTTTGAAAGAATGACATGGTTCTCTTAACATCTATGATGCATTTCATATTATATTGCCCATGATTACTCAAGAGAAAGAAAAAAACACAAAGTGTTCTAACTTCAAATTAATACGCTGCTAAAGCTAGACAACCAAATATTTGTTTTCCTGCCTTTCTTCTAGTATCCCTACTATTCTAAAGTAAAAGAGACCCAGCCCTGACCCTACACAGTTACTCACACACACACAAGCTAGTCAATGCTTTTAATTGAAAATGTGAGTAAGGGGCCGGGCGCGGTGGCTCAAGCCTGTAATCCCAGCACTTTGGGAGGCCGAGGCGGGTGGATCACGAGGTCAAGAGATCGAGACCATCCTGGTCAACATGGTGAAACCCCGTCTCTACTAAAAATACAAAAAATTAGCTGGGCATGGTGGTGCGTGCCTGTAATCCCAGCTACTCAGGAAGCTGAGGCAGGAGAATTGCCTGAACCCAGGAGG
Source organism: Sapajus apella (assembly GCF_009761245.1). Lineage (NCBI taxonomy): Eukaryota > Metazoa > Chordata > Mammalia > Primates > Cebidae > Sapajus > Sapajus apella. The sequence continues at coordinate 10,479,979 of NW_022437014.1, read as the reverse complement.
CGGAGGTTGCGGTGAGCCGAGATTGCGCCATTGCACTCCAGCCTGGGTAACAAGAGCGAGACTCCGTCTCAAAAAAAAAAAAAAAAAAAGAAAATGTGAGTAAGACTAAAGGAAGACCACTTAAGTAAAGGCTTGTGGGGTATTTCCAGGGCCAATTATAGTAAACTTTTCTATTTGAAGACTCACCCGAGCTTGGTGAATATGATAAGCATTTTCAGCATTCTTCAGAGCTTGGGCTTTAAAATGGTTACTATCTGAAAAGGAAAATTTGTGAATTATCACACTTCATCAACTGTTCTTCTAAGAAGCAATTAACACCAACAGAGCCAGGCACAGTGGCACATGCCTACAGTCCCAGCTACTCGGGAGGCTGAGGCTGGGGCTGGAAGATCACTTGAGTCCAGGAGTTCTGGGCTGTAGTACATATGCTGATCGGGTGTCTGCACTAAGCTCAGCATCAATACGGTGACCTCCTGGTAGTGGGGACCACCAGGTTGCCTAAGAAGGGATGAACCGGCCCAGATCAGAAATAGAGCAGGTCAAAATACCAATAGAAGTTGATCCCTGATTCCCTAGTTCTACTTATCCCTGGGCTCACAGAGGGTGGGGGAAGAGAAAGGCTAAATTCCTAGAGGTAAGAAGCTGGAAATACAGTGGAGGCAGAGGGCTACTATGGTCTCCAGTAGCCAAAGCAAGCTCACAAAAAAACATCACAGCACTAGGGTCCACTTCCTCTGAGTATTGGGGTTTCTTCTACCAAATCATACCTAGCTACAATAATCAAGACAATCAGGTTTCAAAATGTTAATATATTTATGCTAGGTGAAACTATTTCAACAGGAAAAATCAGACATATGTAATCCCCAAGATATTCTAAAACGGTTATAATCTCTATTATTTCTAGTTCAACACGACCTTAACATTCTCTGTGAAATTATTCTCAAATCATTCCAATTCCTTCCTCTCCTTGTTGTCACATAAAGACAAATGAACAGTCACTTTCTCGTGCTTAAATAACCAATAATCTTATTAAGTGAAAGATGGTTTTCTCTGCTGAAACACAGTTCAGTTCCATTGAACTCTGATTCCAACACCTATTATTTCTACTAACAAATCACAGCAAAATATTCCTAAACTTAAAAGATCGTATACCACATCCTTTCCTATTCAAATTATTTAATAAATGGTCTCAGATTTCTGTTATAGAAACACACACTTTCCCTACTCAAGTACAATAAATCTCTCTTTTCTGGTAAATTGCCTATGAATCAATACAAAACTTGCAAGAATTAATGTATACAACCTTTACATATAAAAAAGAGAGGTAGCCTTCTTCTAACTCCTGATTCAGGACTCACCATAATCCTCCTGTGTGATGTTAACCACCACTCCTCCACCTATATCGATTTGTCTCTGGGTAGAACTGTCTTCCAGTTTTCTTAGGATTTCTTCCTGAATACCATCATGACCCATGTCTCTTTTGCGACTCATGAAATGGGCATACAGTTCTGTCTGGGTGATTAAGAAGTTGAGTTTTCGCTGTTGCCTCTTGGCCTAAAGAGAGAAAAGAGTGAAAATAGAGCCAAACTATCAATTATATCCAAGAAGTCGTAGAGAATTCACCACTTATATTTCATACAATTCCTTTACAAATCCTTTACTTTTAAAATGTAAACATTGCTGATAAACAATTTTATTTCAGCCAAGTCAGTGGCACTAAGAGCAATGAATAAATTTCTTTTCTTTATTCAGACCGAGTCTTGTCTGGTCGCACAGGCTGGCATGCAGTGGTGCTATCTCGGCTCACTGCAACCTCTACCTCCCAGGCTCAAGCTAGTCTTGTACCTCAGCCTCCAGAGTAGCTGGGATTACAGGTGAGCACCAGTACACCTGGCTAATTTTTGTATTACTAGTAGAGACAGGGTTTCACCATATTGGCAAGGCTGGTCTCTAATTCAGGTGATCCAAGGGTCTCAGCCTTCCAAAATGCTGGGATTACAAGAGTGAGCGACCATGCTGGGAGCAATGAATAACTTTCATTCATAATCTACTAGTAACCAGTGTTTGGCTCTCCTTTATACTGTGAATCTTTTCTCCATTACGCTTCTGACTAAAATATTTCTTTCCTACATTACTTTTCTATGGTGGCATTGAGACAACTAAATTCAAACAATATATTCCATTTTATAACCCGGATGGTAGATACATGTGTATATAGCTTTATTATTTTCGAAAATGTAAACTTGTCAGAAACTCTTATTTTTTTTCTTTTTTGAGACAAAGTCTCACTTTGTTCCCCAGGCTGGAATGCAATGGCATGATTTCAGTCTCCCAGTTTCAAGCAATTCTCCTGCCTCAGCCTCCTGAGTAACTGTGACTACAGGCGTCCGCCACCATGCCCGGCTAATTTTTTGTATTTTTTAGTACAGACGGGGTTTCACCATGTTGACCAGGCTGGTCTCAAACTCCTGACCTCAAGTAACCTGCCCACTTCAACCTCCCAAAGTGCTGGAATTACAGGTGTGAGTCACCATGCCCCACCAGCCACTGCACTGGCCCAAAAACTCTGTCACCAAAAGTCAAAATAACTGACAAAGAACTATAAATCATTCTGAAAGGCAACACAATAGGTATATGAAATTAAGCTAATGGAAGGAAGAAAATAGTCCCCAAAACAATCTATATTTTGGCCAGGTGCAGTAACTCACACCTGTAATCCCAGCACTTTGGGAGGCCAAGGTGGGTGGATCACCTGAGGTCAGGAATTTAAGACCAGCCTGATCCACATGGCAAAACCCTGACTCTACTAAAAAATACAAAAATTAGCCAGGTGTGGTGGAGGGTGCTGTAAATCCAGCTACTTGGGAGGCTGAGGCAGGAAACTCACTTGAACTCAGTTGCAGTGAGCCAAGGTCACGCCACTGCACTTTAGCCTGGGTGACAGAGTAAGACTGTCTCAAAGAAAACAAAACAAAAAAACTCCAACAACCTATATTTCATCTGTGATAATAATGGCTACAAAAAATGAATATAGACTGAATACACTCATGTACAAACATACTTTTTTTTATATGTGAGAAAGCTAAATTAAAGCTTTCAGTTGGACTACTTGATCTCAGCAGTTCCAGACCAGACTGGGCAATATGGCAAAACCTCACTCTACAAAAAAAAAATACAAAAATTAGCCGGGCATGGTGGCATGAGCCTGTAATCCCAGATACACGGGAGGCTGAGGCAGGAGGACTACCTGAGCCCAGGGGATTGATGCTACTAGGCCAAGATCACACCACTGCACTCCAGCCTGGGTCAGAGAGTGAGATCCCATTTTTTAAAAAAATGCCTCTACTCTAAAATAACCAGGTAAGAAAAATAATCACAGTGTCAATAAATGAAACCATTCTTAAGATAAACAATAAAATGAAAACAATCCAAAATACCAAATTATATGGAACACAGAACACAATATAAGTGGCGTATTAAAGAATCACTGTTTTTCTTTTTGATTTTTTTAACCAAAAAAGAGCATTATTGGTCCAAGAGTCATTATTTTGAATTATTTCATAAAACTCATAAAATATACTTGATTTATCCTTGATCCACTCTCCCAAAAGAAAAACAATAAAATAAGGAATACAGGGGGGAAAAAAAGGCTGAAAGTACAAATAAAGCAGTAATCTATATAAAATTATCCTGTCTCTTTAAAGCCTATAGCACTTGAACCAGATCCAAAATAGAGGAAAACCTGAGAAACAGTGAGAGAAAATTAAGTTTCTCTCTTAATGAATGTTCATGTTTCAAGCCTAAAGTGCTATCAAGAAAATCTTAATTTTTTCTGAAGAGATGGTATCTCTCTCTGTCACCCAGGCTCAAGTGCAGTATACGGCTCACTGTAGCCTCAACATCCCAGGCTCAAGCAATCCTCTCCACCTCAGCTGCCAGAGTAACTGGGACTATAAGCATGTGCTACTACACCTGACTAATTTTTGTACTTTTTTTTTTTTTTTTTTTTGACACAGAATCTCACTTGGTCACCCAGGCTGGAGTGCAGTGGTGCAATCTCGACTCACTGCAACCTCTACCTCCTGGGTTCGAGCAATTCTCCTGCCTCAGCCCCCTGAGTAACTGGAACTACAGACACATGCCACCATGCCCGGCTAATTTTTGTATTTTTAGTAGAGACAGGTTTTCATCATGTTGGCCAGGTTGGTTTCCATCACCTGACCTCGTGATTCCACCTGCCTTGGCCTCTCAAAGTGCTGGGCTTACAGGCCTGAGCCAGCACTCCCGGCCAATTTTTACACTTTTTATAGATATAGAGTATCACTATGTTGCCCAGACTGGTCTTGAACTCCCGGATTCCAGAGGTCCTCCCACCTGTGCCTTTCAAACTGCTAGGATTATAGGGATGAGCCAATGCACTCAGCCTAAGAAAATCTTTCTTCAGTAAAACAATTAAGAAAAAGAACAGCCGGGCACGGTGGCTCAAGCCTGTAATCCCAGCACTTTGGGGAGGCCGAGGCGGGTGGATCACGAGGTCAAGAGATCAAGACCATCCTGGTCAACACGGTGAAACCCCGTCTCTACTAAAAAAAAATATAAAAAATTAGCTGGGCATGGTGGCGCGTGCCTGTAGTCCCAGCTACTCAGGAGGCTGAGGCAGGAGAATTGCCTGAACCCAGGAGGCGGAGGTTGCGGTGAGCCGAGATTGCGCCATTGCACTCCAGCCTGGGTAACATGAGTGAAACGCCGTCTCAAAAAAAAAAAAAAAAAAAAAAAAAAAAGAACAACATCTTTAACCTTAAAGAAGTTAACTAATACCTCATGATTAAGTGAACAAAATAGATTAAGAAGGCATAAAGGATATGTCAAAGTTCAAAAGTTCAAAGAAAAAGATGCATAAGTCAGAATAACCATCAGTTAGCTAACAACATAACTAAGAATCTAGGTTGCATAAATCTAGAATGTAGGCCCAGTTGCCTGCAAAACTTCAAGATCTGTGGTTCTCAAATGACTTTAAATTCTGTGAGTTAAGTATTCCCAGAAGCATCAAATGTTTACTAACTTGATAATGATTACTGTGCATGCAAATATACAAATGAACAAGGAGAGAAAAACAAAACAAATTAACCAGGAGACTTAAGAGAACTGAGCAAAATCCATCTTCATTCTCAAAGTCATGATAAAATAAGGGAAGATCAAGAGCTCAGAAGAAGCCCCAAAGCTCCACTTTGACATGAGTTACTACATATACCTGAAAGAAAACATCATCCAATCCACTAATTCCCTTTCTCCAAATCTCAACTCTCCTTTCATTCAGCTCAGCTGGTTTATTAATGGCAATACAATGACTTTGCCTTCTAAATCTCTCCTCTTGCTTCCATCAGCAATATACATAGCCTACGTTAGCTGGCATCAGGTTTAGCAATAGTACTGGCTACAAGTTAAAACAGTAAAGTCAGCCAGGCATGGTGGCTTATGCCTGTAATCCCAGCACTTTGGGAGTCTGAGGCAGGTAGATCACCTGAGGTCAGGAGTTTGAAACCAGCCTGCCCAACATGGTGAAACCCCGTCTCTACCAAAAATATAAAAAATTACCCGGGCGTGGTGGTGGGTGCATGTAGTCACAGTAACTCGGGAGACTGGGGCAGGAGAATTGTTTGAATCCAGGAGACGTAGGTTGCAATGAGCCGAGATCGCACCACTGCACTCCAGCTGGGGTGCCAAGAGTGAAACCTCATCTCAAAAACAAATGGTAAAGTAGGTGAAGGGTGTCTTAGAAAACTGGGCTCACTGTCCCCTGTTCCTATCTGGCCCTGAATTTAGTATCTAGTTCTTATAGTCCAAAAAAAGCAAAATTGCAGTCAGCACCTACAAAAAAAACAAGATGAATTAAAAGCTACTTTCTTTCTCTTTTGCTCATTCTTTCTTCTAGAGAGTAAGAGTGCAAAATAGATGAAGATAGCCTAGAAGAAAAGAGAAAAACGCCAGAGGAGGACCTTACTGAAACACTAAAAACAGAATTGGTTTACTAGACTACAATTACCATCCTCAAAATTAAGTCTTTAAAAAATTTTCAACTTTGGGAGACCAAGGCAGGTGAATCACTCAAAGTTCAGGAGTTTGAGACAAGCCTGGGCAACGTGGCAAAACCACATCTCTACCAAAAAAGAAAAAAAAAATGACAGTGTCATTGGTTAGACATACAATTTTCAAAATGCAAACCAAAATCTTCAAATGGCCATAGTAATTAGCATTTTCAAAATGTTATGCTTTTGCCCTACCTCCCGCATTTCCTCATCTAACTTCCGCTGCTCCAAAGCTTCCTTCTCTGCTCTCTTGCGGTGCTCCTTCTCCACCTTCTCATATTTCTTCCAGTATAGAAGCATCTCCTTGGTGAGGCGGCGGGCACGAGGCAAGGTTTCCTTACAGTTCTTCTGGGCCTGCAAGGCAGCTCGACGGACCTCCTTCATGCACTGGTGAGCAAGCTGAAAACAACAACAGCATTACGGCAGAAAGGACCCCATATGCCAAAGGCTGGTTCTCCCTAGACTCTAAACCACATCATTCCTCAATCTGTTCACAACAAACCGTCATCCTTGACCACATCTCTTTCTCCTGCAACAGGATTAATGTTCTTGTACAGTACTGTGACACAGGCCCAAACCCTGTAGGGTCTGAGATCAGGGATAAGAAATCTATCCAACTTCTATCACCTTAGAAGATGAAAAATTATATATAATGACTAAGAAGGACGTGGGATGTGCTGAGAGGTTACAAAATGTTATTGCACAAATTATTAACAACTATCACTGCTTATTTTATGTTTAGCACCACTTAAAAATTTATTAAACTAATTTACTCTCTAGAAAAATCCTATAAAGTTGGTATTTTCTTTTTCTTTTTTTTTTTTTTTTTGAGACGGAGTTTTGCTCTTGTCACCCAGGCTGGAGTGCAATGGGGCGATCTCGGCTCACCGCAACCTCCGCCTCCTGGGTTCAGGCAATTCTCCTGCCTCAGCCTCCTGAGTAACCGGGATTACAGGCACGCACCACCATGCCCAGCTAATTTTTTGTATTTTTAGTAGAGACGGGGTTTCACCATGTTGACCAGGACGGTCTCAATCTCTTGACCTTGTGATCCACCCGCCTCGGCCTCCCAAAGCGCTGGGATTACAGGCTTGAGCCACCGCGCCTGGCCAGGAAGCACAATTTTATTTAATAAACAGATTCAGAACATTCAGAAACTCTGTTAGTAACTATTAGATTCATGATCAACAGGTCACAACAGACAAGAGCAGCAACATAGACCCAAAGAATAATATATTCCAGCAAAACATGAAATGGAAAATATAAAACTAAACTTTTACCTTTCGGCTATTGGTGAGAAACAGGTTACGAGCTGAAGCCTTCTGCTTATTTGCCTAAAATATTTAAAAAATAGTATTTCATTTAGGATTCATATTTGAACTAAGACTGTGTAGAATGAATGAATTTATTCAATTCCTAGAGGGTTAGAAAATGTCAAGCCAAGCAAGATACATTACTTCTATAAGTCATCCAGATATACTGTCTCAACATCATACATAAAACTACCAAAGAAGCATTGAGAATAACTCTGTATTGTGGATGCCTTAAGTAGCCTTCTGTTTACTTTTGAGAAGATATTAAGTTATATGCAAGGCTTGAAGTGGACTAGTAAAATGTTAAAATACCTAAACCTTAGCACCCCGTGATTAAAAACATGTTGCTTACCAGGGCCAATCTGCAAGGCTAAGAGAACAGGGCACCCAAATACAGGAATCATTAGGAGAAAGATAAGCTAGTCTTCTAGGTTGTGATTCTACCCCACCTTCAGCTGGGACAAAGCTGTTGTCACGATTACTCAGTTTCTGCCACTGAGTATAAGGCTAATCTTCTCTAAAACTAAACTCCAAGGAAGACCTAACACAAAATGACCTAAGGGCCCACAACCCAGGATCCAGCTATTTGTATTTTCCACTCTAGCTAAGGCGGTAAAAAAAAAAAGTCAGTACAGAAACCTGACTTGCCATATGTCTATTTAACATGGAAGACACAGAAGAGGCAGAGCTGGGTGACCCTTTCATTATTGAAGAGCATTCTCCTTGATACTGAAGCAACAATGGGTTCAAAGTGACAAAGAAGGTCTGAAAGCCATTCTGTAATGTTTGCACATCAGACGAGTTTAAGAAAATATTTGAGCCTTTTATTAAAAAAGTCTTAATTATTAAAGAGCTATCGTCATTCTGAAGCCAGAAATCTCAAATATTCCCACTAAAAAGTCATTTTTTGGCCAGGTACAGTGGCTCACACCTGTAATCCCAGCACACTGGGAGGCCAAGGCGGCTGGATCACCTGAGGTCAGAAGTTTGAGACCAGCCTGTTCAACATGATGAAACCCTGTCCCTACTAAAAATAGTAAACTTAGTAGGGCATGCTGGCACATGCCTGTAATACTAGCTACTTGGGAGGCTAAGTCAGGAGAACTGCTTGAACCCAGGAGGCAGAGGATGCAGTAAGCTGAGATTGCAACACCGTACTCCAAGCTGGGGACCAGAGTAAGACTCCATCTCAAAAATAATAAAATGTCATCAAAACCAAATGAATTAAAAGAGTAAAAATGCTTAAACGTGTTTCCTTTCAATCATTCACATTTTATTCTAGTGCCTGTGATTATCCAGCAACATTCAAACGTTTGTAAATTCTCTAAGAAATATATCATCTCCTTTTTCTTTATTTTATTTTTGAGACAGGGTCTCATTCTGTTACACAGACCGGAGTGCAGTGGTACCATCTCAGCTTGCTGCAGCCTCAACTTCCTGAGCTCCAACTATCCTCCCACCTCAGCCACTTCAGTAGGTAGGGTTACAAACATGTGCCAGTATACCGACTTCATTTTTGTAGAGATGGGGTTCCACCATGTTGTCCGGACTGGTCTCAAACTCCTGGGCTCAAGCAATCCACCCACCTCACCCTCCCAAAGTGCTGGAATTACGGGTGTCACCCACCATGCCTGGCCTCTTTTTAATTTTTTCTAATAGCACCTATAAATTGGCTGTCAAGTCTCTATTGTTGTATCTAAGAAAACTGCATTCTTTCCTCGAAGAAGTTTCCCTCCAATTTTTATACCAAGGAGCATCCCACAATAATTAATTGTCTTGTGAATTCGTACCACATTCTAGAAGAAACTGTTAACTGAAGAGTACTACTCAGCATTCTCTTAATGCCAACAGATTAGTTTCCTTTTGAAACTCCTATCTGTGAAAGTATTTAGCTCCCAGAGCTTCTCTTTGGAGGATAGGGAGAGAAAACATTCTTCGAATCTCAGTGTCCTAGAGGCATTCACTTACCTTTGGTAGTTCCTTTTTCACAATGCTGAGCCATACTTTCCTGCGACGAGCATTAAGCTGCTCAATGGATAAGTGCTTTTTCTTAGTGCCAGGAGGAGGTGCATCATGAGAAAACTTGGCAAAGACTTTGGTCTGGTGGTGATGGCGACGAGGGGATTCTTCAGAGGAAAGTTCTTCATCTCTTCGTCTTTTTTTCTTCACTTTTTTCAACTTAGCTGCAAAACAAACACATGCTAACAATGTTGCATTTCCACAGGAGATGGTCACAAAGCAACCTCATGACTTAAAAAATGCAAGGTTCTTTCCTTATTCCACCTGACACAACATACATCACTTTATCTCCTCAGGCCCATGAATCTTCCTAGAAAAGTAAAGAAAGAAAAACAACAGAGAAGAAACATACTGATGGATACCTCACTAACCTGGAAAAGAACACTGGATACTCACTTTGTTTATATGAAAGTGAAATACAGAATAAAAGCTGGGCACTAAATTTATTTTGAATCTAATAGGTAAGGAAGTGTCTGAGGTAAGGAAATTTATTGCTACTTGGTGGCAATATCAAGTGGCTATACATCAATGCAATATGGGGAAAACAAGAAAAAAGTATACGTATAAAGTGGATAAAAAATAATAAAGAAGAAAAAAGCATACTGACATGTCACTAAGACTTGCAAGACAAAAATACATGGGAAAAAACCTTAATTCAGGATGGTAGAAGGGTGTGGAGGGTGAGAAAACACTAATAAAGATGTGGGAGAAAGAAGGGAAGACCAAAAAGAGCCTTTATGAGTAGAATTCCTATCTTTAGGCTGGGTGTGGTGGCTCACGGCTGTAATCCCAGCACTTGGAGAGGCCGAGGCAGGCAGCTTACCTGAGGTCAAGAGTTCAAGATCAGCCTGACCAACATGGAGAAACGTCGTCACTACTAAAAATACAAAATTAGCCATGCATAGTGGCACCTTGGGAGGTGCCAGCCACTCGGGAGGCTGAGGCAGAGGAATCACTTGAACCTGGGAGGTGGAAGTTGTTATGAGCCAAGACTGCCCTACTGCACTCCTGCTTGGGCAACAAGAGTGAAACTCTGTCTCAAAAAAGAAATACAAAAATTAGCCAGGCATGGTAGCGTGTACCTCTAGTCCCAGCTACTTGGGAGGCTGAGGTATAAGAACTGCTTGAACTCAGGAGAGAAAGGTTGCAGTGAGCTGAGATGGTGCCACTGCACTCCAGCCTGGGCAACAGAGTGAGATTCCATCTCAAAAAAAAAAAAAAAAAAAAAAAAAAGAATTCATACTTTCCAGGAAATAAAATTTGCCTTACAAACATAGTTTGCCAGGCGTGGTTGCTAACGCCTGTAATCCCAGCACTTTGGGAGGCTGAGCCGGGCTGACCACGAGGTCAAGAGATCAAGACCAGGCTGGCCAATATGGTGAAACCCTGTCTCTAGTAAAAACATACAAAAATCAGATGGGCATGGTGGTATGCGCCTATAGTCCCAGATGCTCATGAGGGTGAGGCAGGAGATTCGCTTGAACCTGGGAGGCGGAGGTTGCAGTGAGCCAAGATCCTGCCACTGTACTCCAGCCTAGGGACAGAGCTAGACTCTGCCTCAAAGAAAAAAAAAAAAAAAACCCCACAAAGATGGTTTAAAACTTTCTCTTTCAGTTTCCTTCCTGATATCCAGCTGCTCATAGCTCAGTGAAAGAGGAAAGGACTTTCCTGGCAAACATGCAAACACTACAGGATCTATTTTATATCACCTCGGACAGCAACAATGCTAACTTATTCCAAACACTTCAGGTTATTTTTCATACTTCTCTGTGCATAATCAACTTCCTATCCCAGAACACTTGCAATATTTGCAGAGAGTGTAGAAGAAAAATGGAATAATAAACGAATTCTGCCTAAACTGTTAGCAAGGAATCTGTACTTAAGTCTTTCCAATTCTAGAAAAGACTATAGCCGGGCGTGGTGGCTCACGCCTGTAATCCCAGCACTTTGGGAGGCCGAGGCGGGTGGATCGCGAGGTCAAGAGATCGAGACCATCCTGGTCAACATAGTGAAACCCCGTCTCTACTAAAAATACAAAAAAATCAGCTGGGCATGGTGGCGCATGCCTGTAATCCCAGCTACTCAGGAAGCTGAGGCAGGAGAATTGCCTGAACCCAGGAGGCGGAGGTTGCGGTGAGCCGAGATCGCGCCATTGCACTCCAGCCTGGGCAACAAGAGCGAAACCCCCTCTCAAAAAAAAAAAAAAAAAAAAAAAAAGAAAAGACTATAAGCCAAATATGAATTAAGGTTAATAATACTGTCTACCCTTCCTATCTGTGGGTTCCACATCATGGATTCAACCAACTGAGGATAAAAAATATCCAAGGGAAAAAAAAAAAGAATGGTTGCAGCAGCTGTATACTGACTATGTACAATATAGGATAACAAGTATTTACATAGCATTTACATTGTATTAGGTATTATAAGCAATCTAAGGCCGGGCGTGGTGGCTCAAGCCTGTAATCCCAGCACTTTGGGAGGCCGAGGCGGGTGGATCACGAGGTCAAGAGATTGAGACCATCCTGGTCAACATGGTGAAACCCCGTCTCTACTAAAAATACAAAACATTAGCTGGGCATGGTGGCGTGTGCCTGTAGTCCCAGCTACTCAGGAGGCTGAGGCAGGAGAATTGCCTGAACCCAGGAGACGGAGGTTGCGGTGAGCCGAGATCGCGCCATTGCACTCCAGCCTGGGTAACAAGAGCGAAACTCCGTCTCAAAAAAAAAAAAAAAAAAAAAAATAAGTAATCTAGAGATGACTTAAAGTATAGAAGAGGATGTGGACAGGTCATATGCAAATACTATACCATTTTATATAAAGAACTGCATCATCTCTGGATTTTGCTATCTGCTGAGGGTCCAGAATCCAACTGCCCATGGGTATCAAGGGACAATTGTACTTGTTACTAATTAGAAAAGAGAGACTACAGTTTTACAAGTAAGCAAGTTTCTACCAAATGGACTGCACATAAAGTCCAAATGTACCAGTAGGCCACATGCAATTCTGAAACTAAAAATGAACATATGTGGAAGGCAGTTCAATACGCTCACCTTTAAGTTTCTTTTCCTCCTTGAATTTCTTTTTTTTGGGTCCAAGTAGGTGTCGTTGTTGCTCATAGAAAGGGTCGTACGTGGAGAGCAGGCCTGCACTGTAGTACTGATACTGCTGCAACTGAAGCAGGCAAAGACCATGATGGGCCTGTTTTCTACAGTACAGCCTTCAAATCATCTTTACTACAGAAAACTGAGCCAGAGGAAATCACAGCCCCTAAATACAGTATTCTTCCCCAAAAGAGATCAGTAACATTCAGCATATCAAAGGGAATCACTTCCTTAACTTCAAAACAAAATGAGTTCAACTCCTATATGTGTAACAGGTCGCTGAAAATAATTTAAGAAAGGAAAACTCTATATGTTGCTGAATTTCTACCAGAATACTTACTTAAACCTGACATATATTGAGACAAGCAATTAATTCCTTACAGAAATGTCTCCCCTTGGAAATTCACCACCAAGAAATAAACCACATTTCTATCACAGGTCCTCAAATTTACTGAGGTTCCGCATGCTTTTCTTTTTTTTCTGTCTCTCTTCATCTCGCACTGTGAAAGTGCCTACTATAGTGCCTCTGTTGCCAGGCTACAGTACAGCGGCACAATCTCGGCTCACTGCAACCTCCGCCTCCTGGGTTCAAGCAATTCTCGTGCCTCAGCCTCCCAAGTAGCTGGGATTACAGGCACGAACCACGACGCACAGCTAATTTTTTTATTTTCAATAGAGACAGGGTTTTACTGTGTTAGCTAGGATGGTCTTGATCTCCTGACCCCGTGATCTGCCCGCCTCAGCCTCCCAAAGTGCTGGGATTACCGGCATGAGCCACTGTACTCGGCACCTTATGCTTGCTTTTCTACTAGTCATATGTCTGCTTCGAATACTTACCAGTCATCTCAAATTTTGAAACTTTCAAGTCTTTTCTCTCTTCATCTCCCACTAAGAGTATGCTATTATTATAGAAAGTGCCTACATTGCCAGAATTCTAACATATGAATAACATAATTCTTTCCATCTAGGAAGTGGCAAGTAAATGCTTTCAAATATTTCACTTAAATTAATCCGAAAATCTCATATTAATTTTTGTCACATGTTACTTATGCATAAATATAAACTCAAATTAGATAGCCCACTGTTAAATCTCTTTCCTGGATTATAGCCAAATAAATTCTCCAAGGACTGAAATAAGACTGAAAAATTAACATGGAGAACTATTATAATGTCCTCTGTTAAAAATCAAAATTATATTAGCATGCACTGAGCTGCATACTTAAAGTCTGAGAACCTTCCTATATGCATGTTTTATTTGAATTTAACAAATAAGCAAGCCAGGAATGGTGGCTCAGCTGGGCATCGTGGCTCACGCCTGTAATCCCAACACTTTGGAAGGCCAAGGTGGGCAGATTATTTGAGGTCAAGAAGTCAAGACCAGCCTGGCCAACATGATGAAACCACGTCTCTACTAAAAATACAAAAATTAGCCAGGCATGGTGGCAGGCTTCTGCAGTCCCAGCTACTTGAAAGACTGAGGTGGAATTCCCTGAACCCAGGAGGCAGAGGTTGCAATGAACTGAGGTCACATCACTGTATTCCAGTATGGGTGACACAGCGAGAGTCTGGCTTTAAAAATAAATAAAAAATAAACATAAGAAACAAGCAAATACTTGGAGCACCAAGTCCCTGACTGCTAGAGTTTAAGGAGGAAGGAACTTTTTATATCAAAATGATCAGATATTTATAAGGTTCAGCATATTATTTCAATGTCTCTGCACTAAGTTTGGACTTTAACAGCTACAAAATTCTTAGGTCTTCAAATATACTACTGCTCATTATGTACAACATTCCACACTTGCAGAAATAGTCAGAAGGCTTTGGTAACAGCATTCAAATAGTTGTCATTTAAAACTATCATCATTTTACTGTTAGTGTATGAAGATTTTTCCAAGAAACACTACTGCCAAAGAGCAACTGCATGAATAAGCAACACTAGAATGTAAACATTCTGTCAGTTCCTCAACTGGCTAAGCATGGAGTTTCCATATGATCCAGCAATTTCTCTGGTAAGTATATAATCAAGAGAAATGAAAACACATCCACACAAAATCTGTACATAAATCTTCATAGCAGCATTATTCAAAATAGCCAAAAAGTGGAAATATGCTAATCATAGATCATGAACTGAACAAGGCATATACAAAATAAGGTATAAATACAATGGAATACTTGCAAAAAAAGGAAATGAAATACTGATACATGCTATAACATGAATCAATCTTGAAAATATTACATTAAGTGAGAGAAGCTGGACACAAGCACATGTTGCATGATTCCATTTGTATGAAATGTCTAGAATGGGCACATTTATAGAAACAGAGTGGATTGGGCTGGGCATGGTGGCTCATGCCTGTAATCCCAGCACTTTGGGAGGCCAAGGCGGACGGATCACCTGAGGTCAGGAGTTCGAGACCAACCTGGCCAACAAGGTGAAACCTTGTCTTTACTAAAAACACAAAACATAAGCCAGGCATGGTGGCACACGCCTGTAAATTCCAGCTACTTGGGAGACAAAGGTAGAAGAATCCCTTGAACCTGGGAGGTGGAGGCTGCAGTGAGCCAAGATCACACCACTGCACTCCAGCCTAGTTAACAGAGCAAGATTCTGTCTCAAAAGAAAAGAAAAGAAAAGAGAAAAGAAAAGAAAAACAGAGTGTATTAGTAGTTGTCTGGGGCTGACAGATAGATAGAATGAGGGGTAACAGCTGAGAGGCATGCAGTTAGTTTCTTTATGAGGTGATGTAAATGTTCTGGAATTAGACAGTAATGCTAGTAACACGACTCTATGAATATATTAAAAAACACTGAACTGCACACTTTATAAAGCTAAAATTCTGTTATGCCAATTATGTCTCAATAAAGCTATTCCATCGCTACCTAAACATAAAGTTAAAATGAAGAACATATATATTTTTTAGTCTAGTACATCTGAAGTATTAGTTTAATTTCATGAATTTCTGAGAATTTTAGGAAATTTTATTTACATTTTTTGAGACAGTATCTTGCTCTGTCACCCAGGCTAGAGTGCAGTGGCACCCTCTTGGCTCACTGCAACCTCCGCCTCCTGGGTTCAAGTGATTCTCCAGCCTCAGCCTCCCGAGTAGCAGAGATTATAGGTGTGCTCCACAACTTCCAGCTAACTTTTTGTATTTTTAGTAGAGAGGGGGGTTTCACCATGTTGGCCAGGCTGGCCTCGAACTCCTGACTTCAATGATCTGCCCACCTAAGCCTCCCAAAGTGCTGGAATTAAAGGCATGAGTCACCACACCCAGTCAGGAATTTTTTTTTAAGTTCCAGTGCACATGTGCATCATATGCAGGTTTGTTACACAGGTAGACATGTGCCATGGTGGTTTGCTGCACCTATCAACCCGTCACCTAAGTACTAAGCCCAGCACACATTAGCTACTTTTCCTGATGCTCTCCCTCTTCCTGCAACCACCTGCCCGGGCCCCAGTGTGTCCTGTTCCCCTCCCTGTGTCCATGTGTTCTCATTGTTCAGCTCCCACTTACAGCTGAGGATAATGATTTCCAGCTCCATAAAATGACGTATCTTTAATAACTATAAACCAGAGGGTGAATACTCCATATGAAGTGTTCCTCCTGAAACTCTTACCTCCTTGTCTTTACTATACTTATTTTGGTGAAGTTTCTTATATTTGTGTAGTCGAAGCATGTTATGAAGTTCTTCTCTGCTGAGATTGAGTTCTTCTTCCTCATCATCATTGTCTTCACTTTGAGAATCAGCCTCACTGGATTCATCACTTAGCAGAATGCTCTGAAAAGGGTGAGAATAGAAATGTATCTTTTACTGTGAAGGAATTCCATTTATAATCCAAGCACTTTTTTTCCCCGATGAAAACAATGAAAAAACATCAGGAAGACGGTCATTCCAGTTCCCCTTACGATATACTTTATAAATTCAACTGATAAACACTAAGGATACCAATTAAACTTAGTGAATACAAATTAAAATGCTACAAGTCATGGGATATGCTACCAGCAAGAAGGCTAAAAATTCCTCTGAATACTTACCTAAGTATAAACACTACATACGTATCATATACATACAAACTATACATACATGCCAAAAACCAAGGCAAAAAAACAAAACAATGGCCAAGCACAGTGGCTCACACCTGTAATGCCAGCAATTTGGGAGGCCGAGGTGGGTGGATCACGAGATCAGGAGATCGAGGTCATCCTGGCTAACATAGTGAAAAACTGTCTCAATGAAAACTACAAAAATTAGCCGGGCGTGGTAGCAAGCACCTATCGTCCCAGCTACTTGGGAGGCTGAGGCAGGAGAATTGCTTGAACCCAGGAGGTGAGGTTTCAGTGAGCTGAGATCACACCACTGCATTCTAGCCTGGGCAACAAGAGCGAGGCTCTGTCTCAAAAAACCAAACCAAACCAAAACAAAAAAAACACAGCTACCTATAAGGTATAAAGAAATATAGAAAATGAGCCGGGTGCGGTGGCTCTCGCCTGTAAGCCTAGCACTTTGGGAGGCTGAGGTGGGTGGATCACCTGAGGTCAGGAGTTCAAGACCAGCCTGGCCATCATGGTGAAACCCCGTCTTTAAAAAAAAAACAAGAAGAAAAAAAAATATATATATATATAGAGAGAGAGAGAGAGAGAAAGGAGAAACAACCCAAATACCCATTTATTGATAAATGGATAAAATGTGGAATATGTAGATAATGAGATATAATTCAGCCATCAAAAGGAATAAAGCATTAATAGGTGCTACAATATGAAGAATCTTGAAAATATTATACTAAATTAAAGAAGCCAGTCACAAAAGGTCACGTTATCATAGGATTCAATTCATATAAAATGTCTAGGCTGGGAGTGGTAGCTCACACCTGCAATCTCAACACTTTGGCAGGCCTAGGCAGGAGGACTGCTTGAGGCTAGGAGTTCGACACCAGCTTGGGCAACCTAGCAAGATATCTTCTCTACGGAAAAAGTCATGTGCCTATAATGCCAACTACTTGAAAGAAAGAGGAGGGAGGATTGCTTGACCCCAGGAGGGGTGAGCTATGGATGCAGTGAGCTATGACTGCACCCCTATACTCCAACCTGGGAGACACAGCAAGAGCCTGTCGCTTAAAAAGAAAAAAAAATCACGGAAGAGGCACATCAGTACAGACAAAAAGCAGATTAGTGGCTGCCAAGGAACAGAGAAAATAGAAAATGGAGAGTGATTGCTAGCCGCGCATGGTGGCTCAAGCCTGTAATCCCAGCACTTTTGGAAGCTGAGGTAGGTGGATCACAAGGTCAGGAATTCGAGACCAGCCTGGCCAAGATGGTGAAACCCTGTCTCTACTAAAAATACAAAAACTAGCTGGGCATGGTGGCGTGCACCTGTAGTCCTACCTACTCGAGAGGCTGAGGCAGAAGAATCGCTTCAACCCAGGAGGTGAAGGTTGAAGTGAGATCGTACCACTACACTACCACCTGGGCGACAGAGCAAGACTCCTTCTCAAAAAAAAAAAAAAGAGAGAGAGAGAAAAGAAAATGGAGAGCAACTGCTAACGGGTACAGGGTTCATTTTAGAATGTTAAAAATGTTCTAAGATTAAATTGTAATGATGGGTATACAACTTAGTAAATATACTAAAAACTACTAAATTTTACCCTTTAAAAGGGTAAATTTGGCCAGGCATGGTGGCTCACACCTGTAATCCCAGCACTTTGAGAGGCTGAGTTGGGCAGATTGCTTGAGCTCAGGAGTATGAGACTAGCCTGGGCAACACGGTGAAACCCCATCTCTACAAAAAATGACCTGAAGCAAGTGCAGGCCTGCCCTGCTTCGAACAGGTAAGACTGGAGGATCACTAGAGCCTAGAAGGTCGAGGCTGCACTAAACTGAGACTGCACCACCGTACTATAACCAGGGTGAAAAAGTGAGACTCTGTCTCATAAACAGACAAATAAATAAATAATAAAATGAAAAGGTGAATTTTACGGCAATGAATTATACCTCAAATTTTCAAAATATGACAGCTAAGCATAACAATTTCTCCATTTCCAACAGCCTAAAGTGTCACTGACATCGACCAAATTGGACCTTTTACATAAGCCTTTTGAAGGACCTAGGGATAATAATGAAGGGTTTTAATTGCTTTTGAGTTCTTCATAGAAAAAGTATAAAAGAGAAATAATTAGTTTCAATAAAACAAATATTATCCTTAATTCTGATTGGCCACTGACAGTAATCTTCTAAGAGTATAAATGAGATTCACCAACTCTTCACTTGTAAACACTCCAATGGATTATTAGTACAATTGGAGAAAAATACAAGTTTCCTAACATAGTGAACAAGGCCCTATGTGATCATAATCTTGCAACCTCATCTTCTAACATCTTCCTCATTCACTGTACGTTAGCCATTTTAGCCTGCTTTTTCTGCCAAACATAGAAAGTTGTTTCTTTTCTCAGGACTTTTGCAGTTGTTTCTTCTGACTGGAATGCTATTACCTTAGATATAACATGCTTCTCAGGCCACGCACAGTGGTTCACACCTGTAATCCTAGCACTTTGGCAGGCTGAAGCAGATGGATTACCTGAAGCTGGGAGTTCAAGACCAGTCTGGTCAACATAGTGAAAACCCATCTCTACTAAAAATACAAAAAAGTAGCCAGGTACAGTGGCACATGCCTATAATCCCAGCTACTCTGGAGCCTGAGGCAGGAGAATCACTTGAATCCAGGAGGCAGAGGTTGTGGTGAGCTGAGATCACACCACTGCACTCCAGCCTGGGTTACAGAGCAAGACTTCACCTCAAGGAAAAAAAAATGGTTCTCTGTGATCACTCAGAATCAGTTAAAGTATTACCTCTTTAAAGAAGCCATGTTTATTCACTTGTTTACAGGCTTGTAACTGTCTGCCTCCTTTAGAATGTAAACACCACTGGGCAGGAAACTTACCGTAATAGTAAGTTTCTAAACAACCATAATAGTACCTGGCATACCCACATGGACACACTACATCAATATTTGTTAAATGATTAAACTACTTAGGATCTTATGGAAGATAGATTAATATTCCTGATTATATGACCCAATGAGGGCAAACACTTCATCTGACAAATTTTTGTACTTCCTTTCCCTTTAGTACTTTTTAACAGGTTAAGCATCCCTATTCCAAAAACCCAAATTACTCCAAAATCTGAACGGTTTTGAGCACCAGTAAGACGCCACAAGTGGAAAATTCCACACCTAACCTCATGTGACAGGTCACAGTCAAAACACAGGTGTACAACGCAGAGTTTATTCAGCATCCCCAACGGAAAAATATAATTACCTTCAGGCTATATATATAAGGTGTATATAAAACATAAATGAAGGTTGGGTGTTGTGGCTCACGCCTGTAACCTCCCACCTTGGGAGGCCAAGGTGGGTGGATTACCTGAGGTCAGAAGTTCGAGACCAGCCTAATCAACATGGTGAAACCCTATCTCTACTAAAAATACAAAATATTAGCCAGGTGTCGTGGCAGGCGCCTATAATCCCAGCTACTTGGGAGGCTGTGACCCAGGAGGTGAAGGTTGCAGTGAGCCAATGGTGCCACTGCACTCCAGCTTGGGCAACAGAGTGAGACTCTGTCTCAAGCAAGCAAACAAACAAAAAAAACTAAGGCCGGGCGCTGTGGCTCAAGCCTGTAATCCCAGCACTTTGGGAGGCCAAGGTGGGTGGATCACGAGGTCAAGAGATCGAGACCATCCTGGTCAACATGGTGAAACCCCGTCTCTACTAAAAATACAAAAAATTAGCTGGGCATGGTGGCACGTGCCTGTAATCCCAGCTACTCAGGAGGCTGAGGCAGGAGAATTGCCTGAACCCAGGAGGCGGAGGTTGCGGTGAGCCGAGATGGCGCCATTGCACTCTAGCCTGGGTAACAAGAGCGAAACTCCGTCTCAAAAAAAAAAAAAAAAATCCATAAATGAATTTGGTGTTCATTAACTTGGGTTCCATGTCTAAGCTATATTATTGTGTATTGCAAATATTAAAAAAAAAAAAAATCTGAGGCCAGGTGTAGTGGCTCATAACTGTAATCTCACCACTTTGGGAGGCCAAGGCACAGAGATCACCTGAGGTCCGGAACTCGAGACCAGCCTACCTAATATAGTGAAACCCTGTTTCTACTAAAAATACAAAAAATTAGCCAGGCATGGTGGCGCATGCCTGTAATCCCAGCTATTCAGGAAGCTGAGGCAGGAGAATCGCTTGAACCCCGCAGGTGGAGGTTACAGTGAGCTGAGATTGCCCCACTGCACTGCAGCTTGGGCAACAAGAGCGAAACTCCATCTGAAACAAACAAACAAACGACAACAACAAAAAAGTGTGAAACACGTCTGGTCTCAAGCATTTCAGATAAGAGATACTCAACCTGCACTCATTCATGTTTGCTAAAATGACTTCACTGAATCCTTCAAATTTTGTCAACAATATCTTCAAAAACCAAATCCAGCATAAAAGACTCATATTTGAAAAACTGTCAGTCTGCCAAAATGAGTTGATGACTTTCCCATCTATCAGGAACTTTAGTAGACTATCTGCATTGTAAACACTCTGCCTTATCTCTTACCTTTAGCCACTTTCTGCTTTTCTTCAGCTTAGAGAAATTATATAAATTCCCCTTATCACATTTTGATTCTGTATAAAGAAACACAAAGAATAAAAAAATTTAAGGATGACTGCCCCAAGATAAGTGATAATCCAAAGAGGGATCTCACACAACACTGACCTGACTGTAGAACACCATTCAGAGAATATGTGCTTAACATTCCAGAATTGCCTGCTCCAGAAGTTTCACCAAGCAATGAATTTGGAGGTTCTTCCTTAACTTGTATTAAGGGATCCCCAGACTGGGGCAATAAGGGATTACTGTCATCCAGTCCATCTTCACTGTCATCACTATAAATTGAAGAATGAGTCCACAATGACAACTGACCCAGCAAAATATTATAACTTAAAGTTAACAGAACTGGACACTTTACAGAAGAAACTGATCCTCTGAAATAAGCTTGTTTTTATTTGAAAAAGGCAAAAGAAAATATCAAATATAAAAATCATAAGATACTTTAATCCTATAAAATCTATAAGGATGGTGGAAATCAGGAATTTGGTAAAACACATTGCAAAGATACAATAACATACCTAGAAATATTCCTGTTGAAGATGGCTGACGTTTGTCGCAAGAAATGGTCCAACCGGAGGGCCCTCTCCAAGTACTGAAGATAGAGGGGCTTTGCCAGCTCAGTGCAGCCGCCATCATCCCTGGCACCCAACTCCGAGGCCATAGAACAAATCTGTCTTCATGCACAAGGACCTCTGACTGCACGGCTGCAGAATAGAGATAAGAAGTGAAAGATGAAATTACTATTCATTCTCCCTTTCTCTTGCCTGCTTGCTCCCAATGTGAAGAGAAATCAGACCTTCTAGAACACAAGACACTGAGAAGATAGGACGACTGTAGAAAGATCATGCTAAAGCTCGTTTCCTAAAGCAAAGGCAGAAGTTAAAAGGATACAAAAATATCAAAATACAACAGCAACACAGTTACATTTCACAATGAAAATTCATATTATACTTTTTCAAAACAGTATCTTAAAATGTATACCCACTTCCTTTATTCCTTTCAATGAACAATTATCCAAAACTATGAATAAACAACTATCCAAATCTATACCCCAAGCTCACTGTTGGGCACCTCAGAAAGGAAAGTACTATAGGAGCACCCGTTCTCAGCATCAGCTTCAAAATAGGTGCTCTCCTTTTTATTTTGTATTCATATTCGTACATACATGTAAGGTACCTTATTTATAAAGGAAAAGATGTATTGGCAGAGTATTTTACTATCCTTTGTAAAAATGCCATAATGAGTAAAATTTAGAAATGATTTAGAAAATTGGAGTAAAAAGGCTGGAACGCAATGGCACAATCTTGGCTCAATGCAACCTCCACCTCCCAGGTTCAAGCAATTCTCCTGCCTCAGCCTCCAGAGTAGCTAGGATTACAGATGCCCGCCACCACACCAAGCTAAGTTTTGTATTTTTAGTAGAGACAGGAAGGGAAACTCCTGACCTCAGGTGATCCACCCACCTCGGCCTCCCATACAGGCATGAGCCACCACACTCGGCCCCATAAATTATTTTATTAAAAGTTCCTAAAACAAACTAATTGAGGCTGGGTGCGGTGGCTCATACCTGCAATCCCAGCACTTTGGGAGGCGGAGACAGGCAAATCACTCTCTGAGGTTAAGAGTTCAAGACCAGCCTGACCAACGTGGTGAAACCCCATCTCTACTAAAAATACTGGGAGACTGAGCTGAAAGGATCACTTGAGCCCAGGAGAACCAAGATAAACATAGTGAGAGCCCCTTTCTATAAAAAAATTTAAAATTAACTGGGCATGGTGGCACAGGCCTCTGGTCAAACTATTTGGGAGGCTGAAGCAGGAGAATCACTTACTCCCCAGGAGGCTGATGCTACAGTGAGCCAAGATCATGCCACTGCACTCCAGCCTGGGTGACAGAGCAAAGAAAAAAGAAAAGGAAGGAAAGAAAATGAAGACAAGCCAGAGACTAGAAGATATTTGCAAGTCCTCTATCTGATAAAGGTCTTGTATTCACATAAACAACTTTTTTTTACACAGTTGTCTGTGTGTATATGTAACTCTTCCAACTCAGTAAGATAACCCCAATTTAAAAATGAGCAAAAGACTGTGAACAGACATTTTACCAAAGATGCATGACTACCTAATAGACACATGAAAAAATGCTGAACATCAATAAATTAAAATTACAACAACATACTACTTTATACCCAATAGAATTAAAAAAAAGATAGGCTACACACAATGGCTCACACCTATAATCCCAACAATTTAGGAGGCTGAAGTGGGTGGATCACTTGAGCCCAGGAGTTTGAGACCAGCCTGGGCCACAGAGCAGGACCCCGTCTCTACAAAAAATTAAAAACTTAGCCAAGCATGTTGATGCATGCCTGTAGTACCAGCTACTCAAGAGCCTGAGGCAAGAAGATTGCTTGAGCCCAGGAAGTCAAGGCTGCACTGAGCTATCATTGTGCCACTGCACTCCAGCCTGGAATAAGACCGTGTCTCCAAAAAAAAAAAAAAAAAAAACTAGACAGCGAGAGAGAGGGAAAGAAAAAGGTAAGAAAGAAAAACATGCCGGGCGCGGTGGCTCACGCCTGTAATCCCAGCACTTTGGGAGGCCGAGGTGGGTGGATCACGAGGTCAGGAGATCGAGACCATCCTGGTCAACATGGTGAAACCCCGTCTCTACTAAAAATACAAAAAATCAGCTGGGCCTGGTGGCGCGTGCCTGTAATCCCAGCTACTCAGGAGGCTGAGGCAGGAGAATTGCCTGAACCCAGGAGGCGAAGGTTGCGGTGAGCCGAGATCGCGCCATTGCACTCCAGCCTGGGTAACAAGAGCGAAACTCCGTTTCAAAAAAAAAAAAAAAAAAAGAAAGAAAAACATTCCAAACTCCCACTGTGGTGATAGTTGTAAATTTACCAAAAGTCACTGAACTGTATATTTTATTTAAATTAGGTGGATTTCATAGTATGTAAATTGTCAGTCTTGGTAATAAAAAGGAAAAAAAGGTTTAAAAATACTTTTGGCCAGGTGCAGTGGCTGAAGCTTGCAATCCCAGCACCTTGGGAGGTGAGGGAGAAGGACTGCTTGAGCTCAAGAGTTCAAGACCAGCCTGAGTAACACAGCAAGACCTCATCTCTACAAAAAAATTGAAAGATCAGCTGAGCGTGGTGGCATGCACCTGTAATCCCAGCTACTTGGGAGGCTGAGGAGGGAAGATGATTTGGCCCAGGAGGCTGACCTCAGTGAGCCATGAATGCACCTTTGTACTCCAGCCTGAGTAACAGAGTGAGACCCTGTTCAAAAAAAACAAAAAACTTTAAATTTCACCTTTTCAAAGTGAGACTTAACATGTACCCATTCCAGAAGATATCAAAGAAATTGGTTCTTAAAATACAACAAAACTCCCTTAATTAGAGAACAGCAAATAAGTCATCTTAATAAATGTATAAGGGCCGGGCGCGGTGGCTAAAGCCTGTAATCCCAGCACTTTGGGAGGCCGACGCGGGTGGATCGCGAGGTCAAGAGATTGAGACCATCCTGGTCAACACGGTGAAACCCCGTCTCTACTAAAAATACAAAAAAATTAGCTGGGCATGGTGGTGCGTGCCTGTGATCCCAGCTACTCAGGAGGCTAAGGCAGGAGAATTGCCTGAACCCAGGAGGCGGAGGTTGCGGTGAGCCGAGATCGCGCCATTGCACTCCAGCCTGGGTAACATGAGTGAAACTCCGTCTCAAAAAAAAAAAAAAAAAAAAAGCTGCTGCTATAATAACCACTTTCATCTCCTCTATTTGTCTCTCATTCTCTACAAGAAAACTGCATGGCCACCTACCTGATCCATCCATTACTGTCCAACTTCAGCAAAACACTTGAGATTTCTCAGTAACCCTTTTACCTACCTTCTATCAATTGTTCCTCATTCTCTACAAAGATTACTTCAAACCTTTTACCTTTTCCTCAAAATTCTAAAGTCATTCCTTGCCACATCTTGGAAGAGCTTGAGGAGCAAATTATTCCATCCTTTTATTTCACCTTAGCTCAATAGTTTCCTCTCTTATTTGTTGTGATATTTGAGTCACCAACACAAATAGACTTTATCTGTAACTCTTAGTCAAGCTGATTCTCCATACTAGTACAAAAGATACGACTACTTCTTGCCATTCACAATGGCTCATGCCTGTAATCCCAGCACTTTGGGAAGCTGAGGCAGGCAGATCATTAGGTCAGGAGATAAAGACCATCCTGGCTAACACAGTGTAACTCCGTCTCCTTTAAAAATACAAAAAATTAGCCAGGCATGGTGGCAAACCACCAGTAGTCCCAGCAACTTGAGAGGCTGAGGCATGAGAACCCCTTGAACCTGAGGTGGAAGTTGCAGTGAGGCAAGATCAGATTGAGCCACTGCACTCCAGCCTGGGAAGCACAGTGAGATTCTGTCTCAAAAAAAAAAAAGGCTATTTCTTATGTCACCTATTATGGGTCATGCCCGTGCATTTGCCTTTTAACTTATTTATGTTTCCCCAATATATTACAATTAGTGCATCATACTTCTTTTTTAAATTACATACAGATTATATTACCTATAGATTTCATTTCAGGATTTAAAAAAGGGCATATTATAAAATATTTGTAATAAAAAAGGAGAGTTGGGTCTAACACATTTGAGAACCATGCTCTCTCTGATAAGCGCTGTTTATCAGAATGAATGAAAGGAAGTTCATATTGCTGAGTGACTCTTGCCTTTAGATACTCTGCTTTTCTTTGAAAACTTAGACTATTCCTTGTTTACCTCCTTGACTGTAACTTTATTCTAAATGTGGAGTACACCAAAGTTCTGTCATCTATTCCTACCTCTTAGAAAATCTCATCTTCACTTTGGGAGGCGGAGATGGACGGATCATTTGAGGTCAGGAGTTCGAGACCAGCATGACCAACATGGAGAAACCCCATCTCTACTAAAAATACAAAATTAGCTGGGCGTGATGGTGCATGCCTGCTACTCCGGAGGCTGAAGCAGGAGACTCGCTTGAACCAGGGAGGCAGTGAGCTGAGATCGCACCATTGCACTCCAGCCTGGGCAACAAGAGCAAAACTCTGTCTTTAAAATAAAAAAATTAAAAAAACTCATCTTCTACCAGGAATTCAATTAACACTGCTGTACGACTGACCCTCTGGCTCTCAACTTGCAAAGCATACAATCCACATTTCTAGATGCTTTCTAGCCCCTACAAACTCAAACTTCTCATATGCCTCCACAGCAGCTAGTTCACCTGTCCTTTTTATATAACAATTATTCAGACTCAAAATCTATGAATCATTTTTTTTTTTTTTGAGACAGAGTTTCGCTCGTTACCCAGGCTGGAGTGCAATGGCGCGATCTCGGCTCACCACAACCTCCGCCTCCTGGGTTCAGGCAATTCTCCTGCCTCAGCCTCCTGAGTAGCTGGGATTAC
This sequence comes from Sapajus apella, assembly GCF_009761245.1. Taxonomy (NCBI): domain Eukaryota; kingdom Metazoa; phylum Chordata; class Mammalia; order Primates; family Cebidae; genus Sapajus; species Sapajus apella. The sequence goes on along the minus strand of NW_022437014.1, from coordinate 10,453,375 downwards.
AGGCATGTGCCACCATGCCCAGCTAATTTTTTGTATTTTTAGTAGAGACGGGGTTTCACCGTGTTGACCAGGATGGTCTCAATCTCTTGACCTCGTGATCCACCCGCCTCGGCCTCCCAAAGTGCTGGAATTACAGGCTTGAGCCACTGCGCCCGGCCTATGAATCATTTTTTACACCCCCTTCTACTTCTCTCCTGACGTGCAATGAGTCCCAAGGTGTAATTAATTCTTGCTTGGGAATAATGTCTGGAATATGTCCATTTCTTCCCCATTATCAGTGTTTTGATTTAGCTTCTTAACATCTCACACCTAGACTACTACTTCCTAATTGAGTTTCCCACCTCCAGGTTCTTCTCACTCTAATCCATCCTGGTAGATACTGCCAGATCAACATTCCCAAACCATCATTCGTTTTTTATTATTTTTTGAGACAGAGTCTCGCTTTGTCACCTAGGCTGGAGTACAGTGGCACAAAACTCACTGCAACCTCCATCTCCCTGGCTCAAGCACATTTCGCCCGTTTCAGCTGGGATTACAGGTGCCCGCCACCACCCCCAGCTAATATTTTGTATTTTTAGTAGAGATGGGGTTTCACCATGTTGGCCAGGCTGGTCTCAAACTCCTGACCTCAAGTGATCCACCTGCCTTGGCCTCCCAAAGTGCTGGAATTACAGGCATGAGTCACCATGCCCAGCCCAAAATCATCATTCTGATTATGTCATTAGCTCCTCAATAGCGGTCCAAAACTCAATAAAATCTAAATTCTTCAGCTTGAAATTCAAAGACCTTTATAATCTGATTTTGAGTTACCTTTTTCAATTTAATCTTTTACTACTTCCCCACATTCCAGACAATAAGAGTTCCTTTAAAATGTCTCTTAACTTCCTCTCAGACCTGTATCACTTCAAGCAAAGAGCTCTTTAAAATTCACCTGATCCCAGGCTCATACTGTCGCTGCTAAGGGTAAAAGAACTATACAATATGTTTTCAGAACAATTCATCATTGAATAGCCTGTTTCACACCCTGAACTCTGGCTCTTTAATCTTCATTATCCTGAATCTGAACTCTGATCCTACTTTGGCTGCCCTGCCAACGGCTTCATGTTAATGGTAAACTGTATGCTTCAGAATCATACTCACATATATAGGACTTCCTAAACTGTGTTCAGGGGTAATCCTGGGCTGATTGCTTTGCACTCTCTAGTTACTGCTTGGCCCTTACTTTTTTCTTTTTTTTTTTCCCCCACAGGGAGTCTCACTCTGTCACCCAGGCTGGAGTACAGTGGTCCAATCCTGACTGACTGCAACCTCTCCTTCCCAGTTCAAGCGATTCTCCTGCCCCAGCCTCCCACATAGCTGGGATTACAGGCATGTGCCACCAAGTCTGGCTAATTTTTTTTGTATTTTTAGTAGAGACAGAGTTTCAATATGTGGGCCAAGCTGGCCTCAAACTCCTGACCTCAAGCGATCCATCCGCCTTGGCCTCCCAAAGTGCTGGGATTACAGGCTTGAGCCACCGCACCTGAACAACTTCTTAGCAGTGTTTATATTGTACAGAATTATGTATTCTGTACAAAATTCCTTTATATTTAGTTTTACTAAAAGGCAGTTTCATTTTGGGAGTGGACACACTTAACCAGTCTGGGTAGTAACAGACAATTTATGTGGAACTGTGTTCCCCAAAGAAGACTGAAAATCAAAGCTCAGGTAATTCATCCCAAAGACAAACCATCTGCAAATAAACATGAGTTGAATATACACTAACTGGATCCTGCTTTTCAACCTGTAGATATTTCAGTCAGTCATACCTAAGATGATCAAATAAAGAGCAAATGTAATTACTTTTACTCTAATTTCACTAATGGTCTAACAATCAACAAGAAGATGTTTACATCCAACCAGGTGGTTGATATATACTTCTTTAAATGTCAGACATTTTCCTTTATGCAAGAAGCTTGGGGGGCAGGCACCTCCATTATAAAGAATTCCAAGTGGGGATCCAAATTTCTCTATTTTCTCAAATAGTAAGCAGGCTACACACACACACATTCTATTGAGAGCTATGTGCCAAATATTTCATATGTGTATGCATTTTACATACACATTAATTCATTTAAACTTTATATGATGTAGATACTATTACAACTGCCATTTTATATACAAAGAAACTGAGCTTAACTAACTCGCCCAAGATCATATAAACAGAAGTGGGCCAAGATCGGAATCCAAGAGGTGTGACTTCAAAGTCCCACAAGATTAAGTACTCCAATTGTCTGAAGTATATCCAGCAAATTAGAGGCTCCTAGGACATAAAACTATGCCACTAGAGTATTTCAAGGAGTATTTTAATGTACTCAATCATTCAATCATATGTTTATATCAATATAAAACTTTATTTCATACTCTGGATCATAATCCAATTCTGCTTTAATTTTCCTACTCAAATTGTTCCAACTTTGGCTACTGGAAACTCTTTCAGTTGGTTCCTTTGCTCCTTTGCCATAGGCCTGTCAATGTGAAATGTTATTGTTTTTAGACTACTCCTTATTTTTTGATACAACAAGATACTCAAGGTTCATCTTACAGTATATGTATTTCCTGCCTCAAGCACAGAATCAACCACTTCTCCAAGAAGCCCTAGTTTATTTTATTGGAGAGTAGTATTAGAAAATAAGATCCGGGGAAAGGTGTATTGGCTCACACCTGTAATCCCAACACTTTAGCAGGCTGAAGTGGGAGGAGTACTTGAGCCCAGGAGTTCAGCCAGCCTGGGTAACATAGGGAGACCCCCTCTTCTATAAAAATAGAAAAATTTGGCTGATCACAGTGACTCATGCCTGTAACGCCAGCATTTTGGGAGGGCAAGTCAGGTGAATCACTTCAGCTCTGGAGTTCAAGAATAGCCTGGGCAGCATAGCAAAACCCCATCTCTATGAAAAATACAAAAATTAGCTGTATGTGGTGGCAAGAACCTATAGTCTCAGCTACCTGGGAAGCTGAGGTGCAAAGATGGCTTAAGCCCAGAAGACAGAGGTTGCTGTGAGCTGAGATCACGCCACCGCACTCCAGCCTGGGTGACAGGGCCAGACCTGTCTCAAAAGAAAGAAAGAAAGAAAAAAAAATTAGCTGAGCATTGTGGCATATACCTGAGGTCTCAGTCCCAGCTATTTGGGAGGCTGAGGTGGGAGGATAGCTTGAGTCCAAAAGGTCATCGCTGCAGTGAACACGCCACTGCATTCCAGCCTGGGTGACAGAGCAAGACCCCTGTCTAAAAAAAGAAAGAGAAACTAAGATCTGGGCACTAGGCGCACGCCTAGGTATTGTTTCTTTCAACTTTCTCAGCTAATAAAGAATAGAAATATATGTGTGTATATTAATTCAAGTATATACATATATCTATAAATATTTCTACATGTTAACATGGAACTATTTTGTGCTAGTCTCTCCAGCTCGAATCCATTACTACAAAGATTATTCTACCCTCCTCCCCTTGCTTAACTGTAAATTCTACTCCAACAGTGAGAAGCCTGCCTCCTGCCATCCATTTACTTAATTCTTCAATTGTAGTATATACATACACAATCAGTATCAGAATTGTTAACTTCTATCCATTTGGGAAGTAATTTTATCAATTAAAGTATAAGGGTTATGTACAGTTCCTTTTGTCTTACAAATTCCATTCATTTCCAGAGTTACTTAAGTCAGCACCTTCCTCCCTTTTAGCAAGGTTGCTTCACTCATTTGTGATCGTTTCTCCTGTTAAGGTCTGCATTCCTGAAATTCCTTGACCTCCTAAAAAGGTTTTTATATTTGCACACATTAAAGTTTACTCTTAGCCTCAGCACAGTGGATCACACCTGTAATCCCAGAACTTCTGGAGGCCAAGGCAGGCAATGACTTGAGGCCAGAAGTTCGAGAACAGCCTGGCCAACATGGTGAAACCCCATCCCTATTAAAAATACAAAAATTAGCTGGGCATTGTGGTGCACACCTGTAATCCCAGCTACTTGGAAGGCTAAGGCAGGAGAGCTGCTTGAACCTGGGAGGTGGAGGCTGCAGCAGGCCACGATCATGCCACTGCACTCCAGCCTGGGAGACAGAATAAGACTCTGTCATTTAAAAATAACTAAATAGCTGGGCGCGGTGGCTCAAGCCTGTAATCCCAGCACTTTGGGAGGCCGAGGCAGGTGGATCACGAGGTCAAGAGATCGAGACCATCCTGGTCAACATGGTGAAACCCCATCTCTACTAAAAAAATACAAAACATTAGCTGGGCATGGTGGCGCATGCCTGTAATCCCAGCTACTCACGAGGTTGAGGCAGGAGAATTGCCCGAACCCAGGAGGCGGAGGTTGTGGTGAGCCGAGATCGCGCCATTGCACTCCAGCGTGGGTAACAAGAGTGAAACTCCGTCTCAAAAAAAAAAAAAAAAAAAAAACTAAATAGGCCAGTCGTGGCGGCTCATGCCTATAATCCCAGCACTTTGGGAGGCTGAGGCAGGTGGATCATTTGAGGTCAAGGAGTTCCAGACCAGCCTGGCCAACACAGTGAAACCCTGTCTCTACAAAAAATACCAAAATTAGCCGGGGTCATGGCAGGCACCTGTAATTCCAGCTACTCAGGAAGCTGAGGCAGGAGAATCACTTGAGCCTGGGAGCAGAGGCTGCAGTGAGCTGGGATCATGCCATTGCACTCCAGCCTGGGCCACAGAGTGAGCCTATGTCAAAAAGAAAGGAAAAGGAAAAACGGAAAGGAAAGGAAGGCAGGAAGGCAGGTTTACTCTTTGTGCTGTAAAGTTCTATGGGTTTGACAAATGCATAATGTCATGTGTCCACCATTACAGTGTCAAACAGAATACTTTCATGAAGCAGTAATTTTAACTGAATTAAATGATACAACTCTCAGTGGGAACAGCATGGTAAGGAAGAAAGAAGATGAAGTCAAGAGCTGTGAGATGAATCCACTGATACACCACAAATAGACTAGGACTGGCAATTACCCTCTGGATCTCAGTAGTTCCACTATAAAATGGGGGTTCAATTAGACTAATAATACACACCATTTATTAAACACTCTGTGTCAGGAATGGTGCTAAGCACATCACATGTATTGCCTCGTTTATTTCTAACAACACTATAAAGTAGACACTAAGAGAGCAGGACGTCCACCTTCAGAACGGGAACTTTTGTACAAAACAGAGAATTAAATAACGGTGATACTGAAAAACGCAAGAATATTTTTGCTCAGAGGCATGTCCAGTGTTACAGCATGGAAAAGGGAGGCCAGCAAAACACTGGGCCAAATCTCCACAGTCTCTTCAGAAAGAAGACAGCTCAGGCTGTTGGATTCTCTTACACACATGCCAGTAAGAAAAAAAGCATCACCTGGGGACAGGATACACTGATACAGTATTTGCAGAATCCTAAGAAGTATATCCCTGAAACAAAAATTATCTTCGCCAGCATCAGTAAGAAAGAAAAGGCAGACTTGATAGCTTACCTAAAAAAACTACTAACGGCTAGGAACAGTGGTTCATGCCTGTAATCCCAACATTTTGGGGGGCTGAGGCAGGTGGAACACCCGAGGTCAGGAGTGCGAGACCAGACTCGTAAATATGGTGAAACCCCATCTCTACTAAAAATACAAAATTTAGTCAGGCACAGTGGTGGGCGCCTGTAATTCCAGCTACTAGGGAGTCCGAGGCAAGAGAATCGCTTGAACCTGGGAGACAGAGATTGCAGTGAGCTGAGATCACGTCACTGCACACCAACCTGGGTGACAAGAGCGAAACTCCATCTCAAAGAAAGTAAAAAAAGAAAACTGGCTGTGGTTAAATGAATATGCTTGGTTTTTTAAATTTTACTTCTTACGTTTCTTAGACGGGGTCTTGCTTGTCACCCAGGCAGGAGTGCAGTGGCTGGATCACAGCTCACTAAAGCCTTGACCTGCTGGCTCAGGTGATCCTCCCATTTCAGCCTCCAGAGTAGCTGGAACTACAGGTATTCACCACCAAACCTGGTTAATTTTGTTATTGTTGTTGTTGTTTTTATTTGTTGTATTTTTTTTAGAGATGGGGTTTCACCATATTGATCAGGCTGGTCTCGAACTCCTGACCTTACATGATCGGTCCACCTCGGCCTCCCAAAGTGCTGGGATTACAGGTGTGAGCCACTGCACCCGGCCTCGGCTTTTTGTAGAGATGGGGTTTTGCCATGTTGCCTAGGCTGGTCTCAAACTCCTAAACTCAAGTGATTTGCCTGCCTCAGTCTCCCAAAGTGCTGAGATTACAGGTGTGAGCTATCATGAAGGTCTTGGTTTTTTTTAATTTTAATAGTTATTCCAATTAGGTAAATGCTATCACTCTTTTCCCCTTCTAAAGATATGATTGAACTTCATTAATAATCTTCAACTTTTCATCAAGATGGTGAATGCCATCTTAAAACCTATTGGAGATTCGTTTTATATTTAGATTTATGTAACTCGTTATTCGAACATATTTAAATGCCGGCAAAATTCCTTCAGTCTCAGAACCAAGCATGATTCACCTGTGTTTTGTGTTTGCCTCCTAACAGCAACAGCTGAAGATAAGGCAGCAATGTCTACATTTTTGGCCTTAACTATGCCAAGCTAATTAGAATTCCTTGTATTTAAAATGCTTCCTTTTGCTTACTGAAAAGCACTTTAGGATGTGGTTTATGTGTAGTTATCAAATAAAGGATAATTAACACTTTAAAATAAAATAGGCCAGCAGTGTTGGTTCATACCTATAAACCTAGTACTCTGGGAGGCAGAGACAGGCGTATAACCTGAGATCAGGAGTTTTGATATCAGCCTGGACAACGTGGTGAAACCCGTCTCTACTTAAAATATGAAAATTAGCTGGGCATGGTGGCAGAAACCTGTAGTCCCAGCTATTCAGGAGGCTAAGTTAGGAGAGTCCCTTGAACCAGGGAAGGAGAGGTTGCAGTGAGCTGAGATAGTGCCACTCCACTCCAGCCTGGTGACACAGCGAGATTCCATCTCCAAAAAAAAAAAAAAAGGCCAGGTGTGGCTCATGTCTATAACCTCAGCACCTTGGGAGGCCAAGGTGGGAGGATCACGAGGTCAGGAGTTCAAGACCTGCCTGACCAACTTGGAGAAACCCCATCTCTACCAAAAATACAAAAAAATTAGCTGAGCATAGTGGCATATGGCTGTAATCCCCGAGAGGAGGCTGAGGCAGGAGAATTGCTGAACACAGGAGGCAGAGGCTGTAGTAGGCCAAGATCAGGCCACTGCACTCTAGCCTGGGCAACAGAGCAAGACTCCATCTAGGGGGTGGGAAGAAGGAAGTTTCAAAAACAGGCTGGACACAGTGGTTCATGCCTGTAATCCCAGCACTTTGGGAGGCCAAAGCATGGAGATCACAATATCAGGAGTTCGAGACCAGCCTGACCAACATGGTGAAACCCAATCTCTACTAAAAATACAAAAATTAGCCAGGCATTGTGGCATGCTCTCATAACCATAGCTGTTCGGGCAGCTGAGGCAGGAGAATCACTTGAACCCAGGAGGCGGAGATTTCAGTGAGCACCACTGCACTCCAGCCTGGCAACGGAGTGAGGCTCCATTTCAAAAAAGAAACTAAAAAAGGAGTTTCAAAAACAAACCACTCCAGCCAGGAGCAATGGCTCATGCTTGTAAACCCAGCACTATGAGAGGCCGTGGTGGGCAGATCACAAGCTCAGGAGGTCAGGAGTTCCAGACCAGCCTGGTCAACATAGTGAAACCCCGTCTCTACCAAAAATACAAAAATTAGCCAGGCGTGGTGGTAGGTGCCTGTAATCCCAGCTACTCAGGAGACTGAGGCAGGAGAATTGCTTGAATCCAGGAGGCGGAGGATGCAGTAAGCCGAGATCATGCCACTGCACTCCAACCTAGGCAACACAGCTAGACTCCATCTCAAAAAAAAAAAAAAAACCTGTCAAGCAACATTCATCTTTCAAGCTAATTCTAATTTTCCAGATTATTCATGTTTTTTCCTAACACAATTCACAGTGCATCACAGTATTCATTCTACTTGACTCTATTCTGAAGTCAAATTTCTTTTTCTTCTGTTTTTTTCTTTTTTGTTTTTTTTTGAGATGGAGTCTTGCTCTGTGGCCCAGTCTGGAGTACAGTGGCACAAACTCGGTTCAGTGCAACCTCGCCTCCCGGATTCAAACAATTCACCTGCCTCAACCTCCTGAGTAGCTGGGATTACAGGTGTGTGCCACCATGCCCAGCTAATTTTTCTATTTTTAGTAGAGACAGCATTTCATCATGTTGACCAGGCTGGTCTCGAACTCCCAACCTCGTGATGTGCCCACCTCAGCCTCCCACAGTGCTGGGATTACAGGCATTGGCCACCATACCCAGCCTCTTCTTTTTCTTTCTAAAGATAGAGTCTTGCACTCTCTGCCCAGGCTACAGTACAGTGAGACAGACCATGTCTCACTGCAGCCTAAAACACCTGGTCACCAATCCACCAGCCTAAGACTCCCAAGTAACCAGGACTATAAGTATGTACCACCATGTCCAGTTAACTTTTTTTTTTTGTGGTACAGCAGGGTCTTGCCGTGTTGTCCAGATTATTCTCAATCAGTCCTTCTGTCTCAGCCTCCCAAAGTGCTGAGGTTATACAGGTATGAGACACCACATCCAGCCACAAATGATTCTTGGGAACTGGGCTGGGCACAGTGACTCACGCCTGTAAACCCAGCACTTTGGGAGGCAAGGCGGATGATCATTTGAGGCCAGGAGTTTGAGACAAGCCTGGCCGACATGGTGAAACCCCATCTCTACTTAAAAATACAAAAAATAGCTGGATGTAGGGGTGCACACCTGTAGTCCCAGGTACTTGGGAGGCTGAGGTACAAGAATCACTTGAGCCTGGGAAGCAGAGGTTGCAGTGAGCAAAGACAATGCCACTGCACTCCTGCCTGGGCAACAGACTGAGACTCTGTCTCTAAATAAATACATAAATATGAGAACCTTATATTATTCATTTAAAAGATATTCCAGCTGGGCACAGCAGCTCATGCCTATAATCCCAGCACTTTGGGAGGCTGAGGCAGGCAGATTACAAGGTTGGGAGTTCGAGACGAGCCTGGGCAACATAGTGACACCCTGTTTCCAAAAAAAAAAAAAAAAAAACCAAAAAATAAAATAAAAGTCATATTCCAGGACAGGGGCAGTGGCTCAACGCTGTGCTCCCAGCACTTTGAAAGGCCAAGGTGGGCAGATAACTTAGGTCAGGTGTTCAAGGTCACCCTGGAAAACATACTGAAATCCCATTTCTACTAAAAATACCAAAATTAGCCAGGTATGGCGGAATGACTCTGTAGTCTCAGCTGTTTGTGAGGCTGCAGCTCGAGAATCTCTTGAACCTGGGAGGCAGAGGTTGCAGTGAGCTGAGATTACACCACCACCACTGTACTCCAGACTAGGGACGAGAGTAAGACTCCATCTCAAAAGGGAAAAAAAAAGAACATGTTCCAGAAAGGTGTTCACAGGTTTTTTGATTTTATAAATCCTCTTAGGGGCAGAGCACAGTGGCTCACACTTGTAATCCCAGCACTTTGGGAGGCAGAGGTGGGTGGATCACCTGAGGTCAGGAGTTCAAGACCAGCCTGGCAAACATGGTGAAATCCCATCTCTGCTAAAAACGCAAAAATTTGGCCAGGCACAGTGGCTCACACCTATAATCCCAGCACTTTGGAAGGCCGAGGTGGGTGGATCATCTGAAGTCAGGAGTTCAAGACCGGCCTAGCCAAGAGAGTAAAACACTGTCTCAACTAAAAATACAAAAATTAGTCAGATGTGATGGCGGGCACCTATACTACCAGGTACTTGGGAGGCTGAGGCAGAACTGCTTGAACCCGGGAGGCAGAGGTTGCAGTGAGCCAAGAACGTGCCACTGCACTCCAGCCTGGGCAACAAGAGCAAGACTCCATCTCAGGGAAAAAAACAAAAAAACAAAACTTGCTGAGTATGGTGACGTGCGCCTGTAATACCAGCCACCCAAGGGGCTCAGGCAACAGGCAGAGGTTGCAGGGTGCCAAGATCATGCCACTGCACTCTAGCCTGAACTACTCCATTTCTTTTTTTTTCTTTTTTTTTTTTTTTTTTTAAGACGGAGTTTCACTCATGTTACCCAGGCTGGAGTGCAATGGCGCGATCTCGGCTCACCGCAACCTCCGCCTCCTGGGTTCAGGCAATTCTCCTGCCTCAGCCTCCTGAGTAGCTGGGGTTACAGGCACACACCACAATGCCCAGCTAATTTTTTGTATTTTTAGTAGAGACGGGGTTTCACCGTGTTGACCAGGATGGTCTCGATCTCTTGACCTCGTGATCCACCCGCCTCGGCCTCCCAAAGTGCTGGGATTACAGGCTTGAGCCACCGTGCCCGGCCGAAATTCCATTTCAAAATAAAAAAAAAACCTCTTGCCCAAGAGAACAGGTTTCTTTAGACTACGAAGGGGTCCAAGACACATTTAAAAATGTTAAGAACCCTGCTCTGGAGGGAAAAGCTCTGTTGCCAAGGCCAGAGTGCAGCAGCACAATCAGGGTTCACTGTAACCTCAACCTCCCAGGTTCAAGCAAACCTCCCATCTCAGTTTAGCAAGTAGCTGAACTACAGGCACATGCCACCCCCATCCAACAGTTTTATTTCTGTAGAGATGAGGTCTCGCTATATTGACCAGGCTGGTCTCAAGCTCCTGGACTCAAGTGATCCTCCCTCCTCTGCCTCCCAAAGTTCTGTGTGAACCACTAGGCCTGGCTGAAAATACTCTTCAAAATACTTTTTGGGAAGGCAGAAGGACTATAACAAAAATAGAATACTGACTCTGTTATTTACTGGGTATGTGATTTAACTTGGTTTCAATTTTGTCATCTGTAAAATGCGGATAACTACAAGGAAGTTTTATGAGCATTAAAATGATAATATATAATGTTATCTACCACAGTGACTGACTCACAAGAGCTGTTTGATATTAGTGTCTATGCCCTTCTCAATCTCTACATGCTACAGCCTATCATATCAAGACTCTGATGCTTAAGATCCAACTTTAAAACTTTTCAACAGTTTTCCTATAAAAACTCAAGTCTCCTATTAGCCCTAACCCACTCTGTCCACTCTAAAATCCACTGCATCCTAGTATTTACCTTTCATTTGTATTTTGTTGTTTTCTCTGAGCCAGCTTTGGCTCTGTCGCCCAGGCTGAAGTACAGTGGCTTTATGACAGCTAACTGCAATCTCTGCCTCCTGGACTCAAGCCATCCTCCCACGTCAACCTCCCAAGTAGCTTGGACTACAGGTGCACATCACCATGCTTGGCTAATTTTTGTATTTTTTGTAGAGACAAGGTTTTGCCATGTTGCCCATGCAGGTTTCAAGTTCCCGAGCTCAGGCAAGCCGCCTGCCTCGGCCTCCCGAAGTGGTGGGATCACAGGCGTGAGCCACCAAGCCTGGCCTATTTAACACGAACTTGTACATTCAGGTATTAAATGCCCTAGCCAGTTGCTTTTTGTTTTGTTTTGTTTTGTTTTTTGACACAGAGTTTTGCTCTTCTTGCCCAGGTTGGAGTGCAGTGGTGCCATCTCAGCTCACGGCAACTCCGCCTCCTGGGTTCAAGTGATTCTCCTGCCTCAGCCTCCTGAGTAGCTGGGGTTACAGAAGCGCACCATCACGCCCTGCTGATTTTTTGTATTTTTAGTGGAGGCAAGGTTTCATCATGTTGGCCAAACTGGTTTCAAACTCCTGACCTCAGGTGATCCCCACCAGTCTCAGCCTCCCAACTACAGGGGATTACAGGCAAGGGCCACTGTGCCCAGCCGACAAACTTTTATTAAGTGAACTTCCAACACCACAGCTTATAAAAATTTTTTTTTTTTTTGAGACGGAGTTTCGCTCTTGTTACCCAGGCTGGAGTGCAATGGCGCCATCTCGGCTCACCGCAACCTCCGCCTCCCGGGTTCAGGCAATTCTCCTGCCCCAGCCTCCTGAGTTGCTGGGATTACAGGCACACGCCACCATGCCCAGCTAATTTCTTATATTTTTAGTAGAGACGGGGTTTCACCGTGTTGACCAGGATGGTCTCGATCTCTTGACCTCGTGATCCACCCGCCTCGGCCTCCCACAGTGCTGGGATTACAGGCTTGAGCCACCGCGCCCGGCCTGCTTATAAATTTTTTTAAGAGACAGAGTCTCACTCTGTGCCTGGGCTGCAATGCACTGGCATGATCAGGGTCTCACTCTGCACCCAGACTGCAGTGCAATGGCACAATCATAGCTCACTAGGGGCTCAAGAGTAGTGAGCTATGATTGTGCCAGTGCTTGCTTTCCAGAGTAGCTGGGACCACAGGCTTGAGACACCACGCCCAGCATCACTGCTCTTGATTTGTTGCTTCGACTTAATCACATTTCCACCTTGATGTACTCAAAATGTTTTTATTAGACATAAACTTTTCTAATCACATTTGTGCTCTCTACACAAATGTGATCATTATTTCCTATCACAATTTACAGACTTTCAAAAATTGATTTGGTTTCTACTGAAATAAAATGTAGAAGAACACAGTAAGCTAAATGATGGAAATGAATCCCTTAAAAACAAAATTTATTTTAAAGTCTAAAAGGTATGCAACGTTTACCACACATAATCTCAAATTGTTTTATGGGAGGAAGAGCTTGAAAATTTCAAACATAAAATACAACCAGAATAGAATATTATTTGGTATTAAAAAGGAATGAGGCCAGGTGCAGTGCCTCATCCCTGTCATCCCAGCATTTTGGGAGGCCAAGGCAGGCGGAACACTTGAGGTCAGGAGTTCAAGACCATCCTGGCCAACATGGTGAAACCCGTCTCCACTAAAAATACAAAAATTAGCCAGACGTGGCGGCAGGAGGCTGAGGCAGAAGCACTTGAACCTGGGAAGTGGAGGTTGCAGTGAGCCAAGACTGCACCACAGCCCTCCAGCCTGGGCAACAGAGTCTCAGTCACTGACAAAAAAACAAAACAAAACAAAAAAAACAAAGTTGTGCATGGTGGGTCATGCCTGTAATCCCAGCACTCCCAGCACTTTGGGAGGCTGAGGCGGGCGGATCACGAGGTCAGGAGTTGGAGAATAGCCTGGCCAACATACTGAAACCCTGTCTCTACTAAAAATACAAAAAAACTAGCTGGTCATGGTGGTGGGCGCCTGTAATTCTAGCTACTCAGAAGGCTGAAGCAGGAGAATCGCTTGAACCCGGGAGGTAGAGGCTGTAGCAAGGCGAGGTCGCACCACCACACACCAGCCTGGTTGACAGTGCAACACTCTGTCTCAAAAAAAAGGACTGGGCGCGGTGGCTCACGCCTGTAATCCCAGCACTTTGGGAGGCCGAGGTGAGCGGATCACGAGGTCAAGAGATGGAGACCATCATGGCCAACATGGTGAAACCCCGTTTCTACTAAAAATACAAAAATTAGCCGGGTGTGGTGGCGTGCACCTGTAGTCCCAGCTGCTCAGGAGGCTGAGGCAGGACAATCGATTGAACTGGTGAGTCGAAGGTTGCACTGAGTCGAGATCGCACCATTGTACACCAGCACGGTGACAGAGCTAAACTCCATCGAAAAAAAGAAAAAGAGAAAGAGAAAGAAAGGAAGAGGAAGAGGAAGGGAGAGGGAGTGAGGGAGAGAGGGAGTGAGGGAGAGAGGGAGTGAGGGAGAGAGGGAGGGGGAGAGAGAGAGAGAAAGGGAGGGAGGGAGAGAGGGAAGGAAGGAGAGAAGGAAGGAAGGAAGGACTGAAGGAAGGACTGAAGGACGGACTCACCAGGGGGCGGTGGCTCATGCCTGTAATCCCAGCACTCTGGGAGGCCTAGGCAGGCAGATCACGAGGTCAGGTGATCTAGGCCATCCTGGCTAACAACGATGAAACCCTCCCCCGCCCCCGCTTCTCTACTCGAAAATACCAAAAAAATTAGCCAGCGTGGTGGCAGGGGCCTGTAGTCCCAGCTACTCAGAAGGCTGAGGCAGGAGGATCACTTGAACCTGGAAGGTGGAGGCTGCAGAGAGCCAAGATCGCGCCACTGCACTCCTGCCTGAGCTACAAAGCGAGATTCCATCTCAAAAAAAAGAGGGGGGGAATGAAGTCCTGATACATGCTACGACATGGATGAACCTTGAAAACACCATGTTCAGTGAAACAAACCAAGCAAAGCATGTAGACACATATTGTATGACTCTTTTTATAGGCAAATCTAGACAGAAAATATACTGGTGGTTACCTGAGGCTGGGGGGAGAGAGAATGGGGAGTGACTGCTAAATGGCTTCTAGAGATTCTTTTTGGGATGACGAATTAAATAGTGGTTGATGGATGTAGAACTTAATATTTAGTTTTAGAATATCAATGAATTATATGCTTTAGAAAGCTGAAATTTTTGGTATGTGAATCATATTTCAATAAAGCTTATTATTTAATTTTTTTAAGTTGCCACTGAAAAGCCACAATAATTTTGTTGGCAAAGGAAATCATGAAGTCACTGAAAAACTAACCTGTAATGTTAGCCAGGTCAACCTCCAAATTCCTTCTCCCATTCCTAACAAGAATGAAACTAGAGACAGTGTGTGAATCAAAGAATTCCAGACACAATTGGCTGTTAGCTAGAATAGTAAGTGGCTTCCTGGGCTCTGTCACTAATAAACTGTAGGGGGCTTCCAGCCTCGGTGATTACGGAAGTAGTACTTTTCATCAGCAAGCTCAAGAAGGAATGTCAAAATAGGATGACACTTGCCTAGCCGCTCTACAAAAAACTGAAAAACCAGGAGTGTCATCTACACACTCCTAAGTCTATGCAAGTGTCAGCCTGCCCCCACCCAACACCAGCCAGCAGCGTGCACCATTCAGCCACATCTCAACTTGAGCCTTACAAATAGACACTTACACTAAAAACTCCTTAGATCTCATTTGTTTAAAATGACAGATCTACACCCCTCACAAGGTTCTCACTCAACGCCTTCCAGCCTCCGCCCTGCCCCTGCCCACCCCCAAACCTACACACGTGTTAGCCCGACACCGCCCCACCGGGTCCCACGTGCACCTGGTCTAACACACTCCCCACGTGTGGGCGCCCCACGGGCTTCCTCAGGTAGCTGAGATCACCCCGTGACCCCGGGTCTCTCGAGATATGAGACGGGAAGGACGAGGCCCTAAGTCCCTGAGGTCCCAACCCTGCGGGGAGTGTCCACACCCATCCTCCATACTAACCCCAACAAGTCGAAGGGCCGGGGGCGACTGCCCCTTTAAGACGCGGCCCAGTTGTCGCCCGCAGAGAGGGGCGCAACAAGGCCTACACAACCCCCACTCCGTTCGCCCGCCCACGTCTAGTCGCCTCACCTCGGGCCGCCGGGCCCCGCCGCCGCGGCGGCGGCGGAGGGGGGGCGGAGTGCGGGCGGGGTCCGGAGGGGGGGGTCGCCCCGCCGACGGTGGAGCCGCGGTTCGCTCTCTGAGGCCGTGGGACGGTGACTGCGTTGGGTGTGGACGCTCCTAGCTCGCTCCCTCCGCGGCTCCTGGGACCCCAAGATGGCGGCGGCGCTGAGGCGGCTGCGGGCGCTGGGCCGGCGGCGGCGGCGGCCACTTTCACTCACTGAGAGGAGCGGAGCAGGGACACGGGGAGCCATGGCGGGGGGGAGGAGAGGCGCCATAGCCAGGCCAGAACAATCGAGCGGCTACTCGGGTGGCTTACCCCCGCCCCGCCCACACTCACTGCTCGTCGCTTGCCCGTGGCCACCCGCAGTGCCGCTGCCGTCGGCCTCGTGCAGCTTGCACCCCGCCGCTGCCACCTGACGCCCGGTGCGGACCGGGGTTCCAGGGGAGACCCTGATCCATGCCATCTGAGTACAGATTGGTCGAGGCTGGGACTGGCGAAGATTGCCGAAAGGCAGCGGGGAGGAGGAGGAGGATGTCATCGCTACAGTGAGCAAGCAGATCTCGCGGGAGGAAATGTCGCGAGAGCTTTGTAGGCCCGCAACTGCCTAGGCAAGGTTACTTTTCCCGGAAGTAGCGTCAATTGAAACCGCCCGGGATCCTGGGAATATTTGTTCCTGCAGGCTAGAGGTGGGAATGTGTCGCCAAATTGACAACTTGAGGGGAAGGAAAGGCTCGCGGCTGGTATTTTATTACCAGTTTCTGACCCCTTTGGATGGGGTTGTAGATTGTAGGGAAAGTGCCTGGCGTGTACTCTATTATACAGTAATTAGTTTGGGGCTGCCACTTAGACTCGGACCAAGAGCGCGATAGGTTAGGTAAGACAGCATAGTTAGATAATATGTCTAAGTGAAGGTTTTAGGATACAGGGACTTGGGAACACGCAGACCTCTTATCGGAAATGCCAACCTGTTCTCACATCCACACACTATGCCTCTGAAAAGTGAATAGCTTTTACCTGTGCCAATAATACAATTTGGGTCCACTGCCACCCACATTTTCTAAACTTGGGGGAGGGGTCTCGTAGGCTGGTCCCAGTCTCCTGGCCTGAGGTGATTCAGGCAGGAGGATCACCTCAGGCCGGGAATTTAGAGCAGTCCATTAGACTGGCTGACATGGGGAGACCCTATCAATATAAAAAAGAAAAAATAGGCCGGACCTGTAACCCCAGCGCTTTGGGAGGCTGAGGCAGATGGATCACCTGAGGTCAGGAGTTCAAGACCAAGCTGGCCAACATGGCAAAACCCCATCTCTACTAAAAATACAAAAAAAGGGCCGGGCGCGGTGGCTCAAGCCTGTAATCCCAGCACTTTGGGAGGCCGAGGCGGGTGGATCACGAGGTCAAGAGATCGAGACCATCCTGGTCAACATGGTGAAACCCCGTCTCTACTAAAAATACAAAAAATTAGCTGGGCATGGTGGCGTGTGCCTGTAATCCCAGCTACTCAGGAGGCTGAGGCAGGAGAATTGCCTGAACCCAGGAGGCGGAGGTTGCGGTGAGCCGAGATCGCGCCATTGCACTCCAGCCTGGGTGACAAGAGCAAAACTCCGTCTCAATTAAAAAAAGAAAGAAAGAAAGAAATGTAATCGACTCAACTACTAGGGTCTGTGGTGAGAATTATCTAGTGGAAAGCCTAGGTGTAGATAAGAATTCGAACTTACTAAAAGTTAAATATGCCGTTATGTCTGTTCCTTTGTGTCTCATTTTTTAATCCATTTCAATCTGGCCCTTAGTATTTGTCTGAGGTCATCAAGTAGCCTTCTTGTGCTGAATTAACTGGCCTTTAAAAAGTTAAATTTGCAGCTAGGCACAGTGGCTCACGCCTGTAATCCCAGCAGTTTGGGAGGCCGAGGTGGGCAGATTTGACGTCAGGAGTTCGAGGCTGGCTTGGCCAACATGGTGAAATCCATCTTTTTAGTAAACTACAGAAATTTAGAAAAAAGGAAAAGTACAGAAATCAGCTGGGCATGGTGGTGCATGACTGTAATCCCAACTACTCAGGAGTCTGAGGCAGGAGAATTGCTTGAACCCAGGAGGTGGAGGTTACAGTGAGCCAAGATTGCACTACTGCACTCCAGCCTGGGCAACAGAGCAAGACTCTGTCTCAAAAAATAAAGAAAGAAAGAAAACCAACTAGCATAATGTTTGAGTAGCAATGAGCTGTTCTGACTGGAGCATAAACCAAAAGAAGAAGAAAAAAGAAAGATAAGTCACTAAGTTAGCAAAATAACAAGTTGTAGATTCCTCTAAAGTTCAAATGTAGGTTGTCTATTAGGTTTTTATTGCTTGGCTAAAAAATTACTACAATATAGTGGCTTAACATAACATACATTTATTATCTTACAGTTCTGTAGTTGAGAAGTCTGACTTGGGTCTCACTGATCTAAAATCACTGTTGTTTAAAATACATTAGAAAATATGGCCAGGCACTGTGGCTCATGCCTGTAATCCCAGCACTTTGGGAGACCAAGGCAGGAGGATCACTTGAAGTCAGGAGTTAGAGACCAGCCTGGCCAACATGGTGAAACCCTGACTCTACTAAAAAATGCAAAAATTAGCTGGGTGTGGTGGCTCACACTTGTACTCCTAGCTACTTGGGAGGCTGAGGTGAGAGGATTGCTTGAACTTGAGAGTCAGGGATGGTAGTGAGCCTAGATTGCACCACTCACTCCACTCCAGCCTGAGCGACAGAGCAAGACTCCATCTCAAAAAATAATAGGCTGGGCATGGTGGCTCACACCTCTAATCCCAGCACTTTGGGAGGCCAAGGCAGGCAGATCATGAGGTCAGGAGTTAGAGACCAGCCTGGCCAACCTGGTGAAATCCTGTCTCTACTAAAAATACAAAATTTAGCAGGGCATGGTGCTATAATCCCAGCTACTCAGGATGGTGAGGCAGGAAAATAGCTTGAACTCGGGAAGCAGAGGTTGCAATGAGCCATTGCACTTCAGCCTGGGTGACAGAGTAAGACTCTGTCTAAAAAAAAAAAAAAAAAAAAAAAAAAAAAAAAAAAAACTATTCATTGATAATAATCTCTGTGTCATTTGACTTTGTTGTCATACCTTCCTTCATAATTAGTTCTTTGAAAGTATTATAATGGCTACTATGAAGCCTTTTAAATGGAACATCTGTTTGCAATCGCAGGCAGTATATATTTCCTGCTTTTTTCCAGAGTATGGATCATAGTTCCCTGTTTTTTTTACAAGTCTCATAATATGTTTGTGGGAAATTGGTATATTTAAAACAGTATACTGGGGTCAGGCATGGTGGCTCATGCCTGTAATCGCAGCACTTTGGGAGGGTGAGGTGGGCAGATCACGATGAGGTCAGTAGTTCAAGACCAGACTGGCCAACATGGTGAAACCCTGTCTCTACTAAAAAATACAAAAATTAGCTGGGCATGGTGGCTTGTGCCTGTAATCCCAGCTACTTGGGAGGCTGAAGTAGGAGAACTGCTTGAACCGGGACCCGGGAGGCGGAGGTTGCAGTAAGTCGAAATCACACCACTGCACTCGATCCTGGGCTACAGAGCGAGACTCCATCTCAAAAAATAATAATAATAATATATTGGGCCAGGTACAGTGGTACACACCTGTAATCCCAGAATTTTGGGAGGCTGAGGTGAACAAATTGCTTGAGCTCTGGAGTTCAAGACCAGCTTGAGCAACATGGTAAAACCTTGTCTCTACAAAAAACACAAAAATTAGCCAGCCATGGTGGTGCATGCCTGTAGTGCCAGCTTCTTGGGAGGCTGAGGCAGGAGGATTGCTTGAGCCCAGTAGATCAAGACTGTAGTGAGCCATGATCGTGCCTCTGTACTCCAGCCTGGCCCACAGAGCGAAGCCATGTAAAAATAAATAATAAAATAATATAGTAACTCTTGGGTACTGATCTGCTATTAAAGGGCTGGTTCTGTTATTTGCTTTTTATTTGTTTAGTGACTGGGTGGAATGCTTTAGTGCAACCTATTCTCTACTCCCAACAGCTTTTTTTTTTTCCTTTTTTGAACGAAGTCTCCCTCTGTAGCCCAGGCTGGAATGCAGTGGCTTGATCTCGACTCACTGCAACCTCCACCTCCCGGGTTCAAGCGATTCTCCAGCCTCAGCCTCCTGAGTAGCTGGGACTGCAGGTGCCAGCCACCACACCCTGGCTAATTTTTTGTATTTTTAATAGAGACAGGGTTTCACTGTGTTAGACAGGATGGTCTTGATCTCCTGACCTTGTGATCCACCTGCCTCAGCCTCCCAAAGTGCTGGGATTACAGGCATGAGCCAACATGCCCGGCCTTTTTTGAGACAGTCTGACTCTTGCTCAGGCTAGAGTGCAGTGCTGCCATCTCGGCTCACTGCAACATCTGCCTGCCGGGTTCAAGCAGTTCACCTGCCTCAAGCCTCCTAAGTGGCTGGGATCACAGGCACACAGCATCATACCCAGGTAGTGTTTGTATTTTTAGTAGAAACAGGGTTCACCATCTTGGCCAGGCTGATCTTGAACTCCTGAGCTCAGGTTATCTGCCTGCCTCGGCCTCCAAAAGTACTAGGATCACAGGCGTCAGCCACTGTACCCAGGCTCCTACTCCCAACAGTTCTTTTTTTTTTTTTTTTTTTTCTGAGACGGAATTTCGCTCTTGTTACCCAGGCTGGAGTGCAATGGCGCGATCTCGGCTCATCGCAACCTCTGCTTCCTGGGTTCAGGCAATTCCCCTGCCTCAGCCTCCTGAGTAGCTGAGATTACAGACACGCGCCACCATGCCCAGCTGATTTTTTGTACTTTTAGTAGAGACGGGGTTTCACCATGTTGACCAGGATGGTCTTGATCTCTTGACCTCGTGATCCACCCGCCTCGGCCTCCCAAAGTGCTGGGATTACAGGCGTGAGCCACCGCGCCCGGCTTACTCCCAACAGTTCTAAGCCTCTGATCTTGGTTCCCCAGGTCCCACAATCTTGGATATGTCTACAGTCACCCTGGGATAACAAAGATTTTGGCAGAGATCTCTTTGACTCTTTTCCTTGAACACTCCTAGCTGTTAAATTCCATTCACTACTGATGGCTCTATTCCTTTCAGTAATGCCATTGGTCACAAATTCCTTCTCAAAAATAATCTAATCGAATTCAGGCTCCTTTAAGGAGATTGTTGTAAGGGTCAAGGTTTGAGATTTGTTCAGTCCCAAGGCAGGTTTCTCCAAACGTCTACTTTAACAATTCTCATGGGCACACTAGCCAACCTACATTTTAGTCTATATATCCAATGACTCCTCCCAATTGCTTCGTCACAACCTCCACTATTTTTGAGAGAACCCTTAGGCTCATATTCTCCCACACTCTGTTGCAAATTAAGTCAGTCCTTCTGGGAAGAGATTGGGAGCTGCTTGCTTCCCTCCCCACCCCCACTCCGCCCTTTTCTTTGAGGAGATACTTGCTTTAAAACTTGCTTCTCCTGCCAGGGAAAATCTCTAGGCCAAGTCTCTGAAATGTGGGAGAGACAATGACATAATTCTCCAAATGATTTTTCTGCCTAGGAGCTGAGAACTCAGTGGATGAGATGTAGAAGCCACAGTGTGGGACCACCTTCAGAACCGCTACTAAAGCAATGAATGCCTCAGTGTTCTCAGCACAGCCACACCCAAAGTACAGCCTCTCTCCCACAGCAGGGGCCAGGGAGAAGAAAGAACCCCTGCACATTTGCCCAGAATTTGGTATCAGCAACAGGTAGGTGGGAGCTGGATGAGAACTGCTGACGTCTTGCCCTTACCAGGAAGATGGATCTCCAAATGGAAGCTAGGGAGAAAGGAAGCTCTGTGGTCTTGGCTGCACCATCCTGCGGTGGAGCCTCCACTTGGCTAAACTGGGAGAGGAGAGGAGGGAAATGAATTCTGGTTAAAACACCACACCATTCATTACGTGGAAGTGGATCATCATAAAACTCTTCATCCTCATTGCTTTCACACTGATAGGCTAAGGAGGAGGAAGAAGAGAAGAGTCTTAGGGGTGGCAGAGATGAAGAAAATTCATATGTACATGGATCTGTGCAGATCAAACCCATGTTGGTCAAGGGTCAACTGTATATAAAAATCAATTATATTTTCATATAATAGAAACAAATAATTGAAAGTTAAAATATTTAAAATACAATTTATAATAACAAGCCATGAAATATTTGGTTTGGATGTTTGTCCTCACCAAATCTGATGTTGCAATGTGATTCCCAATGTTGGAGGTGGGGCCTGAGGAGAGGTGATTGGATCATGGGGGTGGATTTATCACACATGGATTAGCATTACCTGCTTGGTGATAAGTGAGTTCCCCTTCTGAGTTCATATGAGATCTGGTTGTTTAAAACTGTATGGCACAGGCCAGTTGCAGTGGCTCACACCTGTAATCCCAGCACCTTGGGAGGCTGAGGCGGGCAGATCACCTGAAGTTGGGAGTTTGAGACCAGCCTGACAAACATGGAGGAACCCCATCTCTACTAAAAATGCAAAATTAGCCAAGCATGGTGGCACATGTCTGTAATCCCAGCTACTCGGGAGGCTGAGGCAGGAGAATTGCTTGAACCCAGGAGGCAGAGGTTGCATTGAGCCAAGATCACGCCATTGCATTCCAGCCTGGGGAACAAGAGTGAAACTCTGTCTCAAAAAAAAAAAAAAAGTTGATGTCCTTGGCTAGGGTGCCTATAATCCCAGCTACTAAGGAGGCTGAGGCACGAGCATCACTTGAAGCCAGGAGGCAGAGGTTGTAATGAGCTGAGGTTGTGCCACTGCACTCCAGCCTGGGCAACAAGAGCGAAACTCCATCTCAAAAAACAGAAAAAAAAAATTATGTTCTCGGGAGCCTGAGGCAGGAGAATTGCTTGAACCAGGGAGGCAGAGGTTGCAGTGAGCCAAGATTGCACCACTGCACTCCAGCCTGGTGCCTGGCGACGGAGCGAGACTCTGTCTCATTTAAAAAAAAAAAAAAAAAAAAGATTATGTTATAGTTTATTATACTGAAAAAAAATTATAGATGTAGACTTACATATTTTGGTCAATTGATTGTCATCAAAGGTTCCAAGGTGATTCAATGAAGAAAAAATAAACTTTTCAATGTTGATTGTAGGAATAATTGGCTATCCATATACAAAACAATGTGCCTTGACCCAGAAAAAATTTACTTGAAATGGATCATAGACCCAAATCTCTAAAACCTAAAATAAAACCTCTAGAAGAAAATACTAGAGGAAATAATTATGATCTTGAGTTAGACAGTGATTTTATTCAGAGGATACAAAAACAATAGCTGGTATCAAAAAAAAAAAACTGTGATAAATTAGACTTCGTCAAGATTAAAATCTCCTATACTTGGAAAGACTTTTTTTTTTTTTTTTTTGAAACGGAGTCTTCCTCTGTTGCCTATGCTGGAGGGCAGTGGCCTGATCTCAGTTCACTGTAACCTCCACCTCCCGGGTTCAAGTGATTCTCCTGCCTCAGCCTCCCGAGTAGCTGGGACTACACGCATGTGCCACCATGCCTGGCTAATTTTGTATTTTTAATAGAGACAGGGTTTCACCATGTTGCTCAGGCTGGTCTCAAACTCCTGACCTCAGGTGATCTGCCTGCCTTGGCCTCCCAAAGTGCTTGGATTACAGGCATGAGCCACCTTGCCCAGTCATGCCTGCGCTGAGATCATGTCTGAGCTGAGATTGCACCATTGCACTGCAACTTGGGCCACAAAAGTGAAAAACTTCATCTCAAAATAAGTAAATAAATAATAAAAATAAAATGAATTTATAGACTATGAAAAAATATTTTCAAAATACTTGCTTTAAAGTATTGTTAAAGGATTATATTTTGAATGTATAAAGAATTCTTACATATCAGAAACATAAAAAGGTAGGGAGGGGCATAATATTTTTTGTTTAACCCAAATCAACAACGGCTGAGGGCCTAAAGATTTGATGAGGTACTTCACTATGAATATGTATGTATGTGACATTTTGGGCTGGGTGAGAAAAATAAATAAATTAAAATTAAAATTAAAAAATTAAAAAAATAAGAATATGTATGTATGGCCAGTAAACACATTAAAAATGCACACCATTTTTAAGAGAAAATGCAAATTGAACCTCTAGAATGATTAAGTTAAAAAAGACTGACCTTGGCCGGGAGCGATGACTCTCCTCTGTAATGCCAACATTTTGGGAGGCTGAGGGGGCAGATCACCGGAGGTCCTGAGTTTGAGACCAGCCTTACCAACATGGAGAAACCCTGTCTCTACTAAAATACAAAATTAGCTGGGTGTGGTGGCACATGCCTGTGATCCCAGCTACTCGGGAGGCTGAGGCAGGAGAAGCCCTTGAACTCAGCCAAGATCTTGCCATTGAACTCCAGCCTGGGCAACAGGAGCAAAACTGCATACTTAAAAAAAAAAAAAGACTGAGCAGGCCAGGCCCACTGGCTTACCCTTATAATCCCAGCACTTTGGGAGGCAGAGGCTGGCGTATCACCTGGGGCTGGGAGTTCGAGACCAGCCATGGCCAACATGGCTAAACCCTGTGTCTACTAAAAATACAAAAATTAACCAGGCATGGTGGCAGATGCCAGTAATCCCTGCCACTTGGGAAGCTGAGGCAGGAAAATCACTTGAACCCAGGAGGCAGAGATTATGGTGAGCTGAGATAACACCACTGCACTCCAGCCTGGGCAACAGAGCCAGACTCTGTCTTTAAAAAAAAAAAAAAAAAAAAGTTATATCAGAGGCCGGGCATGGTGGCTCATGCCTATAAATCCTAGCACATTGGCAGGCCAAGGTAGGTGGATCACCTGAAGTCAGGAGTTCCAGACCAGCCTGGCCAACGTGGCAAAACCCTATCTCTACTAAAAATACAAAAATTGGCTGGGCATGGTGGCTCACACCTGTAATCCCAGCACTTTGGGAAGCCGAGGTGGGTGGATCACAAGGCCAGGGGTTCAAGACCGGCCTGGTCAAATGGTGAAACCCCATCCTTACTAAAAATACAAAAAAATAGCTGGTCCGAGCGCAGTGGTGTTTACAACTAATTGATCACAACTAGTTACAGATTTCTTTGTTCGTTCTCCACTCCCACTGCTTCACTTGACTAGCCTTAAAAATAAAAATTAAAAAAAAAAATACAAAAAGATTAGGTGGGCTTGGTGGTAGGCGCCTGTAATCCCAGCTACTCGGGAGGCTGAGGCAGACTATTGCTTGAACCCAGGAGGCGGAGGTTGCAGTGAGCCAATATCAAGCCACTGTACTGCAGCCTGGGCAAGAGTCAGACTTTGTTTAAAAACAAAACAACAAAAAATTAGCCAGGCATGGTGGCACATGCCTGTAATCCCAGTTACATGATAGGCTGAGGCAGGAGAATTGCTTGAACCTGGCGGGTTGAGGTTGCAGTGAGCTGGGATTTCAACATTTCACTCCAGCCTGGTTGAAAGAGTGAAACTCTGTCTCAAAAAAAAAAAAAATTTTATGGGGAGGTTTTTGACTGCGCAGGAAATCAGTGGCCCTAACGCGTGCGTTACACAACAGTCAACTGTATTAACTTTGTGTCCTACAATGTTTTAATTGTCACTTATTAGTTCTAGCAGATCTTTGTAGGTTTTTTGAAATTTTCCATTTTTTTTTTGAGATGTAGTTTTGCTCTTGTTGTCCAGGCCGGAGTGCTGTAGTTTGAGTCATGCCTCACTGCAGCCACAACTTCCTGGGCGTAAGTGATATTCCCACCTCAGGCTCTTGAGTATCTGGGACTACAGGTTGTGCCACCATATCTGGCTAATTTTTGTATTTTTTGTTGAGATAGGGTTTTACCATGTTGCCTGGTCTTGAACTCCTGGACTCAAGTGATCCTCCTGCCTTGGAAAACCAAAGTGTTCAGATTAAAGGCGTGAGTCACCATGCCCCAAAGATATGTTGTCTTTGAATAAAGACTGTAACAAGTTGTATTCAAAGATGGGAAGAAAACAAGGTGTAGTGGCTCAAGCCTGTAATCTGAACACTTTGGGAGGCCAAGGCGGATGGATCACCTTAGATCAGGAGTTCAAGACCAGGCTGGACAACATGGTGAAACCACCCCCCCATCTCTACTAAAATTATAAAATTAGCTGGGTGTGGTTGCTTGCAGGTGCCTGTAATCCTAGCTACTTGGGAGGCCGAGGCAGAAGAATCGCTTAAACCTGGGAGGTGGAGCTTGCTGTGAGCCGAGATCCAGCCTGGACAATAGAGTGAGACTCCTCCTCAAAAAAAAAAAAAAAAAAAAAGGTAAGATAGGGATATAGGAATCACTTAAAGGAGTATCCTGCTGGCCAAACCTAAGACTGTTTGATCATCAAAATAAAGAATGATAGTAAATAATTATTACTTATAAGAATCTATACGTGGACATAAATACATACATAAATGAATAAATAATGAATGAATGAATAAATGAAGAAATTTATTTTTTTTTTTGACAGGGTTTCACCATGTTGGTCAGACTGGTCTTGAACTCCTGACCTCAAGTAATCCACCCACCTCGGCCTCCCAAAGTGCTGGGATTAGAGGTGTGAGCCACAACACCCGGCCTCTTTTTTTTTTTTTTTTTTTAAGGTAGAGTCGAGCTCTGTCACCCAGGCTGGAGTGCAGTGGAGTGATCTCAGCTCACTACAACCTCCACCTCCTGGGTTCAAGCAATTCTCCTGCCTCATCCTCCCATGTAGCTGTGATTACAGGCAGGCACCACAATGCCTGGCTAATTTTTTTTTATTTTTAATAGAGACAGGGTTTCACCTTGTTGGCCAGGCTGGTCTTGAACATCTGACCTCAAGTGATTGGCCCACCTTCGCATCCCAAAGTGCTGAGAATACAGGCATGAGCCACCATGCCTGACCAGAAAGTTCTTTAAGGAAAATCCAAAATAATAAGTGAAGAAGGAATAATGGAATTTGAAAATCACTATTTGGTAACCATCATAATAACTGACTGAGTTATCAGTGTATCACTGGACACTGTACAATGCTAAAACTAGTGGGTAAAAGTTTAAGGAGTCTGGGCATGATGGCTAACGCCTGTAATCCCAACACTTTGGGAGGTGAAGGTCAGGAGATCAAGACCATCCTGGCCAACATGGTGAAACCCTGTCTTTACTAAAAAACACAAAAATTAGTCAGGTGTGGCAGTGCGTGCCTGTAGTCCCAGCTACTCAGAAGGCTGAGGCAGGAGAAACGCTTGAACCCAGGAGGCGGAGGCTGTAGTGAGCTGAGATTGCACCACTGCACTCCAGCCTGGGCAGCAGAGTGAGAAGACTCCTTCTCAAAAAAAAAAAGTTTAAGGACCAAGAAGATGTTTACACAATCTCAACTATCTCCCTGCAAGATACTTATTAACTATAAAAGGTAAAATAGTAACTTCACAGTGGAGAAGCCTGGAAAACATCATCTTTACCAAGTGATCAAAGCTAATAAAGTTAATATCATTTATAATGACACTGATTGACAGCATGTGTTTTCTGATATGATGCACTGAAAAGAACTCAGCATCACTTCTTCCGAATTACAGCTAAATTAATCTAACCCAAATCTAATCATGAGGGAATGTCATAGAAACAAATTGAGAAATATTAACTTTCGAAATAACTGGGTTTTGAGGAAGGCAGAGTAGACAAACTTTTCCCTAGTCCTCCCACTAATTACAACTAAAACTCCTAGACACTATATGTGGAAAGTAGAAAAATTCCTCTTCAAAGTTTTCTTTCTTGTTTAAGAGAAATTCGTAAATGTTAGAAATAATAGTTTGTTTTAAACACTTTCTTCAAAAGCCTTCTTGCTTTTTTGCTGGAAGCCCTATCCTATGTAGCTGTCAGACATGCTTCCAGGCATGTAGTACATTCTATTTCCTTGTACTTTAACGAAGATACCTGTGCTGGACATGCTCACAGGCATGTCCCAGCTTGAAGCCTATGTCCCTTCCTTGTTTGGACTTCCTTTTTTTTTTTTGCTCTTCATTGCCTTTACCTGTTTGGAAAAGTTTCAAGTTATTAGCCTATCTGGTTTTAGTTTAGATTGTGAGGTCTGGCTCCAGCCAATGGAGGTCAGACACAGCAATAAGGACAATCCCAAATGCATAAGAAATAAATATGTCTGGTGGCTTCCTTTGTTCATTGTACTCTCGTGGCAAGATTGCTAACAGGAGTGCGCTTTCTGCAGGAAGTAAAAAGAATTGCTTTACTGAGAGATCCTTTGTCCCAGTACTAATTTTTCTTTGTGGCACCAAAAGAAAGTTTTATGCATAACATTCTATTTAAAATCAACACGCTGGGCACGGTGGCTCACGCCTGTAATCCTAGCCGAGATCACACCACTGCACACCAGCCTGGGCAACAGAGACTCTGTCTCAAAAAAAAAAAAGGCAAATAATTTGGATAGCCACTTTAAAAATTCCGATTCAATTAATGTATTAAACACTGTTCAGTTTCATTTGTTCTTAGGGAAATGCAAGTGAAAGCCTCAATGAGCTACAACCACACTTACTCATCATATTATATTACCTAAAATTAAAAACACTATACCTACTGTTAGTGAGAATGTGACATATTAGGAACTCTCATACACTGCTGTTGGGTATGTAAATCAGTAAACAGTTTGGCTGAAGGCAGCAAAGTCAAATATACACATGTCTAACAAATTCACTCCTGGAGAAATTCATGCATGTTTACACAGGATACATGTATAAGAAACCTCATAGCAACACTGTTTGCAATAACTAAACAAAAGGAACATCAATCGTGGTGCTAAGTGGTGATAAAATGTACCCCTTTTCCTTTTTTTTTTTTTTTTTTGAGACAGGGTCTTACTATGTCACTCAGGCTGGAGTTGCAGTGGCGAAAATTCAGCTCACTGCAACCTCTGCCCTCCCCTGTTCAAGCGATTCTCCTGCCTCAGCCTCCCGAGTACCTGGGATTACAAGCATACACCACCACGGCTGGCTAATTTTTGTATTTTTAGTAGAGATGAGGTTTCACCATGTTGGCCAGGCTGGTCTCGAACTCCTGACCTTGGGATCCGCCCACCTCAGCCTCCCAGAGTGCTGGAATTACATGTGTGAGCCACCCTGCCCAGCCAAGTAATGTTTTCTTTCTTGAACTGGTTGTTCGCTTTGGATTTTTCCGTAAACACTACATTTTCATTTAGTTAGCTTCTAAGTATATTTCACAATAAAAAAGTTTTAGAAATTTCCTGGCATTCCTCTCTTGTTCCTCTAAGTCTTCCTTGATAGTTTCCAGTTACCACTCTCACCTGGAAATCACTACAAATTAGTTTCGTAATTGAGATTTCACAAGATGCTAGATCAAAATGCTTTACTGATAGCCCAATTTAGAGTATCTAATACTTCTCTAATTCCTGGAATTCTTGATCTAAAAATCCCCCAGAAAACCACTCATACCAACATGACAAGGTCAACTGTTTATAATCCATCACTGCTGCTGATTAATCAGAATTCCTTCATCCTTCAGAGGCGTACACATTTTTTCTTTTTAAATATTTATGTCTTTATTTCATTTAATGTTGAGATTAGAATTGCACTATGGTGATTTCCAGAAACATTTTCTGAAATTCATGTATTCTGTCCTCATTCTTCCTTAATTCCTATTATTTGTTCAGCACCTACAACATACATGGGGCGGGGGAGTAGGAATATCACAATGACACATTGTTGATATTTACAAAAATAACAGTAAATGAAATATTTACTCTGTCATACAATGAGAAACACAACTGATGGATGATACTTTGATCTCCTTGTTTTTTCAAACATTAGCAACAAGTCATACAATATTACTGGTATTTGCATTTCATCATCACTATGCCTACTTTTTTTCTTACTGAAGGGAGATTTTCAATATATAGTCAGCTTTTCATTCATCTGCCTGACCAAAATCTAATCCTCTGACCTCTAATTCTTTCTTGGTTTTCAAGTCTCTTCTAATCACATTAATAGGGTATCACTCCAAACACCACTTCCTTTCCTACGCTTATAACTCACTACTATACCATGTCCCAAAATATTATTGTACGTTTTTTACTTCTAATTACACTGCTCCTCTCAAAACAGGGTTTTTATCATTGCTCCAGGCATTATGTGGACAGCAGGGCACCGATAAGGCAACATAAATTCATGCAACATGATTGCCTGTGTCTGAGAGAAATCACAGATGATTGTGGTAAACACTGTAAGTGTCCTCTTAAAACATGTATCTTCCTCAAAAATCATGTGGTATACCCCTGTATTTGTCAGGCTCTAATCAGGAAAACAGGAAGTATTCTAAATATTGGAAACAGAGGAAATTTAATACAGGAAATAAATTGCATGGCTAGTGGAGGAAATGAGAAGGTGAGGCAGTCTAGAGATTAGCAACAGCAGGAAGACACTACTCTACCTCAGCTGAAGGAACAAAGCAAAGAAGTGGTATTACTAGAGCCTAAGACCCTGTAGAAGCCGAAACCATGGCAGGCCTGCCAGGCTGGTAATGCTGCCATAGAGGAGATGTAGTCAAAGCTGGAAATACTACCCAGGGCAAAATGAGGCAGGTACAATATCCTGGCCTCCTCCTGTTCCCCTCCTAGATTCCACCAGTGCTTTCCATTAGCCAAATTCAGCTAAAAACCAACAGCAGCAGGAGAATAGGGCAAGGGCAAGAAATGGAGGGTTTGGAAAAAAAGGAGATTTGGAGAAATCATTACATTTATCTCCAAACAGTCAAAGGGCTTTCACTTGGGAGAGGGAATGGATTTATTCTCCATGGCAGATGGGAGGATCTAGAGATGGAAAATTGGCTGGGAATGGTGGCTCACGCCTGTAATCCCAGCACTTTGGGAGGCCAAGGTGGGCAGATCACTGAGGTCAGGAGTTCAAGACCAGCCTGACTAGTATGGTGAAACCCTGTCTCTACCAAAAATACAAAAATTAGCCACGCGTGGTGGTGGGTGCCTGTAGTCACAGCTACTCAGGAGGCTGAGGCAGGAGAATCGCTTGAACCCGGGAGGCAGAGGTTGCAATGAGACAAGATCACACCACTGCACTCCAGCCTAGGCAACAGAGCAAGACTCCATCTCAAAAAATAAACAAGATAGGAAATCCAGGAAAACAAATTTCAATCAAAATGAGAAAGAATATTTAGATAAGCAGAACTATCTAAAAAGGGGAATAAGTCGCCTTGAAAAGCAATGATCTTGGAGCCCATGGTTCTGTAAATATTGTTGAAATATTACAAATAAATATTTTTCTATAAGTTCTATATGATGTCATTAAAAGCCACAGAAAGATGGGAGTGGTAGAATCTAGGTAGTGGGTATATGGGTGCTCACTGTGAAATATTTTGACTTTACTGTATATTTTAAATGTTTAAAAAAAAAGTTAGAAAAACACCACCAAGGCCGGGCGCGGTGGCTCACACCTGTAATCCCAGTACTTTGGGAGGCTGAGGCGGGTGGATCACGAGGTCAAGAGATCGAGACCATCCTGGTCAACATGGTGAAACCCCGTCTCTACTAAAAATACAAAAAATCAGCTGGGCATGGTGGCGCGTGCCTGTAATCCCAGCTACTCAGGAGGCTGAGGCAGGAGAATTGCCTGAACCCAGGAGGCGGAGGTTGCGGTA
>NW_022437014.1:10387582-10407253 GCF_009761245.1 Sapajus apella | reverse complement strand
CTCCGCCTCCTGGGTTCAGGCAATTCTCCTGCCTCAGCCTCCTGAGTAGCTGGGATTACAGGCACGCGCCACCATGCCCAGCTAATTTTTTGTATTTTTAGTAGAGACGGAGTTTCACCATGTTGACCAGGATGGTCTTGATCTCTTGACCTCGTGATCCACCCGCCTCGGCCTCCCAAAGTGCTGGGATTACAGGCTTGAGCCACCGCGCCCGGCGCCATACTATATCTTCTTAGAAACATTATGCAGTCATTAAAATTATTTAG
Organism: Sapajus apella; assembly: GCF_009761245.1. NCBI lineage: Eukaryota > Metazoa > Chordata > Mammalia > Primates > Cebidae > Sapajus > Sapajus apella. Next base: position 10,406,987 of record NW_022437014.1, on the reverse strand, counting down.
TTTGTAAAACAGCACAGGAAAGCATGCATAGGGCAGGAAAAATACACATGCATGATTACAGCTTTGTTGTGGGAAGAAAGTCGTAAGCATAGAGTCTGGAATTAACAAAAATGTCACCTGCTTTTTCCATTAGGTTAGAGAAATAAGGGTATTTTTCTCTATTTTCCTATTTTTTCAAATTATATATTTTGTTTATTTTTTAGACGCAGGATCTTGTTCTGTTGCCCAGGTTGGATTGCAGTGGTGTGATCCTAGCTCACCAGGCTCAAGCAATCTTCCTACCTTGGCCTCCTAAAGAGCTAGGATTCTAAGTGTGAACCACCATGCCCAGCCATTTTCCAAATTATATTTAATATCATGTTAATTTTAACAAAGGCGACAAAGCAAGACTCCATCAAAAAAACAAAACAAACAAACAAACAAAAACAGGCAGGGCTCCGTGGCTCACACCTGTAATCCCAGCACTTTGGAAGGCCAAGGCGGGCAGATCACCAGAGGTTGGGAGTTTGTGACTAGTGTAAGCAATACGGAGAAACCCCATCTCTACTAAAAATGCAGAATTATCCAGGCATGGTGGTGCATGCCTGTAATCCCAGCTACTCGGGAGGTTGAGGCAGAATTACTTGAACTGGGGAGGCAGAGGTTGCAGTGAGTTGAGACCGTGCCATTGGACTCCAGCCTGGGCAATAACAGGCTGTCTCAAACTCTGTCTCAAAAAAAAAAAAAAAAAAGAAACAATAAAATAAGTATCTAATACATCCTGCCAGGCTTGGTGGCTCACGCCTGATAACCCCAGCACTTTGAGAGGCCAAGGCAGGTGGATCACCTGAGGTCAGGAGTTTGAGACCAGCCTGGCCAACATGATGAAACCCGGTCTCTACTAAAAATACAAAAATTAGCTGGGCCTGGTGGTGTGGGCCTATAGCCCCAGCTACTTGGGAGGCTGAAGTGGGAGGATCACTTGAGCCTGGGAGATGGAGGTTGCAGTCAACTGAGATTGTGCTACTGCACTTTAGCCTGGATGACAGAGACCCTGTCTTAAAAAAAAAAAATTAAAAATAAAATAACTAATGAAAATGGTGGCAGTTAGGATTTAAAATTAAAAATATATAACACACTAGAAAAATACATAATATCAAATGATGAAATATCGAAACAGAAAAATATACATCAAAAGCACAAAAATTTTATTTCCAGTGTAATTGTAATTATGTTTCAAGTGTGTGTGTGTATGGTGGGGGAGATAGAGAAAAGAAAGAAAAGTATCAAAATGCCAGGAAGGATTATATAAAGTAGGGCTGTGGTGGTTTTTTAAATCTTATTTTCTAAATGTTTTGTAAGTTATTTTTATTTATTTTTTATTTTACACATTGAATTTCTGCTGATGTATTACTTTTAAAATAAGTACCTTTTTGACATATCACCTGGCTGACTCATAGTGAGTCAACTGCACCCAGGCACACTGGTTTACCGCAGGCCTCATCTCAGCTCACTGCTGGGACATGCCTTGTCTCAAAATGATAAGATGCGTTTAGGGAATTAAAGTTCTATTGTGTCATAATTTATCAAGCCCATAGACAGATAGGGGCAAAGCTGCTCCAGTGACTTTTCGTACTATAGTTGAAAGAATGCTGAATGGAACAAGAAGCCCAGAAACACTGGTTCCATGTTCAGTACTGCATTTTTGTCCAGAGTGGTCATTTAACCTTCTTTCCTTATTCCAATACTAAAAGGGTCAGATAACTTGTGAATTTCTAATTATGTTATGTATAGAAACGTCAGCTGAGTAGAGGAGATATAGAAAGTTAGTGGTAGACTACAGCAAGACTCCAAGAGTTTGGGAAACAAGGAAGCATGGTTTATGACCTCTCATACTAGGAAAATGCAAAGTAAAGAACTCAACAATGGGTTGAGATAAAAGTGCAGGATTTCTCAAAATTTAGACAAGAAATCTGGGTAATAGCATACAGCACTAGCAACAGGTTTGAGTAACAGGAATTTTCTTTTTTTTTTTTTTTTTTTTTTTAGACGGAGTTTCGCTCTTGTTTCCCAGGCTGGAGTGCAATGGCGCCATCTCGGCTCACCGCAACCTCCGCCTCCTGGGTTCAGGCAATTCTCCTGCCTCAGCCTCCTGAGTAGCTGGGATTACAGGCACGCACCACCATGCCCAGCTAATTTTTTGTAGTTTTAGTAGAGATGGGGTTTCACCATGTTGACCAGGATGGTCTCGATCTCTTGACCTTGTGATCCACCCGCCTCGGCCTCCCAAAGTGCTGGGATTACAGGCGTGAGCCACCGCACCCGGCCTAACAGGAATTTTTTAAACTCTATCTAGCAAAAAACAGAAATTTGTGGTAGGGTGTAACCACACACACAGAATTTAGGTAGGCACTCCAGGCTAGAATGAAGATGTAGAGAAAAATGCTGTTTCAGGTATAGATGAGTGTTTCACTTGAGAGAATACCGAAGCCCAAAAGGCTCATGTAGTTTGGGGAGTCAGTACTTCTCAAACGCACTATCCAGTAGAACTTCTTTTTTGAGACGTTGTCTCACTGTGTTGCCCAGGCTGGAGTGTAACAGTGAGAACTCAGCTCACTGCAGTCCCCACTTCCCGGGTTCAAGAGATTCTCCTGCCTCGGCCTCTCATACAGCTGGCACCCAGCTAACTTTTGTATTTTTGGTAGACAGGGGGTTTCACCATGTTGGCTGAGCTGGTCTCAAAGTCCAGACCTCAACTGATGTGCCTGCCTTGGCCTCCCAAAGTGCTGGGATTACAGGCATGAGCCACTGTGTCTGGCCTTTTTTTTTTTTTGCAACAGAGTCTCACTCTGTGGCCCAGGCTGGATTGCAGTGGTGCAATATCTGCTCATTGCAACCTCTACCTCCTGGATTCAAGTGATTCTCCTGCCTCAGCCTCCCAAGTAGCTAGGATTACAGGCACATGCCACTGTACCTGGCTCAGTTTTTTGTATTTTTAGCAGAGACAGGGTTACATCACGCTGGCTAGGCTGGTCTCAGACTGCTGACCTCAAATCATCCAGCTGCCTCGGCCTCCCAAGTGCTGGGATTACAGGGGAGAGCCACCAGGCCCGGACAAGCCTGCCTTAAACTTAACCCCAGATTAGATCTGGGCTCTGGAGTTTGGAAAGGCATAGCAATTCTTTCAGTGGCACTCATAATAGAATCAACTAGTGCAGACAAGGATGTTCCTAATCTTAGACTGTTCCTAAGTGCAAAAATAACAGCCAAATCACACAGATTTATAAACTGGACTCTGGACCTAGAAATCCAGACATTGCTTTCTACCCTGACCCAGTTAAGAAAAGAGATTATTTTTTAGTATGCCATACAGGTTTATTGGTTATTTTACACAAAAGAATGTGAGCAATTTGCAAGCATTCAATATTTCAAAAGGCTCAATACAAGCTGCCTTCCTTTCAACCTAAGAAAGTATACTAACTCCAGGCAAATAGAATGGAGTCAGACTTAAAGTTTATATAACAGACTAAAAAGAAACCCAGGGTCCCTGCTTTGTTAGGAAAATGGACAAAACCGGCTAAAAGTAAAGGAAAAAAATTAAAAGTAAGATATTGGCTGGGCACCGTGGCTCACACCTGTAATCCCAGCACTTTGGGAGCCGGAGGAGGGTGGATCACTTGAGGTCAGGAGTTTGAGACTAGCCTGGGCAACAGGTGAAACCCCGTCTCTACTAAAAATACAAAAAATTAGCCAAGTGTGGTAGCACACACCTATAACCCCAGCTACTCAGGAGGCTGAGCCAGGAGAATAGCTTGAACCTGGGAGGCAGAGGTTGCAGTGAGCAGTGATCATGCCATTGCACTCCAGCCTTGGTGACAGAGTGAGACCCCATCAAAAAAACCAAATACTAAAGTACTGATTCCTATAACATTAACTATTTGCCTATAGACAGACAACACATTCAACATTCAAACATAAAGTTAATAAATTTTAAAAAGGAAAAAAGTGGCTACGCTGGGGACACTGCCTATGGGGTAGCCCTGCTCCACAAGGAGCAATTAAAAAAATAAATAAAAAGTTCTTCTTTAGAAAGAAAGAAAAATAAACAAGTAAGTAAATAAAAAGAAAAAAGTACTGGTAAAGTTATCAGGTACCAATTTTTAAAATGAATCATTAATAGTTTTACCAGCTCCCTTTGAAGGAATCCAAAAGCGAAGAAGTAAAACAAAATTTTAAAATGATGGTGTCTTCCTGAAACTAAGCCCAAGATTCCAATATTTTTCCTTTCTTCAAATCCTCTAAACCCTTTTCCTTTCTTCAAATCCTCTAAACCTATCCTATGAGGGTATCCTCTAAACCCTTTTATGAGAAATAACACACTCTGATCACTGCGAACATTTCCACACAATGACATAATCAGAAATTATACTTCTTCCATTATTTAACTTATTCATTCTTGTTCTCCACATACCATGAACACCAGAGTAAGCAAGAGAATATAATTTTCCCCTGTAACTGAAGCATTACTAAATGTACAACATGAGAAACTTAGGCACTGTGGAAGGCCCTGATGGCAAAGGAAATAAGCCACCCGCATGGCCTCAAGAACAAACTGCACATCTCTAAGGAAGATTTAGAGAGGCATTTATCCAGGAATGGGTCTTCTCCAAGGCTGGACAGGGAGGGAGTGCAGAAAGCACAGCATTTCTTGTAGGATAAAAGGTTTCATTTGGAGACACTCTGGTGTCCTGAGGAAGAGAAGGAGACACTGAAACAGCCTGTTTTGTGCATTTTAAATCTTCCTTGTTTTCCACCATCAATAACTGTTCTATCTTTTCTTTCAAAGATAAATTTGCCTGCAACTCATGTTTGGTTGTCATAAAGTGTTCTTTCTGAGTTATTCTCTGGTCCTCTGACCCCTTTGACTCAGGGCAAATGAGTTTGTTACTGGAATCCTCACTGGTTTCCCCTTCTTCTATGGGAGGTAGATGTTGAGGTTTTGTAGCTTGTTTATTCATAGATTCTTCTTTCAGTAAATTCATATCCCCGTGAAAGTCTTGAGATGTAAAACTTGGAGTTTTATCTATCCTAGAATTTTTGCCAAATAAGAAACCTTTGACATTCTGTTTCCTTGCTGCCTCTGTCACTAATTTCTTTGGCTGTAGCACTGTCCTTATAAGGAGTCCCTGTGCATTCACCCTATATTCTCTTGCAGCTTTCTCTCTGCGCTGCTTCTGGAAGTCCTTGAGTTGAAGCAGTTCGTCTGGCAGCTCCATACATGTAGGCTAAGAAGAGAAAGTGAACACAAGTTTACTATAACTAAACTTCTGAATATGGTACTTAAAATCACTTCTTTTGTTTTTTGAGACGGAGTCTCATTCTGTTGCCAGATTGGAGTACAGTGGTGTGATCTCAGCTTACTGCAACCTCCGACTCCCTGGTTCAAGTGATTCTCCTGCCTCAGCCTCCCGAGTAGCTGGGATTACAGGCACACTCCAGACATCCAGCTAATTTTTGTAGTTTTAGTAGAAACAGGGTTTCACTATGTTGGCCAGGATGGTCTCAATCTCCTGACCTTGTGATCCACCTGCCTCAGCCTCCCAAAGTCCTGGGATTACAGGCATGAGCCACCATGCCCAGCCTGAAATCACTTCTATTGTACCGAATGGTAATCGGTAAATGAGGGTCTATTCAAATGTGTTCATATAGCACCCTCTGGTGTCTTCAACTATAGAAGTACCATTTTTCTAGTAATTTCCATATTTTGAAAAGGCAGTGAATCCATAGGGCTGTGTGTCTGTGTGTGTATGCATGTATGTATAAAAATTATACAGGAAAAGTAAGTCTCCCAACCTGGCTTCAGTTGCCTTAGCAGGTACATCTTAGTTTCTTGTGTTATCTACCAAATATAGTCTACTCATGTATGATCATATACATATACATATTTTTTTTCATCGGATTACATTTTTATTTTCCTCCGCATTTTTATTTTGTTAACTCTTTCAGGTTTGGAGAGGTTTTTTTTATGTTTTTTTTTTTTTTTTTTTTGAGACAGGGTCTTGCTCTGTTGCCTAGGCTGGAGTGCAATGATGTGATCATGGCTCACTGTAACCTCTAACTCCTGTAACCTCTAACTTTGTGATCCTCCTGCCTCAGCCTCCTGAATAGCTGGAACCACAAGTCCATGCCACCATGCCTAATTTTTTTTTTTTTTTTTTTTTTTTTTTTTTGGTGACAGGGCCTTGCTCTGTCACATAGGCTGAAGTGCAGTGGTGTGATCATGGCTTACTGCAACCTCCACCTCTTGGGCTCAAGCAATTCTCCCACCTAAGCCTCCCCAACTCAGAGTAGCTGGAACTTCAGGTGCGTGCTACCACACCTGGCTAATTTTTAAATTTTTTGAAGAGACGGTTTCACTACACTGCCCAGGCTGGTCTTGAATTCCTGGGCTCAAGTGATCCTCCTTCCTCGGCCTCCCAAAGTGCTGAAATTATAGGCATGAACCACCACACCCAGGCTCTGATTATATTTTCCAGCTGCTCATATGGGTATCAAAAAGCTATTAATTTTTACATATGTACCAGGCCCTTTAAAAATTGCCTTTTTGTTTGTGGTAGTCTTTTTCAGTGGATTCTCTTCAGTTTTTAATTGTGTAACTGGCAAGTCATAATTCTGATTCCTTTTTTTCAATTTTCATAGCTCATATTTTATTTTCTAGTTTCAGTAATAGCTTCAAAAATGCTAAAATAGTGGTGATTATCACAATTTTTGTACATTCCTGATATTAATGTTCTCAAACAAATATACAGTCTTCTCTCTTGAGATACCTTCCATATCCATGAGTTCTGCATCCATGGATTCAACCAAGTGTGGATTGATATAGTCAGGAAAAAGGGCTGGGCCGGGTGGCTCACACCTGTAATCCCAGTGCTTTGGGAGGCTGAGGTGGGCAGATCACATGAGGTGAGGAGTTCCAGAGCAGCCTAACCAACCCCATCTCTACTAAAAATACAAAAATTAGCTGGGCACGGTAGTGCATGCTTATAATCCCAGCTACTCAGGAGGCTGAGGGAGGAGAATCACTTGAACCCAGGAGGTTGAGGTTGCAATGAGCCAAGATTGCACCACTGCACTCCAGCCTGGGTGACAGAGTAAGATTCTGTCTCAAAAAAAAAAAAAAAAAAAGGCTGAGCGTGGTGGCTTACGCCTGTAATCCCAGCACTTTGGGAGGCTGAGGCGGGTGGGTCACAAGGTCAATGGATTGAGATCATCCTGGTCAACATGGTGAATCCCGTCTCTACTAAAAATACAAAAATTAGCTGGGTGTGGTGGCATGCATCTGTAGTTCCAGCTACTCTGGCAGCTGGGGCAGGAGAATCGCTTAAACCCGGGAGGCAGAGGTTGCAGTGAGTCGATATTGCACCACTGCACTCCAGCCTGGCAACAGAGCAAGACTCCATCAAAGAAAGAAGAGGGGAGGGGAAATGTGGGAAGGGGAGGGGAGGGGAAGGGTATTAGGCTAGGCGCGGTGGCTCATGCCTATAATGCCAGCACTTTGGGAGGCCAAGGCAGGCAGATCACCTGAGGTTGGGAGTTCGAGACCAGCTCGGCCAACATCGTGCAATCCGATCTCTACCCAAAATACAAAAATTAGTTGGGTGTGGTGGCACATGCCTGTAATCCCAGCTACTCAGGAGGCTGAAGCAGGAGAACTGCTGGAACCCCAGAGGCAGAGGTTGCAGTGAGCTAAGATCATGCCATTGCACTCCAGCCTTAGTGACAGAGTGAGACTTCATTTCAAAAAAATAAAATAGAATACATAAATACAGAAATATTAAACTTACCCATTCTTAGACAGAAATATTTCTTGGAAACCTAACTTAATATTATGAAAAGGTGTTCAAGAGGATGGATCATGCCCAAGCTGTTGCCCTTTTAAGAATGTTTATCACCAAGTTGGCCCCATTAAAATTATTGCAGCTATTAAGCAAGAGTATCACTGTGTCTGCCTTCCATGGGAAGAAGGCAGAAAGGAGGTTCTGAAGACAGAGAGCTGCAGCTACCTCGGTGCCTCCAAGACGGTCTGCAGACCCTCCACGGTATGTGTTTAGGTATCCATCCACCAGAGTGGTTAGGTCAGACATCATCTCATCTAGGAGTGCCCAGCGAAGGGGTAATAGGTAGGTAGCTTCTAGGGCCAAAATTTTCAGTAAAGAGGGTGAAACAGGTCGGATGAACCATACTTCTGGATTTTCCTGGAGACAATAAAACAATTTCCTCTGAATAGTAAGCAAGGCATTAAAGAAAATAACTGTTTAAGACACTTAATTTAAGACACTATCATTTTCTTCTATTATTACCTTCTACTTTCACACTATCGATAGCCTTTGAGCATACACACACTTGCACACATACTCCTACATTAACAGTGTGTGTGTAAAACAGAGAAAGAGAAGGGTAGAGGAAGAGGCAGGTTGGTCAATCAAGACTTCTCAAAGCTAGAGGCAGCAAACTTGATTATGTGAGCAGAATTGTAACCAATATATTTATGACCTAAGTTAGCATGCAAGGATTATCAGGAGCTAAAGAAAATTCACCTTACTTTGGGATAAATAACTAGGGTGATTTGGTCCCATTGACGTGATCGAAACTCCCACAAAAGCTCCCCCTTGACCCAGCTAGAAAATTTATTCAAGAATGCTTTTTATTTATTTTTATTTTTTGAGACGGAGTCTCTGTCTGTTGCCAAGGCTGGAGTGAAGTGTGCAGCGGTGCCATCTTGGCTCACCTCAACCTCTACCACTCCAGCCCCAACCCTAGGTTCAAGTGATTTTCTTGCCTCAGCCTCCTGAGTAGCTGAGATTATAGACACCCGCCACCATGCCCAGCTAATTTCTATGTATTTAGTAGAAACAAGATTTTACCATGTTGGTCATGCTGGTCTTGAACTCCTGACCTCAGGTGATTTACCCGCCATGGCCTCCCAACGCGGTGGGATTACAGGCGTGAGCCACCACGGCTGGCCTAAGAATGCTAAGCTAGCCAACAAACCTGGATCTTGGCTTTTATCCGCTTGAGACCAGATATAAACTGTTCCCATTTGGCACAGTTAAGATTTTGGCAATGTTCCTATGATTACATGGCAGCTGTCGTTTTTCTATGTAACAGGCTGATAATACTGCTCAGAAAACACTTAAAAAAAGATAATGTCATACAGGACATCCTTTAACACTCACCTGAATCAGTTTTTGTCTCTCTTCTAGAAAGGAGAGATATTTAGGGGCTACTTTAAGGTGTTTGATTAAACTCTCCTGCAAAGTAGTGATGCAGTTTGGAAGATAGCCACCCGTTTCCATGGAAAACTGAAGGACATCTGCTACCTGTGGTATTTTAAAAAGACAAACAGATCAGTTGAATATATACAGAGAGCTATCTCATGGCAGAAATATATTTAGAGAAATGTCTAACTACCATTTTCCCCAAGGATCCACATGACAGACTATGTCATCATGAAATTTAAAGTTGTTCGGTCAACTTATTCTGAAAAAATGGGCAAAAAAAGCTTTTTTTTTTTTTTTTTTGAGGTGGAGTCTTGCTCTGTCACCCAGGCTGGAGTGCACTGTGCAGTGGCACAATCTCAGCTGACTAAAACCTCCACCTCCCAAGCTCAAGCGATTGTTCTGCCTCAGCCTCCCCAGTAGCTGGGATTATAGGTGCACACTACCACACCTGACTAATTTCAACTTATTTATTTATTTATTTATTTATTTATTTATTTATTTATTTATATTAGAGACGGAGTCTCGCTCTTATTGCCCAGGCTGGAGTGCAATCGCGCAATCTCAGCTCATCGCAACCTCTGCCTCCCGGGTTCAAGTGATTCTCCTGCCTCAGTCTCCCAAGTAGCTGGGATTACAGACGCCTGCTACCACACCCAGCTCAACTTTTTTTTAGAGACAGGGTCCTGGTATGTTGTCCAGGCTGGAGTGCAGTGGCTATTCACAGGCAAGATTCCACTACTAATGAGCATGGGGGTTCTGACCTGGTCCATTTCTGACCTGGGCTCATTCACCTTCACTTAGGCAACCTGGTGCTTCTTCCTGCTCCTAGGAGGCCACCACATTGATGCCAGTCTCAGTATGGACACCCAATTAGCACAGTGCCCTACAGTCCCAAACTCCTTAGCTCAAGCAATTGTCCCACCTCAGCCTTCACAGTAACTGTGACTACAGGCACAAACCATCATAGCCAGCAATCCAAATTTACTGTGTCCTTATCTACTTTTTTCCCCACCTCCCGCTACCAAGATGGAGTCTTGCTCTATCACTCAGAGCTGGAGTGCAATGGTGCAATCTCGGCTCGCTGCAACCTCCACCTCTGGGGTTCAAACTATTCTCCTGTCTCAGCCTCCTGAGTAGCTGAGATTATAGGCACGCGCCACCACGCCTAATTTTTTTATTTTTATTAGAGATGGGGTTTCACCATGTTGGCCAGGATGGTTTCAATCTCTTGACTTTGTGATCTGCCCGTCTCGGCCTCCCAAAGTACTGGAATTACAGGCGTGAGCCACTGCACCCGGCCAACAAGTGTTGTTTTTTTCCTAGTCTTTCTAAGGTTCAATTCAGGTAAACAAGTGCTTTTTCAAGAGCAGGGCTCAGGGATATTTTACTATAGTCAGAGGAGAAGGTGATGTGATGATGGAAGCAGAGATTACAGTGATGCACTCTGAAAACGGAGGAAGGGGCTACAAGCCAAGGAATACAGCTGGTTGCTAAAAGCTGAAAAAGGCAAGGAAACTCTCTCTTCAGAGCCTCTAGAAGAAACCAGCTGTGCAGAACACCTTGACTTTACCCTAGTGAAAATGATTCAAGACTTCTGACCCCTAAAACAATAAAGTAATAAATTTACACTGTTTTAGGCCACTAAATTTGTGGTGATTTGTTACAGCAGCAGTAAGAAACTAAAATTTTGTTACAGAAAAACAAATTGGTGAAATTTCTGCTTCTTGGACTATGTAAATCTGAAAAGAAAAACATGAACAGGTATGCCAAAGTCTTCATTAGACAATATGTATAAGATCTAATCAAGAAGCCTAAAGGCCTCAAGGAAACAAGCAGCAATTATCTTAGAGTTTAGAGTAAACATAAAAGCAATCTCTACTTAGGGAAACATCCTGAAAGAAGGCAGAAAGGAACATGTAAGTTAGAAATGGCAGCAAATTCATTGTGGATAGATACATAAACAGAAAAAGTGTACCAAATATAGTAACATAAAATTGAATGGGGATTGCTGCTCAAAAATAATTGGCCAACTCATTAGTTCAATTTCTCTCCAAAGGCTCTAGGCTTCTGCAGTCAAGATTTCCCTTTCAGTCATAAACCTAAAAGACTAGAAGTACCTAAAGAAAACATAATGAAAACTAGTGGTTTTAGTGCTCTCACAGCCAAACCAGAAAACTAGATCAGCTCTAAGAGATAGTAGAGGTTCATCCTTTACTTGGGTGGCTGAGGCAGGAGGATGGCTTGAGCGTAAGAGTTTGAGACAAGCTTGGGCAACATAGTAAGACCCTGCTTCTAAATGATAATAATAATAACAAAACCATAATGGTTAGTAGAATCTAGGGAATTTTTATTTCTCTAAGGTCCCTTAGATGACAGACAAATTATATTGCTTCAGGCTTTTTTGGGCCCAAATAGATTTGGGGGGCATACGCAGGACAACCTGTACTCCTGAGTTAGATGTCAGTCTGCCATAATTGTTATGTATGTGGTAAAGGCAGGCATTTGATTGTTCTCTCACACTACATCTCCCACGTCAGGCTTCTGAATGATCCCTAAATTGCTCAAGATTCACAGTGCTGTGGACTATGGATCTTGCTTCTTATTTAACAAATTCTGGAGCAAAATGAGGAAAACATCTTTCTAAATAATTTTAAGTAACTTCTCTGCAGAGCTTTTAGAGTACACCAAATCTTCTCACATATTGTACAAACATTTTACATGAGAAGTGAGCAGAAAAGGGGCACCAAAAAAAAAAAATTAAAAAGACTTTCACTTATCAGATGACCAGATGAGCCATTTTAATGTTCCAATTTTAGTATATGTGCTGCCAAAGCGAGCAGGAGCCCTTTTATCAACAGGAGCTGTGTATATTGGTTTGAATCCAGTGCTTCCCTTCATGTACCTGTGTGTCAAAGACATTATTCAGCAAAATTCCATACTGATGAGAGAGGCAATCAGAAAGCCAACGACAATCATGGATAACCTAAGGAATCAGAAGGGAAGAGTTATTAGAACCAGGCTGCTAATCATAATAGCGCAGGAATTGGTTTACACACTTACCTTCAAAATTCTCTTGTCTTCTAATATCATCTGAAGTCCATTGTTGAAAGCTCGACTTCCCAGAAGGAAAATGTCAAATAAATAAACTCGGCAATTTGTGGCCACCTACAATAGACCATTCAGACACACACATCATAGGATAAAGAAGAACTAAGGAAGGGAAATCTGAGGATGAAAAGTAAAAGACATGTTTAAAATATCTAACATCTTCACTTCATCTATCTATTTATTTATTTAGAGACAGAGTTTCACTCTATCTCCCAGGCTGGAGTGCAGTGGCCCAATCTCATCTCACTGCAGCTTCCATCTCCTGGGTTCCAGCAATTCTACTGTCTCAGTCTCTCTAGTAGCTGGGATTATAGTCATCTGCCACCATGCCCAGCTAATTTTTGTATTTTTAGTAGAGACAGGGTTTCACCATGTTGGCGAGGCTGGTCTTAAACTCCTGACCTCTTTGGCCTTGCAAATGTTGAGATTACAGGCATGAGCCACCACACCCAGCCAATTTTTTTTTTTTTTTTTTAATTTTTAATACAGACAAGGTCTTGCTACATTGCCCAGGCTGGTCTCAAACTCCTCAGCTGAAGCAATCCTCCTTCCTTGGCCTCCCAAAGTGCTGGGATTACAGATGTGAGCAACCGCACCTGGCCTAGAGTAATGTTTTTAGGGTATATATATATATATATATATATATATGTAGACAGAGAGAGAGAGAGAGAGAGGATGATGATGAAGGCTTGCTCTTTCACCCAGGCTGGAATGCAATGGCACAAGCCTGACTCACTACTGCCTCCACCGCATGGGTTCAAGCAACTCTCCCATCTCAGGTTCCCAAGTAGCTGGGATTACAGGCATGTGCCACCACACCCAGCCAATTTTTGTATTTTTAGTAGAGATGTAGTTTCACCATGTTGACCAGGCTGGTCTTGAATGTCTGACCTCATGATCCGTCTTCCTTGGCCTCCCAAAGTGCTATGTATCATGAAAGTTCTGAGAATGGGTGCTAGGTATGTCTGGCAATTGTAGTTATAACATAGTTCAGCTCTTGAAATGACAGAAATGGTATCAGACTGTCACATGCCTAGCTTTCTTGATTCATTTGGATGTTGTGTTTTAAATTAATTTTTTTTGTTTGTTTGTTTTTTGTACAGACAGGGGTCTTGCTTGGTGCCCCAGCTAGACTTGAACTCCTGGCCTCAAGTGATCCTCCCACCTCAGCCTCCAAAGTCATGAGATATAGACATGAGCCACCATGTCTGGCATCTGGATTTTTTTTTGTCTTTCCTGTCTTAGTAGATCATCCAGCTATGCTGCTTTTGTGATTTTTGTGATCAGAAACAATGTTGGCTGGGCACAGTGGCTCAGGCCTGTAATCCCAGCACTTTGGGAGACCAAGGCGGGCAGATCACCTGAGGTCAGGAGTTTGAGACCAGCCTGGCCAGTGAAACCCTGTCTCTAATGAAAGTACAAAAAATAGCCAGGCATGCTGATGGGCTTATGTAGTCCTAGCTACTTGGGAGGCTGAGGCAGGAGAATTGCTTGAACCCAGGAGATGGAGGTTGCAGTGAGCCGAGGTCTTGCCACTGTACTCTAGCCTGGGCAACAGAGTGAGACTCTGTTTCAAAAAAAAAAAAAAAAAAAGAAAGAAAGAAAAGAAAAGAAACAAACAACCTAGAATTCTTACAATTATATAAAATTGATCCGTAAGCAGCACTGAATATTTGACATTTTACCATTTGTGTCAGTGTATTTGTTGCCTGTTTTGAATTGCTAGAGGGCAGGGATCTTCTCTTATGAATAATTTTATGTAATACCTAACACAATCATGCATATTAAGGAACTCAGAGAAATGGCATTTTCAGTTGATAACAATGAGATACTGTTGATTCACCTTAAACTGGTGCTTTCCTGAAGTATTAGACTTAGAGATATAGGGAAAAAAAACTAAAAGTGCTCTTTTTTCCTATACTCTCTACTTAACACAGAACATTCTGGCCAGGTGCAGTGGCTTACGCCTGTAATCGTACCCCTTTGCGAGGCCAAGGTGGGCAGATCACCTGAGGTTAGGAGCTCGAGACCAGCCTGGCCAACATGGTGAAACCCTACTTCTACTAAAAATACAAAAATTAGCTGGATTTGGTGGCAGGCACCTGTAACCCCAACTACTTGGGAGGCTGAGGCAGGAGAATTGAAACTGGGAGGTGAAGGTTGCAGTGAGCCGAGATCATGCCACTGCACTCCAGCCTGGGCAACAGAGTGAGGCTCCATCTCAGAAAAAAAAAAAAAAAAAAAAAAAGAACTTTCTGTCACCCTAGATGTGTGTGGGTTGTTTCCTCATACATGAAGCAGGCAATTCTGCTGCTACTCTCCAGCATACACCAGCTTAGTGTCCTCTAATTCAATTCTGATGCTGTTTACCTGGAAATAGTGCTAGACCCCACAGGTTGAGGGCTCAGTTCCACAAGAGGGCAGTCTTGTGGGACTGAGGCCTCAAGCTGAATATTATGAAAGATACAAAAGATACAGATAACTGTATCTTTATTACAAAAGATACAGATAAACTGTCAGATTGAAGAGATACATAGGGCAAGGAATGGGGGGGAGTCCGCCACCCCCCAGGAACCTCCCCCTGCTCAGCTATCTGGAAGCCCTATGAATTTTTTTTTTGAGATGGAGTCTCACTCTGTAGCCCAGGTTGGAGTGCAGTGGTGTGATCTTGGCTCATGCAACCTCCGCCTCCTGGATTCAAGCGATTCTTCTGCCTCAGCCTCCCGAGTAGCTGTGACTACAGTTGTGTGGCACCATGCCCGGCTATTTTTTTATATTTTTGGTAGAGACAGAATTTCTCCATATTGGCCACGCTGGTCTGGAACTCCTGACCTTGTGATCCACCTGCCTCAGCCTCCCAAAGTACTGGGATTACAGGCATGAAGCACTGTGCCTGGCCAGGCCTTTTCTTAGTGTCTTAAAAATTAAAAAAAACAAAAGGCGGGGGGCCTGACATGGTGGTGCACGCCTATAATCCCAGCACTTTGGGAGGCCAAGATGGGTGGATCCCTTGTGTCGAAGATTTCAAGACCAGGCTTGGCAACACAGGGAGACCCCATCTCCATATTAAACAAACAAACAAACAAACAAAACCTTGGTGCTCACCTCAGCATCACATATACTAAGGGAAGGAAAGAGGGAAGGAGGGAGGGAGGAGCTAATAAAATGAGATAATCACTAACTCTATGAAAAACAAGAAGTTGTTCAAGAAAGAAACAATCCTCCTTGACTCAGCCGAGTTATCATTACAGCCATAATAACATATAGACTAGACTCTGTATTTTTTTTTTTTTTTTTAGATGGAATCTTGCTCTGTTGCCCAGGCTGGAGTGCAGGGGCACAATCTTGGCTCACTGCAACCTCTGCCTCTCAGGCTGAAGCAATTCTCCTGCCTCAGTCTGCCATAAATTCTGAATTCTGTCTTGATAAAAATTTGTGACATAACTAAGTTGGAAAGACCTAGGGAAAAGCGGATGCTATAAAGGAGCAAAATCACACAAAATAGAAATTAAAAAAAAAAAATAAAGGAGCAAAATCTTTATGTATCATGATAAAACTGAATAGATAATTTGTAAAACTGAAGAATCAAGAGAAAGCAATAAGCATGTTATTAAAAACAGGAAAATATGGGCCAGGTGCGGGGGCTGATGCCTGCAATCTCAGCACTTTGGTAGGCCAAGGCGTACGGAGTACCAGCTAGGCCAGGAGGCCCCCGACCAGGTGGCGCTGACGGCAGTGAGAGGCAGACACTGACAGAACAGCAAAGTGAGTCTATCCTGGGGCCAGCAGCCCATCGAGCTGAGAGCCTCAGGGGTTGACAGCATTCTAGGCTGAAGGCCCGTAGCAGCTTCTGATCCATGTTTTTATGCTCTCTTAAACAGGTGATTCTTACTAATAAACAGGTGTTCTGTATTTACTAATAGCTCAAAAATATACCACATAGGCAGCTGTTATCCATCTACCACTAATTGCAAACTAAAAGGTATTCTCCACAAGAGAGCCACTGGGGCAGAGTAAACCTAATGTTTCTCAACAGTAAACTTAATGTTCCTCAACAGTAAACTTAGTATTTCTCAACAAAGGTGGGCATAGCATTTGAGGTTAGGAGTTTAAGGCCAGCCTGGCCAACATGGTAAAACCTGTTTCTACTAAAATTACAAAAATTAGCCAGGCATACATGCCAGTGCCTATAATCCCAGCTACTTGGGAGGCTGAAGCAGGAGTATTCCTTGAACCAGAGAGGCAGAGATTCAGTATAGTAAGCCAAGAGATCACACCACTGCACTCCAGCCTGGGCAACAGGGCTAGATCCTGTCTCAAATTTAAAAAAAAAAAAAAAGGAAGAAACAGCAAAATAGCAGAAACAACATTTCAATGTGTTAAAAGTAGCTGACTCCCCTAATGTTTGTAAAAGTGTTTTTTAAAGTGTAAGGTACTGCACAAATATAACAATCCTGTTACTCAACTCTTTGATCTGGTTGGGGAAAACATGTCCATTAATTTGCTTGTAGTCACAGAAAGGACAGCTGTAGGCAAGGTGCAGTGGCTCATGCCTATAATCCCAGCACTTTGGGAGGCTGAGGTGGGCCGATCACCTGAGGTCAGGAGTTTGAGACCAGCCTGGCCAACATGGTGAAACCTCGTCTCTACTAAAAAGACAAAAATTAGCCGGGCAGAGTAGCTCACGCCTGTAGCTACTCGGGAGGTTGAGGCACAAGAATCACTTGAACCTGGGAGGCAGAGATGGTGTCACTGTACTCTAGCCCATGCAACAGAGCGAGACTCTGTCTCAAAAAGAAAAAAGAAAAGAAAAGAAAGGACACCTGTAGCCAACTCCATGTCCCCTTTGATAACCAGAAAACCAAAGGGGACAATTTAGGAAATAAGCTAGAACTGCCCAGGCCTGTGTTACCAGGAAATCTACTGTCTTTTGTTTTGGTAGATGTAAGTTTTGGGTTGTTTTAAGTAATTTGCATTTGTGCTGCTAATTCAAACATACTCATCTGAAAGCTAAGGTTGGCTAGATGCAGTGGCTCATGCCTGTAACCCCAGCATTTTGCAGTTAGGCTGACTTGAGACCAGGAGTTTGAGACCAGCCTAGGCAACATGGGGAGATCACATCTCTGGAAAAAAAAAAAAAAAAAGTAAAGGAAGAAGGACCCAAAAGCTATCCATCCTCTAGCTATTCTTCAAGGCTAACTACAAACTTTTAGAAAATATCATCCAGGCATGGTGGCTTACACCTGTAATCTCAGCACTTTGGGAGGCAAAGGTGGGCGGATCACCTGAGGTCAGGAGTTTGAGACCAGCCTGACGAACGTAGTAAAACCCCATCTCTACTAAAAACACAAAAATGAGCCAGGTGTGGTGGTACGTGCCTGTAGTCCCAGCTACCCAGGAGGCTGAGGCAGGAGAATTGCTTGAACCCAAGAAGCAGAGGTTGCAGTGAGCCGAGATCGCACCATTACACCCCAGACTGGGTGACAGAGCAAGACTCTGTCTCAAAATAATAATAATAATAATGTTAATATAATGAAGACTCTCATCTGACATCTCCCAGGTCCAGGGAAACTAAAATGATGTGAGAAACCTACTGTGGAAAACTACCACCCTAGAAAAGAGGAGACACTCTTCATAGAACTAAGGTGATAGGACAGAGCTGGGAAAGACCTCCAGCAGAGCCTGAGACAGCACTGATGGCTGTAACAGTGAACCTATTCTTGCCACTGAGCTTTAAAAAAAAAAAAGTGAATCTATAAGGAGACAGAAGTTCTTTCCTTTTGAAAAGAATAAGTTGGGTACCAGGAGAAGGAAGACCATTCCAACAAGTTACGTAACAGTGACACTAGGGTGGCAGAAAGAAGACAATTCATAGATCTAACAGTGAGCCAGGTACAGTGACCTATCCCTGTAATCCCAGTGACTAGGGGGACTAAGGCAAGAGGATTACATGAGGCCAGGAGTTTGAGATCGGCCTGGGTAACACAGCAAGAGCCCATCTCAGAAAAACAAAGCTCGGTGTGGTGACACTTATCTGTAGTCCCAGCTACTCAGGAGGCTGAAGTGAGAGGATAGACAGCATGAGCCCAGAAGTTCAATGCTGCAGTGAACTATGATCTGCACTGTGGCCTGGGTGATAGAGTGAGACCCTATCTCTAAAATGTAATTTTCAAAAAGAAAGAAAAAAAAAAAAACTACCAGTGGCTCTATAATTACTTCAAAATAAAAAGTTTTCAGAAGTCTTTTACCTGCAGCCAGCACAGTTTCCCATGGCGACACACATTCACTCCTTCTGCTGCCACGCTCAGGACACTCTGCTTCTTGATGTGGAGCATCTGGTAAGAAAAAGAATGAAAGAGGCCGGGCGCGGTGGCTCAAGCCTGTAATCCCAGCACTTTGGGAGGCCGAGGCGGGTGGATCACGAGGTCAAGAGATCGAGACCATCCTGGTCAACATGATGAAACCCCGTCTCTACTAAAACTACAAAAAATTAGCTGGGCATGGTGGCATGTGCCTGTAATCCCAGCTACTCAGGAGGCTGAGGCAGGAGAATTGCCTGAACCCAGGAAGCGGAGGTTGCGGTGAGCCGAGATCGCGCCATTGCACTCCAGCCTGGGTAACAAGAGCGAAACCCCGTCTCAAAAAAAAAAAAAAAAAAAAAAAAAAAAAAAAAAAAAAAAGAATGAAAGAAAAACATTTCAGGGAATAAATGTTGGCATGATAACATCGTGATTGGCACAATTACAATGGCTACAGTAAACAAAGTGCATAATCTTTGTTAAACTTACAAAATTTGATTAATACAAAACAGTCTGTTTCACATATACACATATATCAGCACTCAACACTACTGATTCTCTTTTTAGTTTAGGAAAAGTGTTCCACAGCTGGAAAATAAATCTCTCATATACCAAATGACAATAAAAGTTGAAAACTCAAGACACCTTTTGTTACTACTGATGCGACAGAGAAAGAATCATAATCTGGCCGGGCGCAGTGGCTCACACCTGTAATCCCAGCACTTTGGGAGGCTGAGG
>NW_022437014.1:10373816-10387482 GCF_009761245.1 Sapajus apella | reverse complement strand
TTTTTTTTTAATTTGAGGTGGAGTTTCACTCTTGTTGCCCAGGCTGGAGTGCAATGGTATGATCTTGGCTCGCTACAACCTTCAACTCTGGAGTTCAAGTGATTGTCCTGACTCAACCTCCCAAGTAGCTGGGATTACCGGTGTGTACCACCATGCCCAGTTAATTTTTTATTTTTAATAGAGAAGGGGTTTCACTATGTTCGTCAGGCTGGTCTCGAACTTCTGATCACAAGTGATCCACTCATCTCGAACTCCCAACGAGCTGGAATTACAGGCATGAGCCATTGCACCCGGCCCTGAATTATAATCTTTAAGACAAGATTTCTCATGCAAACTATGGCATGCTGTAACATACGGCAATTCTGAAAGGAATATATGTGGTAGCTAAGTCTCAGAGTATCCATTGCTCAGAAAGACAGAAACAAGGACTCTTCAGATGCCTTAAAGCCTCAGATTCACCGAATTACTCAAAACTAAATTAGTGGCCAGGTGCAGTGGCTCACTCCTGTAATTCCAGCACTTTGGAAGGCTGAGGCAGGAGGACTGCTTGAGCCCAAGGGTTTGAGGCCAGCCTGAGCAACACAGTGTCTCTATAAAAAATACAAAAAATTATTCAGGCATGGTGGTGCACACCTGAAGTGTAGCCCCAGCTACTCTGGAGGCTAAAGTGGGAAGGTCACTTGAGCCTGGGAGGCTGAGGCTGCAGTGAGCCATGATGATGCACTTCAGCCTGGGTGACAGAGTGAAACTCTGTCAAAAACAAACAAACACACACAAAAAAACTGAAATAGTGGTACCCCAGGTACATACTCTTGTCCTTTGATTATCTTTAATCTTAGCCTATTTCATTATAGAATTCTAAAATCCTTAATCCATAATTCATAAAAATATTTGCATGACACAAGATTCTCCCCATTTTATAGGTAGGTAAATTATTCAAGAACAGAAAGGCACAGTAATTTACACTAGCACAATATCTCCCTTTAGAGAGCATAAAGTGTTCTACATTATTTTTTTATTTTTTATTTATTTTATTATTATTATTTTTTTTAAAGATGGGGTTTCACCATATTGGTCAGGCTGGTCTCGAACTTCTGACCTCAGGTGATCCGCCTGCCTCAGCCTCCCAAAGTGCTGGGATTACAGGCGTGAGCCACCATGCCTGGCAAGTGTTCTACATTCTAAGCATCTCTCATCAATGATGAGAAAATGGGACTCAATTTCAGCTTCATCTCCAATCAACAAAAGATGGCTGCAGAAAGGGCAACAAAAGCTGAATTTTCTTTTTTTTTTTTTGGGACGGAGTTTCACTCTTGTTACTCAGGCTGGAGTGCAATGGCGCGATCTCGGCTCACCGCAACCTCCGCCTCCTGGGTTCAGGCAATTCTCCTGCCTCAGCCTCCTGAGTAGCTGGGATTACAGGCATGCGCCACCATGCCCAGCTAATTTTTTGTATTTTTAGTAGAGACGGGGTTTCACCGTGTTGACCAGGATGGTCTCGATCTCTTGACCTTGTGATCCACCCGCCTCGGCCTCCCAAAGTGCTGGGATTACAGGCTTGAGCCACTGCGCCCGGCAAAAACTGAATTTTCTATTGATGAAAACTCCTAATGACCTCTTCAAACTTCCAGAGCAAAAGCTTTTGTTTTGTTTTGTTTTTGAGACAGTCTCATGCCATCCCTCAGGCTGGAGTGCAGATCACAGCTCAATGCAGCATGGAACTCCTGGGCTCAAGCTATCCTCCCATTTTAGCTTCCTGCAGCCTCGACCTCCTAGTCTTAGCTGATCCTCTCACCTCACCCTCCCGGGTAGCTGGAACTACAGACATGTGCCACCATGCCCAGCCAATTTTTTGTATTTTTCTGTAGAGGTAGGGTTTTGCCTTGTTGCCCAGGCTGGTCTCTAACTCCTGGGCTCAAGTGATCTGCCTGCCTTGGCCTCCAAAAGTGCTGGTATTACAGGAGTGAGCTACCATGTCTGGCCACAAGTTCTTGTCCTCATTTTTTTTCTTATTGTTCTCATGGTCCCTTTAAATAATCTGCTTATACATATATAATTCTTACAGCTCAATTATAAAAATAATTGTTACAATTCAATTAAAAAATAGGAAAAGGTTTGGGCACAGTGGCTCATGCCTGTAATCCCAGCACTGAGGTAGGCTGAGGAGGACAGATTGCTTGAGCCTAGGAGTTAGAGACCAGCCTGGGCAACATAGTGAGAAACTGTCTCTACACAAAATACAAAAATTAAAGCTGGATGTGGTGGCTCATGCCTGTAATCCCAGTACTTCAGGAGGCCGAGGAAGACATTGCTTGAGTCCAGGAGTTCAAGACCAGCTTGGGGAACATAGCAAGACCTCATCTCTTAAAAAAAAAAAATGAGTTGGGCATGGTGGTACATCCCTGTAGTCCCAGTTACTCAGAAGGCTATGGTGGGAGGATCGCTTGAGATCCTAGGAGGCAGAGGTTGCAGTGAGCTGAGATCATGCCACTGCACTCCAGCCTGGGCTACAAAGTGAGACTGTCTCAAAAGGCAAAGGATCTAAATAGATATTTCTCCAAAGAAGTTATACAAATGACTAGTAAGCTCATAGAAATGTTCAACATCATTAGCTATCAGAGAAATGCAAATCAAAACCACAATAAGATACCACTTCATACCCACCAGGATGGCTATAATCAAAATTATAGGTAAGTGTTGGCAAGGATGTGAAGAAATTGGAACCCTCACAGACTTCTGGTAGAAATGTAAAATGGTGTAGCAGCTTTGGAAACAAAGTCTGGTCATTCCTCAAAAAAGTTAAACACAGAGTTACCAAATGATCTAGCAATTTCACTCCTAGGTAACTATCCAAAAGAAACAAAAACATCCAGACAAAAATTTGTCCATGAATGTTAAAAGTAGCATTATTCACAATAGCCAAAAAGTAGAAACAACCCAAATGTCCATCAAATGATGAATGGATAAATAAAATGTAGTATATCCATACAATGGAATATTATTTTGGTGGCTGGTTGTGGTGACTCACGCCTGTAATCCCAGCACTTTGGGAAGCCGAGGCAAGTGGATTGTTCGAGCCCAGTAGTTTGAGACCAGTCTCGGCAACATAACTAGACATTGTCTCTACAAAAAATATTTAAAAATTAGCTAGCTGTTGTGGCACATGCCTGTAGTCCTAACCACCTGGGAGGCTAAGGTGGGAGGACTCCTTGAGCCTAGGAGGTCCAGGCTATAGTGAACTGTGATTCTGTCACTGCATTCCAGCCTGGGTGACAGAGAATGACCCTGTCTCAAAAAACAATTTTTTTTTAATGTATAAGAAATATTATTTGGCAATAAAAAGAAGTGAAGGCCAGGTGCAGTGACTCACGCCTGTAATCCCAGCACTTTGGGAGGCTGAGGTGGGTGAATCACAAGATCAGGAGTTCAAGGCCAGCCTGGCCAAGACAGTGAAAAAAGAAGTGAAATACTGATATAAGATACAATATGGATGAACCTTGAAAACATTATGCTAAGTAAATAAAGCTTGTCAGAAAACTACGATTTTACTTTATGTTATTTATTTTGAGAGAGAGCTTTGCTCTGTCTTCTGGGCTAGAGTATGGTGGCATGATCTCGGCCCACTATAATCTCCACCTCCTCCTGGCTCAGCCTTCCCAGTAGCTGCGACTACACGTACCCACCACCACACCTGGCGAATGTTTGTATTTTTAGTAGAGACGGGGTTTCACCATAATGGCCAGGCTGTTTTAGTGGTTGCCAGGGGCTGAGGAGTGATTAGGAGTGATGAATAAGGGGTGTGGGGTTTCTTTCTGGCATATTGAAAATATTCTAAAATTTATTATGCTGTTTTACGTACAACTCTGTGAATATACTAAAAACAAATGAACTATTTGTTTAACTAAATAAATTGTATGGTATATGGATATCTCAATAATTTTTTATAAAACTTTTTGTTTTTGTTTATTTATTTATTTTATTTTATTTTGGAGTTTTGCTCTTGTTACCAAGGCTGGAATGCAATGGCGCAATCTCGACTTACTGCAACCTCCACCTCCTGGGTTCAAGCGATTCTCCTGCCCCAGCCTCCCGAGTATCTGTGACTACAGGCACGCACCACCATGCCCAGGTAATTTTTGTGTTTTCTAGTAGAGACGGGGTTTCACCTTGTTGATCAGGATGATCTAAATCTCTTGACCTTGTGATCCACCTGCCTCCGCCTCCCAAAGTGCTGGGATTATAGGCGTGAGCCACCATGTCCAGCCTCAAAACTTTTTGTTTTAAAATAATTTTTTAAAAATTTATTTTAAAATTTCAAATAATTAAAAAAAAATCTTCTGTTCAGTTCAGACTTAGTTAAAAAATAACCTGTTGGCAGCTAGCTCTCCTTTTAAAAATCTACCCATGGGCCAGGCACAGTGGTTCATGCCTGTAATCCCAGCACTTTGGGAGGCCGAGACAGGCGGACTGAGCTGAGGAGTTTGAGACCAGCCTGGCCAACATGGTGAAACCCCATTTCTACTACTAAAAATACAAAAATTAGCTGGGTGGTGGTGTGCACCTGTAATCCCAGCTACTTGGGAGGCTGAGGCAAGAGAATCACTTGAATCCAGGAGGCGGAGGCTGTGGTGAGCCAAGACTGGCCTACCAAACTCCTGCCTGGGCCACATGGTGGGACTCCATTTCAAAAAAAAAAAAAGGTCAAGTCGAATGATGAAGAAAAAAAAATGCATCCGTGTACACACAAACATAAGTTTGCATCTATACAGAAAGCTCAATGACCTTCCTGAAGCCCATCTGTGAACCACACTACAGGATACTTGCTCCCATTTCTCAAATTAATACATGATTAATAGAGTAATTGCCTAAGTACAGTATCCTATGTGACACTTTTAAAATGTAAGTCAGAATGGATGCGGTGGCTCACACCTGAAATCCCAGAACTTTGGAAGACCGAGGCAGGCAGATCCTCTGAGGTCAGGAGTTTGAGACCAGCCTGACTAATGTGGTAAAAACGCCTCTCTACTAAAAACACAAAATTAGCTAGGCATGGTGGCATATGCCTGTAATCCCACCTACTTGGGAGGCTGAGGCAAGAGAATCACTTAAACCCAGGAGGCAGAGGTTGTAGTGAGCTGAGATCGTACCATTGCACTCCAGCCTGGGCAACAAGATCGAAACCCTGTCTCAAAAAAAAAAAAAAAAAAAAAAAAAAAAAAATTTTGACTCTTCTCTGAAACTGCCAATAGCTTTCCATGTCACTCAAGTCAAACTCAAAGTCTTTACAACGTCCAGAAAACCTTAAAAGAACTGCCTCCTGCCCACTTCCATCTCCTACCATTCTTCTTCACTGTGGTCCTGTCACACTGACCTCCCTGCTGTTTTTCCACACAAGTCAGGAATATTTCAGCCTCAGGGCCTTTGCACTTGCTAATTCCACTTTTAAGTTCTTCACTTTGATATCTACCTGGCTCCCTTACTTACTCAAGTCTTTGTTCTAATGTCACTTCCTCAGATATGTTTTCTCTGCCTATCCCACATAAATTAGGACCTCCTTGTCACTCTAGTCCCCATACCATGCTTTTTTTTCTCCCTTTCCAACCCTCACCATTTTTTATTTTTATTCTCAAAACTTACTAACACCTAAAATACAATAAATTGTTTATTGTCTTGCATTAGAATATAAGCTCCTTGAGGGCTGGAACTTTGTCTTTTGTTGATTATTGTTTACCCCAGATCTCAGAACAGTGCCTGGCATACAGCAGCCACCAAATATTTTCTTGAATTAATAGAAAAAAAATAAAAAATCTTTTTTTTTAAGGCATCCATGGGAAAGCAAAAAATCTTATCATAAAGAAATGTGTAAGACGCAGACATGATACCTACATACAGGTAACACTAGTAATGATTGAGGACAATACTTACTGCAGCACCAAACTTCTGCTGGAACTGATCAATGACTGTGTATGTCACCTCCTCTTCCTCTACAGGACAAAGGTGGCATTAGATATATTTCTATTCCTCAGCAACAGAATAGCTCTCCCCCTAATTTTGGCCATACTCATATATTCCTACTCTATTGCAACTTGAATGTCTAATGTTATTTCATTATCACCTGCATTAGCCCATCACACAGTGAACACTAATTAACATCTTCTTTGTCAAATGAGAGTAAACAAAAGCCCCACCAATTGACCTGTTTACATATCCTGTGATAATCCAGTAATGTTTCTCTCCTTATAGGTTTATATCTTGAATACTTCAAAGAATACACTATGAGACTAGTTTCCCTCTTGTCACCCAGGCTGGAGTGCAATGGTGCAATCTCTACTCACTGCAACCTCTGCTTCCTGGGTTCAAGCGATTCTCCCATTTTAGCCTCCTGAGTAGCTGGGATTACAGGGGCCTGCCACCACACCCAGCTAATTTTTGTATTTTTAGTAGAGACAGAGTTTCACTATGTTACCCAGGCTGGTGTCAAACTCCTGACCTCAGGTGATGTGCCTGACTCAGCCTCCCAAAGTGCTGGGATTACAGGTATGAGCCACTGCACCTGGCCAAAATTTTTAAATATTTTCTTTAAATTGAGATGATGTTTCACCATGTTGCCCAGGCAGGACGTGAACTCCTAGGTTCAGGCAATCTGTACAATGCACCCACCTTAGCCCCCTTGAAGTGCTGGGATTACAGGCATAAACCACCATACCCAGCCTTATTTTATTATTTTTTTATAGAGATGGGATCCCATATGTTGCCCAGGCTGGTCTTGAACTCCTGGCCTCAAACAATCCTCCTACCTTGGCCTCCCTAAGTGCTAGAATTACAGGCATAAGCACTTGTGCCTGGCCTTGTTGTTTTTTTTTTCTTGAGACAGAATCTTGCTCTGTTGCCAGGCTAGTGTACAGTAGCACAATCTCAGCTCACTGCAACCGCCACCTCCTGGGTTCAAGTGATTCTCCTGCCTCAGCCTCTTAAGCAGCTAAGATTATAGGCATATGCCACCACGCCAGGCTAATTTTTATATTTTTAGTAAAGATGGGGTTTCACCACGTTGGCCAGGATGATCTCAATCACGTGACCTCATGATCCAGCAGCCTTGGCCTTCCAAAGTGCCAGGATTACAGGCATGAGACCCCAGCCTTCTTTGTTTTTAATAAAAGCAAACAAACAAAAAACCTCCAAAGTTCCTCGTCTCACTTCAGAGTAAAAGTTTAACTCCCACTTGGGCATGGTGGCTCATGCCTGTAAGCCCAGCACTTTGAGAGGCCAAGACGGACGATCACTAGATCAGGAGTTTGAGACTAGTCTGGCTAACATGGTGAAACCCCGTCTCTACTAAAAATACAAAAAAGGTGTCTCTACTAAAAATACAAAAAAAAAATTTAAAAATTATTTTTTTGTATTTTTAGTAGAGACACCTATAGTCCCAGCTACTTGGGAGGCTGAGGCAGGAGAATTGCTTGAACCTGGGAGGTGGAGGTTGCAATGAGCTGAGATCCTGTCACTGAACTTCAGCCTGGGTGACACAGCAAGACTCCGTCTCCAAAAAAAATAAAAATTAGCTGGGTGTGGTGGCACACACCTACAATCCCAGCTACTCAGGAGGCTGAGGTAGGAGAATCACTTGAACCTGGGAGGCAGAGGTTGCAGTGAGCCAAGATCCACCCACTGCACTCCAGCCTGGAGGATAGGACGAGACTCTGTCTCAAAATATATATATATATATATATAATTAAAAATTAGCTGGGCATAGTGGCACACATGCCTGTAATCCCAGCTACTCAGGAGGCTGAGATAGGAGAATCACTTGAACCTGGGAAGTGGAGGTTGCAATGAGCCAAGATCAAGCCACAGCACTCCAGCCCGGGGGACAGAGTGAGACTCTGTCTCAAAAAAAAAAAGTTTAAGTCCTCGCAAGCCTCTAAGAGCTCCTCTTTGACTCACCTGTTCCATCTCATGTACTGCTTCTCTCCTTGCTCCAGCTGCTCTGATCTCCTTGCTGTTCCTTCAAGATCCTGGTATGTTCCTATCTCAGTGACTTTGTATTTGCTTTTTTTTTTGCCCCAGCCTAAAGCACATTTCCCCAAGATATCCCTAGAGCTTGGTCCCTCACCTCCTTCAGATCTTTACACAAATATTATCATTTCAGCAAGATTTGTCCTGGATATCCTAAAATTGCAAAACCACCCTCCCTACATATTACTTCTATTTTTTTCTCCTTAGCATTTGGCACTATTACACTATATATTTAATTTATTTACCTTATTTAGCATCTGTATGCTGCTCAATAAGAGGAGGGATACCATACTTCAGAATCCCCAATGAATGAGTGTGCCCCAATAAATGAGTGCACATGCAGTATGAACTCAATTATTAAATTAAAAAATAAATCACCTGCCGGGCGCGGTGGCTCAAGCCTGTAATCCCAGCACTTTGGAGGCCGAGACGGGTGGATCACGAGGTCAAGAGATCAAGACCATCCTGGTCAACATGGTGAAACCCCATCTCTACTAAAAATACAAAAAATTAGCTGGGCATGGTGGCGCGTGCCTGTAATCCCAGCTACTCAGGAGGTTGAGGCAGGAGAATTGCCTGAACCCAGGAGGCGGAGGTTGCAGTGAGCCGAGATTGCGCCATTGCACTCCAGCCTGGGTAACAAGAGTGAAACTCCATCTCAAAATAAATAAATAAATAAATAAATAAAAATAAATAAATCACAATATTTTATCTTAATTCAGAACCCAGAAGCAATGGCTCAACTAAGCATTCTATAGAGCATGTTGATTCAGGGTTACACCAACCCTAAACAGTGAAGAGAGTCTAGTTGAATTTGACTGACTTGGTTCAAAAAAAAGGAGAGCCTAGAAAATTCAGAGCCGCCATACTCACCTGATGGGCTGTACTTGAGGTCATTCAGCAGCGAGGTAGTTGGTGCTTCAGGGGCCGGAGAAAGAGACTCACATACATTTAGGACTTCAACTTTCATTTTCTCCATCCCAGTTCTTTCTGCATTTAGACTATCCTTACAAGAAACAACATCCAGATGGACTTGTTCTTTGTTGCTGATGCCACACACAGATTCTGCCACACATTAACGTTAAGGGCTGTGGTCCTTCATTAACCAGAGGACCCATTCATCCACTGCTTACATTGATTTGAGGTGCTATCTAACATGGATGAACACACACACACACACATGCTTTTTTTTGATACGGAGTCACACACTGTCACCTAGGTTGGAGTGCAATGGTGCGATCTGGGCTCACTGCCACCTCCACTTCCTGGATTCACTCGATTCTCCTGCCTCAGCACACTACCACATCCAGCTAATTTTTTGTATTTTTAGTCAAGATGAGGTTTCACTATGTTGGCCAGACTGGTCTCAAACTCCTGACCTCGTGATCTGCCTACCTTGGCCTCCCAAAGAGATGGGATTACAGGCCTGAGCCACCGCGCCCAGCCTATATATTTCTTCTCATTTTTATTTCCTCATGCCAAGGAATTAAGCAGCTAGTGAATTAGAGTTAAGGCTTTCTACCCTAATGTGCACATTTGGGAAACATCATAAGTAAGAAAATGATTCCATCTTACCTAACAGACGATGTGTTTTCTCTCACTGAGCCTTGTTCCACTTCATCTAGTAGTTCCACTGTAAAATAACCAAATGGCTTCCAACAGAGGCTCCAATCTGAAATAAATTAACTACTCTGCTACCCACACATCCCCAGTTTAACCATGTACTGCAAACAATAATTGGAAATGAAATGTTAGTCTACAGAGGCTTTTACTGGCCAGCTATAAATACAGAACAGACTAAAGTGTCAAAGACTCTCAATATTATATCCCTACAAAGCTTCTGGATTATTTAGAAGGATTAGGAACCTTTCTATGTATCTCACCCCTTTTCTTCTAGGGTAGATTTGTGGTCATTCAAATTAGTTCCAGACATTTATTTCCCACTCATCCTAATCTTAATGCACCTCCTCTCACATGGTACACTGTTTGAGGGTTTTCTCTTAAATTATTCACAAATCTGTCCCTAGCACTCTCACAGGCTAGCACATTAAAAAGTTCAGTGACATGAAAGGTAATGAAGGTTTAAATGGAAATATCAAAAGAATTATGAGAGAAATATTCCATGGAGATTGTGAAATCTTTTTGTTTTTAACCTAATTATGCAGGAAATGTAGGGAAATACTATATTCCACTGATTCTTTTTTTTTTTTTTTTTTTTTTGAGACGGAGTCTCACTCTGTCACCCAGCCTGGAGTGCAGTGGCCTGATCTCAGCTCACAGCAACTTCTGCCTCCCTGGGTCAAGTGATTCTTGTGACTAGGCCTCCTAAATAGCTGGGATTACAGGTATGTGCCACCACACCTGGCTAATGTATTCTGTTGATTCTAAGATACACATTTTAAACACCTGAAAACAGTCTGTTTGTTCCCAGATCCATGTAACATGTATTAAGAAAAAATAAATAGAACATCTGAAATTTGATGTGATTATAAGAAAGTTTAATTGACAGCTTCTTTTTCTTTCTTACAATGCAAAAAGAAATAGTGTGCCTTATAATTAATGGCATCTTACATTCAATGAGGTAGTTTTTTTTTTTTTGAGACAGAGTCTTGGGCTCTATCTCCAGGCTGGAGTGCAGTGATGCAATCTCGGCTCACTGCAACCCCCGTCTCCCAGGTTCAAGCGATTCTCCTGCCTCAGTCTCCTGAATAACTGGGACTACAGGTGCATGCCACCACACCCAGCTAATTTTTTTATTTTTAGTAGAGACAGGGCTTCACCATGTTGGCCAGAATGGTCTCCATCTCTTGACCTCATGGTCTGCCCATCTCAGCCTCCTAAAGTGCTAGGATTACAGGTGTAAGCCACTGAGCCCAGCCTCATTTTGGTACTTTTCAAGCAAAATGCCTCTATGTTTCAAATGTCTCTTTTCTCTGAACTATCTAGAAGTATTGAATCTGGGGCAGAGAAAAGGTAAAATTGACTAAAAAAATGCTGATTAGCCATGATTATCTTTCATCTTGACAATTCTTTTTTTTTTTTTTTTTGTTTTGAAATGGAATCTTGCTATGTGGGCAGGCTGGAGTGCAATAGCACAATCTTGGATCATGGCAACCTCCAACTCCCTGGTTCAAGTAATTCTCCTGCCTCAGCCTCCTGAGTAGCTAGGATTATAGGCACACACCACTACGCCCACCTAATTTTTATATTTTTAGTAGAGACGGGGTTTCACCACGTTGGCCAGGATGCTCTCAATCTCCTGACCTTGTGATCTGCCTGCCTTGTCCTCCCAAAGTGTTGGGATTACAGGCATGAGCCATCGTGCCTGGTGACAATTCTCATTGAAGGTGCTTTTTGGGGAGACTCGTCCGTGGTTGACTGGGCCACAGAACAAAGAAAGAAATGACTATCATTTGAGCTTAAAAATGAACAAAGCCTGTAATTCCAGCACTCTGGGAGGCTGAGGCAGGCAGATCACCTGAGGTCAGGAGCTCGAGACCAGCCTGGCCAACATGGAGAAGCCCTGTCTCTACTAAAAAAATACAAAAATTGGGTTGGGTGCAGTGGCTCACGCCTGTAATCCCAGCACTTTGGAGGCCAAGGGGGCAAATCATTTGAGGTCAGGAGTTTGAGACCAAGCTGACTAACATGGTGAAACCCTGTTTCTACTAAAAATACAAAAAAAATAGCTGGGTGTGGTGTGGTGGCACACCCCTGTAATCCCAGCTCCTGGGGAGGCTGAGGCAGCAGAATTGCTTGAACCCAGGAGACGGAGATTGCAGTGAGCCAAAACTGTGCCACTACATTCTAGCCTGGGCCAAAGAGTGAGAATCCGTCTCAAAAATTTTTATGTGTGTGTATATATATATATATGCGCGCGCACGCGCGCGCGCGCGCACACACACACACACACACACACACACACACACACACACACACGTTAGCCAGGCATGGTGGTAGGTGCCTGTAATCCCAGCTACTCAGAAGGCTGAGGCATGAGAATCGCTTGAACCCTGGAGACAAGGGTTGCAGTGAGCCAGGATCACGCCACTGCACTCCAGCCTGAGTAACAAAAAAAAACCCCATCTTAAAAAAAAAAAAAAAAAAAAGGATGAACGAAGGCCAAATCCTGGATAAGAATTTAGGAGGCAATGAATTCCGTGTGTACAAATCAAAAAGCTGGACAGCCTTCAGCCTTCTCAGTTGGGGAAATGATAGTAGTGATTCCTTCACTTCTCTCTACAAACCCATTCACAGCCTAGCTTTGCTCCAGTCCAGAGTTCTGTTTCACTGCAAAGGCTGATAGTGAAAATACAATTAAGATCTCCAACTACCACCACTATCCCTATCATTATAAAAGAGTATTCAAGGGACAGAGTGTTCATGACAGCATACTCAATGAGAAAGAATAGTTAGGTAGCTGACCAGACTTATATTACCTGAAGTGGCTCAGGATTGGCAGTCATTAATCTGATGAGATTTTCATTTCCTCCTAAATTCTAGTTTTCTTACAAAGCAAAGCAATCTTTCAAGCAGTAGTAAAGCCTCATTTATAGGAGTCCTTTCCTTTCCTCAAATCTGCCCCAAAGTGAGACGTGCACAGCCCTAAGAGGTCCCAGAACTCTCATTCCTCTGCCCCCTCTACCCAGCTCCTGATCTGTACTCCTCCTTAAAGGGCAGAAGCAGAAAGCTCGTGAGTCCTTGAAAGCAAGACATTTCAGACAATTGTAACTCCTCTTGCTAAATGGTTTGTGCTAGCAGAAATAAAGAATAAGGCTTTCCTGCTATTCCAAAGTCCAAAAAGCTCTGAAAACCAAAATTTTGTGTAACTTTTGGTGGCAGAACTGGACCTGATATGCTATGTATAGTCTGATTTTATTCCACTTAGTATGATTGTCCACCCATTTCTCTGGAGAAATGTGTTGTATTATAGAGTACTGTAGAGTACTGCCCAGATTTTCTGGAAGTGTTATGTAATATGAACATTATATACGCTGTTAATTTTCCAAAAGTCCAGAACAATTCTTGATTCTGAGACATCTGGCTCCAAGGTTTTCGATGAGGAATTGTGAATGGACTGTAAAATGGTAGCATTTTAAATAGCTTGCTTAGCAAGACAATCCCTTCCTGTTCACATTCCTAACTGCCTGCTGGCCCAAGTCACTAGTGATAAGCACCAACAGACCTGACATTGTAAAACCAAAATGATTATAATTCAGTAAGACTATTCTACTCACAGGGTGCCCACAGAAACAGTAAGAAAAGGGTCAATTATCAAATACCAACTTTAAGAAATCATAAGTGAAACATTAAAGGCAAGACAATATCCTATTTCATTTCAAATATTGGAATGAGGCACAGAAGTAAGTTTACTACTGCTGGAAATCTCAGTACTAGCATTCAAGGAACATGGGGGTCTCACCATTCACAATCTCATGCCCAAAAAACATCTTCACTCCTGGGATGCTCCGACCTGTCTCCACATTCTTCACTGTTAGAGAAAACAGTTCATTCGGTTAATAACAAATAATCGTTTCCTAAAACTCTATGAAAATATGATGCCTCTCAAAATTTCCCAAGTCTGAGTTTTATTTAAAAAAAAATCTCTGGCCGGGCGCGGTGGCTCAAGCCTGTAATCCCAGCACTTTGG
>NW_022437014.1:10300372-10373716 GCF_009761245.1 Sapajus apella | reverse complement strand
AAAAAAAAAAAAAAAAAAAAAAAAAAAATCTCTAAACTATTTTTCCCAAGGAATGAAGAGTCAATAATAAACAAGAAGTATAAAAACAAGTCTTTAAACAAGTGGTATAAAAAACAAGGGAAACCCCATTATGTTTCAGGAGAAACTAAAAAGGATAGTATACAGAATCTAAAATTCTCCTGAGAATATTCTAAGGCCTTTGCCTTTTTATTTAATTTTACTCCACTTAACTCCAGAAAAAAAATTTAAGGCAGCCCACAGCTTCTAGTGTCCACACCTGCTTCATGTCATGCTACACACTTGAAAGTATCATCAAGGACAATGATCCAAATCCTGGCTCTCCTATGAGTAGATCAGCAAGTTAGAAGGTTAGACACCATCTCTACAATGTGCTGTCGTTTTCCTAGATGGAAGTATTCATAGCAGCTGTCTTTTTTCACACCTCTCAGCAATCCAAATAATTGAGTTCCACCCTCACTGTTCCACTGAATATATTCTTAACAGGGTCACAGATCACCAACTACTTATTTGTCAAATCCAAAAAAATGTTTTGCAATCTTATCTTCCTTGACTTTCCTGCAACCTTTGACAATACTGTTCTCTATTTTCTTTTTAACTCCTGGCCTCAAGTGATCCTCCCACCTCAGCCTCTCAAAGTGCTGGGATTATAGGTGCAAGCAGAACCTTCTTTCTTCTTTAGTTGTAAGACATTGTAATTCTGGCCGGGCGTGGTGGTTCAAGCCTGTAATCCCAGCACTTTGGGAGGCCGAGGTGGGTGGATCACGAGGTCAAGAGATCGAGACCATCCTGGTCAACACGGTGAAACCCCGTCTCTACTAAAAATACAAAAAATTAGCTGGGCATGGTGGCGTGTGCCTGTAATCCCAGCTACTCAGGAGGCTGAGGCAGGAGAATTGCCTGAACCCAGGAGACGGAGGTTGTGGTGAGCTGAGATCGCGCCATTGCACTCCAGCCTAGGTAACAAGAGCGAAACTCCGTCCCCCCCCCCCAAAAAAAAAAAAAAGACATTGTAATTCTTTTCCTACTAATTACCTAGAGCTACCATATTGAGCACCCACTGAGCCAGGCATCATGCTATTTCTTTTTGTTTTCTTATTTATTTATTATTATTATTATTTTTAGAGAGAGACAGGGTTTCACCACGTTGGTCAGGCTGCTCTCGAACCCCTGACCTCGTGATCCGCCCGCCTCAGCCTCCCAAAGTGCTGGGATTACAGGTGTGAGCCACTGTGCCTGGCTGACATCATGCTATTTCCCTATACTCAGTTTTCTAGTAACATAATAAGAATTTCATTATTTCAGTTATGGAGGACTCTGCGGCTCTGAAAGGTTGAATAACTAGCTCAAGGTACCACTGCTAGCAAAAAACAGTCAGGAGTCAAATTCATGACTCAGTGATTTTAATATGCCTTTTTTTTTTTTTTTTTTTAAACTGACACAGGGTTTTACTCTGTTGCTCAGGCTGGAGTGCAGTGGCATAATCCTAGCTCACTGCAGCCTCAAACACCTGGGCTTAAGCCATCCTTCTCCTCAGCTTTCCGAATAGCTGGAACTACAGGCATGTGCCACCATGCCTGGCTATTTTTCTTTTTTTTTTTTTTTTGGTAGAGATTGGGTCTCACTATGTTGCCCAGGCTGGTCTCAAACTCCTGGGCTCAGGCCATCCTCCCCCTTCAGCCCCTCAAAAGTTGTAGGATTACAGCTGTGAGCCACCCTGCCTGGCAATACTCTTTCTTATAACCACTGTTACAGTGGCTCTCTGATTTGCTCCAGTCTCCACACCTCTACTTGTCCCTTGTACATTGATGGTCCCCAGTGTTTTGTCTCTCATCCTTTTTCCTTCTCTTTGAATGATCATATCCACTTCTTAGTTGTCCTGACATCCCTTTTTTCTCCAGTGTGAACTATTTTTCTCATCTTCACTCATATTTTCAACTAAGAACAGACTTACTAAAGATTTTCAAACTGTGCCAGGTGCAGTGGCTCATACCTGTAAATCCCAGCATTTTGGGAGGCCGAGGCAGGTGGATCACCCGAGGTCAGGAGTTCGAGAACAGCCTGGCCAACATGGTGAAACTCTGCCTCTACTAAAAAATACAAAACTTAGCTGGGTATGGTGGCATGTGCCTGTAATCCCAGCTACTCAGGAGACCAAGGCAGAAGAATCCCTTGAACCTGGGAGGCAGAGGTTACAGTGAGCCAAGATTCCTCCCAAAGTGCTGGGATTACAGGCATGAGCCATCACTCCAGGTCCCTTTCCCATTGTTGACTCCTACTCAACCAGATGGAGTTCCACCACCAATTCCTCCTTTAGAAGATCACTCCACTGTCCTAATTCAAGCACTTCTAGATCCAAATTAGCTGAATCTTTGGTTTTCATAGCATCCTTTGCATCTTTCTGTCAGAGAGGATCTCTCTTTTTTATTTTTATTTTTTTAACTTTTTTTTTTTTTTTTTTTTTGAGATGGAGTTTCGCTCTTGTTACCCAGGCTGGAGTGCAATGGCGCCATCTCGGCTCACCGCAACCTCCGTCTCCTGGGTTCAGGCAATTCTCCTGCCTCAGCCTCCTGAGTAGCTGGGATTACAGGCACACGCCACCATGCCCAGCTAATTTTTTGTATTTTTAGTAGAGACGGGGTTTCACCATGTTGACCAGGATGGTCTCAATCTCTTGACCTTGTGATCCACCCGCCTCGGCCTCCCAAAGTGCTGGGATTACAGGCGTGAGCCACCGCGCCCGGCCTTTTTAACATTTATATAAGGCTAGTCAAGTAAAGCAGTGGGAGTGGAGAAGGAACAAAGAAATCTGTAACTGGTTGTGATCAATTAGTTGTAAACACCACTGCACTTGGACCAGCCTATCAGAGAGGATCTCACACTCCATTATACCTGTCTACCTATCTATCTACTAGAGTAAGTTTTTTTTTCTTCTTTTAGAGTAAGTTTTTAATTAAAAAAAAAATTTTTTTTAGAGATGGGGGTCTTGCTCTGTTGCCCAGGCTGGAGTGCTGTGGCATGGTCATAGCTCACTACAGCCTCAAACTCCTGGGCTTAAGTGATCCTCCCACGTGAGCTCCAAATAGCTGGGACTACAGGTGTGAGCCACCAAGACTGGCTAATTTTTTAAAAAATTGTTTTTTAGGCTGGATGTGGTGGCTCACACTTCTAATCACAGCACTTTGGAGGCTGAGTGGGAGAACCAGTTGAACCCAGGAGTTCAAGACCAGCCTGAGCAACACAGGGAGACCCTATCTCTACAAAAAATTTTAAAAATTTACTCGGCTTGGTGGTACATGCCTGTAGTCCCAGGTATTTAGGAGGTTGAAGCAGGAGAATCACTTGAGCCCAGGAGGTCAAGGTTGCAATGAGCCATGATAGTGTCACTACACTCCAGCCGGAGTGACAGAGTGAGACTCTGTCAAAAAACATTTTTTTTTTGTTGGGGGCTGAGTGTGATGGCTCATGCCTATAATCCCAGAACTTCAGGAGGCTGAGATGGGAGGATCCCTTGAGCCCAGAAGCTGGAGATAAACCTGGGCAACATAGTGAGACTCAATCTCCATCTCAATTTTTTTTTTTTTTTGAGATGGAGTTTTGCTGTTGCTGCCCAGGCTGGAGTGCAATGGCGCTATCTCGGCTCACTGCAACGTCCGCCTCCCAGATTTAAGCGATTCTCCTGCCTCAGCCTTCTGAGCAGCTGGGGTTACAGGTGTATGCCACCATGCCTGGCTAATTTTTTTATTCTTTTTTTTTTTTTTTTTTTTAGTAGAGATGGGGTTTCTCCATGTTGGTCAGGCTGGTCTCGATCTCCCGACCTCAGGTGATCCGCCCGCCTTAGCCTCCCAAAGTGCTGGGATTACAGGCGTAAACCATCACGTCCTGCTTCCATCTCAGTTTTTAAAAAGAAAAAAAAATTAATTAAAAAAATTTTTTTTACAGATGTAGTTTTGCTATGTTGCCTGGGCTCATATTAAACTCCTGGCCTCAAGCAATTCTGCCTTACCCTCCCAGATAGCTGGGATTATAGCCCTGACTAGGTTTTTTGAGAACAGGGAACACCTTCTTTCTATATGTGTCCCTGGTACCAAGCAGAGTTTCTGAGACACAAAACAATCAATACATGATTACTAAATAAATTAATGTTGCAGAAACCTGTTATAATCCCATCCTAGCCCATAAAAGTCTATTTTAACTCAAAATGTGGCTTAATAACATTAACCTATCAAATGCAATTTATACATGTTTCAATGATGAATCTGAAACTTATGATACCAGGAAACTCTATATATTGAAGCTTCCAGATTACCAGACATGGAGGTACTGGGAGGGTGGCACAACCAAAGAGGACATGGAAATTCCATCTCCCTTCCCCCATAAAAAAAAAACACATTAAATCAGAAAAAAATATTAACATAAAATTAGCATTTTGGAGGTCATGGAGAATCACTTAAGCCCAGGAGTTTAAGACCAGCCTGGGCAACACAGGGAGATCCTGTCTCTACAAAAAATAAAGATTAAAAAAATTAGCCAGGTGAGGTGTTGTACAAGTGTAGTCCCAGCTACTCAGGAGGCTGAGGTGGGAGGATCACTTGACCCTGGGTAGCTGAGGCTGCAATGAGCCGTGATCACACCATGCCATTGCAATCCAGCCTGGGTAGCAGAGCCTGACTTTGTCTTTTTTTTTTTTTTTTTTTTTTTTGGGAGGGAGTTTCACTCGTTACCCAGGCTGGAGTGCAATGGCGCGATCTCGGCTCACCGCAACCTCCGCCTCCTGGGTTCAGGCAATTCTCCTGCCTCAGCCTCCTGAGTAGCTGGGATTACAGGCACGTGCCACCATGCCCAGCTAATTTTTTGTATTTTTAGTAGAGACGGGGTTTCACCGTGTTGACCAGGATGGTCTCGATCTCTTGACCTCGTGATCCACCCGCCTCGGCCTCCCAAAGTGCTGGGATTACAGGCTTGAGCCACCGCGCCCAGCCACTGACTTTGTCTTAAAAAAAAAAAAAAAAACAAAAACAAGATTGCCCTATGTATCTCTTGCATTTGCCTGTTCTTGAGCTTTATCCTTTATGATAAACAGGAATTGAAGCTGGGAGGTGTAGAGGCTCTACTGGTGACCATGAGTATAAGAGATGATCACTGACGTGGCAGAGCAGGAGCAAAATGCACCTGGTCTCTGCTGGTGTCTTTGAGCCATTGCACTATTCTTCAGCTGCCTACTTCGTACTTTTTGTATGAGAAAAATTAACCCCTTACTGTGTGAACTCATCTGCTGAAGTCAAAAGCAATTCTAACTAATATGGTGGTTATTTTTAATTTCAAAGTGCATACGGAAAGAAATTAAAGGGTCGGGCACAGTGGCTTATGTCTGTAATCCCAGCACTTTGGGAGGCTGAGGTGGGCAGATCACCTCAGGTCCTGAGTTTGAGACCAGCCTGGCTAATACAGTGAAACCCTGTCTCTACTAAAAATACAAATATTAGCCCGGCGTGGTGGTGGGCACCTGTAAACACAGCTACTTGGAAGGCTGAGACAGGAGAACTGCTTGAACCTCGGAGATGGAGGTTTCAGTGAGCCAAGATGGCACCACTGCACTCCAGCCTGGGTGACAAGAACAAGAGTCCATCTCAGAAAAAAAAAAAAAAGGGGGTGGGGCGCTGGGCGTGGTGGCTCATGCCTATAATCCCAGCACTTTGGGAGGCTGAGGTAGACAGATCACCTGAGATCAGGAGTTTGAGACCAGCCTGCCCAACATGGTGAAACCCTGTCTGTATGAAAAATACAAAAATTAGCCAGGTGTGGTGGCATGCACCTGTAATCCCAGCTACTTGAGAGGCTGAAGCAGGAGAATTGCTTGAACCCAGGAGGTGGAGATTACGGTGAGCCAAGATCATGCCACTGCACTTCAGACAGAGCGACAGAGCAAGACTATCTCAACAACAAAAAACAAATTTAAAAAAATGTTTTTTTAATTTAAAAAACTATATTGAAAATTCCTGCTATCATGTCAAAAGTATAGAAGTAGGGACAAACCAGCATATATGGTCACATTATTCTGTTTGGGAAAAACAGTATTCTAACCTTCCTCCCACACCTTCCCTAAAATAGGAATAATGCCACCGTCCCAATTGCTAATGGAGCCTAAACCTATCACTGAAACTCAATCATTAATCTCTTCAAAGGCAGAACATTATGAGAAATAGAATAAGACCTTTCTTCAGGACAACAATCTTGTTAGGGTCAACATGCTGAAGCACACCCTCGAAGACGCCACAGACCAACGTGAGTTTCACCCTTCTCCACAAGATCTGGTTGAGGAAATGGTAGTCACTGCTGGGATCCATGCTAATTGATTCCAAAAGCCGTCTGCAAATTATCTTCTTTAAGCATCCAAACACTTGAAAATTAATAAAGAGATCTATGAATTTTAAAATATTTTTAGGGGAGCAAAGTTATTCTTCCTTTTCTCATATCTGTAACGGACAAGAAGAATAAAATCTGAATAATTCAGTTCTATTCATCTTTTTGGAATGATGAGAAAAGGATCATTGCAAGCACCAACTCTCATACATAGGAAACTGAAAACCATAAGAAATTGGGCAAGATAGGCTTGGCTTCTTTGTTTTAAAAAATGGGCATGATAGGGCCAGGCACAGTGGCTCACACCTGTAATCCCAGCACTTTGGGAGGCTGAGGCAGGCAGATCACGAGGTGAGGAGATCGAGACCATCTGGCCAACATGGTGAAACCCTGTCTCTACTAAAAATACAAAAAAATTAGATGGGCATGGTGGCACATGCCTGTAGTCCCAGCTACTTGGGAGGCTGAGGCAGGAGAATTGCTTGAACCCAGGAAGGAGGTGGAGATTGCAGTGAGCTGAGATCATGCCACTGCCCTACAGCCTGGGTGACAGTGTGAGACTCCATCTCCAAAAAGAAAAAAAAAGGGCATGATATCATCTTTCCTTCCTTAGCTAAAAGAAAGAAGCAGTACATTTAGAGGCTTTATTTTTTTTTTTTTATTTATTTTTTTTTTTTTTTGAGACGGAGTTTCACTCATGTTACCCAGGCTGGAGTGCAATGGCACGATCTCGGCTCACCGCAACCTCCGCCTCCTGGGTTCAGGCAATTCTCCTGCCTCAGAGAGGCTTTTTTTTTTTTAAGATGGGGTTTCACCCTGATGGCCAGGCTGTTCTGGAACTCCTGACCTCAGGTGATCCACCCACCTCGGCCTCCCAAAGTCCTAGGATTACAGGCGTGAGCCACCGCGCCCAGCCTCATTTAGAGGCTTTTTAATGGCACAATTATATATCATAACAAAAAAAAAAAAATGAACAAATGAAGAAAAGTTGATATCAGCAGAAATACTTGCCAATACATGCTTCAATAAATTGTTTAGGGCAGCATAACTACTTGGGCTCATATTTTTGATAACTCTAGTTTTTAAGGGCATGGTAATTTTTACCAAAACTGAAGCTGATAATTTTAAGTAAAGCAACTAAATTTACCCTTTACTTAGGGATTAAAAGGAAATCAAGGCAGGTAGGACAAAAGTGGTACATTGGAAAAGAGCTTTTCTTTCAAATTGTGTTTAATGAATAGAATTTTACAGACTGTTTCCCATAACCTGGGTCTATGCTATGTCTAATTTTTATGTCTAGGTACTTGAAATCTTCCATTTCTTTGTGTTTTATTATTTTCTGCCCTATGACTGTTCTATGCTAAAAGTATTTTAAAATAAAAGCCAAATTGAAGATTCAAAAATAAATTGTTTACCCAGAAATGTCTGGATGTACCCTCTTCTGGATGTATCCTTTTCTGGTTTAATAAAATTTCCATAGATTGACATTGTTACCAAGCAACCAACACAATTCATGCATAACCAATCCAGTTGCCATGATGTTATTGCAAAGACCATTCCAAGCCACCTGGGCCACAGCTTGGGGATTGGGCTGCATACTGTAATCAACCAGTCATGTGCAGCCTGACAGATGAAACTGCCACATGCCACATACTCAAATGTTTTTGTAAAAATGATACATGTCGCCGGGCGCGGTGGCTCACGCCTGTAATCCCAGCACTTTGGGAGGCTGAGGCAGGCGGATCACCTGAGGTCAGAAGTTCGAGACCAGACTTACCAATACGGTGAAACCCCGTCTTTGAAAAAAAAATAAAAAAATAAGAAAAAAAAAGATACATGTCCATTATAAAGAATTACAACAATACAGGCCAGGCACAGTGGCTCACACCTGTAATCCCAGCACTTTGGGAGGCCAAAGCAGGCAGATCAGTTGAGGCCAGGAATTCAGGACAGGCTTGGCTAACATGGTGAAACCCCATCTCTACTAAAGAGACAAAAGTTATCCACACACGGTGTCCTGGGCCTCCAGTCCCAGCTACTCAGGAGGTTGAGGCAGGAGAATCACTCACTTGAACCCAGGAGGCAGAGGTTGCATTGAGCCAAGATCGCGCCACTGTAGTCCAGCCTGGGCAACAGAGCAACGTTCTGTCTCAAAAAAAAAAAAAAAAAAAAAAAAAAAATTACAGAAATCTACAAAGTAAGAAAAAATGTACTAAGAATTGAGATGAGATATGGGTGGGGACACAGAAACCAAACCTTATTAGTGCCTTTATATTGAAAGTGCATGTCTTCAAAATAGCATATGTTTGGGTGCTGTTTTTTTGTTTTTTAAATTTTATTTATTTTTTTTTAGAGATGGGGTGTCTCCATGTTGGTCAGGCTGGTCTCGAACCTCAGGTGATCCACCCACCTTGGCCTCCCAAAGTGCTGGGATTACAGGCAGGAGCCACTGCGCCTGGCCTTGGGTTCTGTTTTTGTTTTTTAACCTAGTTAGACAATCTCTGTCCTTTAATTGGAGTACTCACCACTGGGTGCAGTGGCTCATGCCAGTAATCTCAGCACTTTGGGAGGCTGAGGCAGGAAGGTCACCTGAGGTCAGGAGTTCAAGACCAGCCTGGCCAACATGGTGAAACCCCATTTCTACTAAAAATACAAAAATTAGCCAGGCGTGGTGACACATGCCTGTAATCCTAGCTACTTAGAAGGCTGAGCCAAGAGAATCGCTTGAACCCAGGAGATGTAGGTTGCAGTCAGCCAAGATCCTGCCACAGCACTCCATCCTGGGAGACAAGAGTGAAACTTCGTCTCTTTTTTTTTTTTTCTTTCTTTTTTCTTTTTTGGTCTTGAACTCCTGACCTCAGGTGATCCACCCACCTCGGCCTCCCAAAGTGCTAGGATTACAGGCGTGAGCCACCGAGCCCTGCCGAAACTCTGTCTCAAAAAAAAAAAAAAAGAAAGTAGGTACTCTTATTTACCATAATACAGTAACTTTTAAAAGTTATTTTAGAACTCTGCTGTTATTTAGATGTCCTTGTATTTAGAAACTTAAAGATTCTTCTACAGTGTTTTAAATGTAAAAGCTGCTTACTTTTGCCACACTAGGAAAACTCAACCAGTGAATTTTGCAATTTAGCCATAAAAACACTGATGAAGTAACTAGAGTCTAAGTCAACTAGGAAGAAGGTGAGATGTTACATACCATTTTCAGTGAAATAAATAACCTATATTTTTATATTTTAAGGTCAATCAAGTGCTTACACAAATATCACTTGATACAACAACCATAACCTAATTTATAAATGAGGAACCTGAAGTTTAGAAGTTTAAGACACCTGCCCAAAGCCACACAGCTAGAAGGTAGTGCAATCTTAACTAAGGTCAGGCCTCTAGTGTAGGATGTTTGTAGTCTAGTTCAAGACCAAGAATTATGCAACCAGACAGAACATAAAATAAATCATCAAAGAGTCTAAGAGAAACCATTCTTTAAGTTAATCCAACAAGCAAAAGGAGAATTTTTAAAGCAAAATATATAAAACTGGAAAAAAACTAGTCCTTAATAGATGCAAAAGCTAATTTATCTTTTTAAAAGCTATCCAAGAAAGAAAAGTTTGTGAAATGCCTGGAAAATAAGAGAATTACTAACACAAAGTAATGAAAGCTTTGACTGGTGACAGCTGCAAATGGTAAGATTCAAGATTAGAAAGGAAAAAAGTAAGGTCAGCATCTAGAGATGGGCTTCAGGGCTGAGAAAAGGGACATTCATGGGGCTGACAAGGTTTTCCTGTCACAGCCATATTTCAACATAAAAAGCAGCTCCAGTGATTAAGCTTTTGGGCACATCCAAAATGTTACTGAGTGTTAGGAACAACATCACTAGGTCAGACAAGCCCACGCCAATCATAAAAGTAATCTAAGGGCAGGCACTGTGGCTCATGCCTCTAATTCCAACACTTTGGGAGGCTGACGCGGGTGTATCACCTGAGTCCAGGAACTGAAGGCCAGCCTGGCCAAGATGGTGAAACCCTGACTCTAGTAAAAATACAAAAATTAGCTGGGTATGGTGGCACGAATCTGTAATACAAGCTACTCGGGAGGCTGAGGCAAGTGAATCATTTGAACTTGGGAGGCGGAGGTTGCAGTGAGCCAAAATTGCGCCGTGATCAGGCCATTGCACTCCACCCTGGGCAACAGAGTGAGACTCTGTATCAAAAAAACAAAACAACAAAGAAACAAAACTCTAGTTCTTCAAAGTAGAACCTCAGCCTGCAGGTAATGTGTGGGGCCTCAGGCTGTAAAGCCTTAGGTAACACTTAAAATTAAGTGTTGACCTGGGACATTCCTAAGTTGACCTGGGAAGCTTGCTAAGACAAAAATATCCTAGTACTTAGGTACTAACAGTGGTCGGAATTCGGTTTTTCCGTATTCTATGAGTTCTAACCAAGCAGGTGTGAAGGGGTAAGGCAAGTGAAGCAGTAAAAACTGGTTCACCTGACAGTGGGTACCAGTTTAACGGGTGACTTTTACTTATTTTTATTTATTTATTTATTTATTTTGAGACGCAGTTTCGCTCTTGTTGCTCAGGCTGGAGTGCAATGATGCGATCTCGGTTCACTGCACCCTCCGCATCCTGGGTTCAAGCGATTCTCCTGCCTCAACCTCCTGAGTAGCTGGGATTACAGGCATGCGCCACCAGGCGCAGCTAATTTTGTATTTTTTAGTAGAGACGGGGTTTCTCCATGTTAGTCAGGGTGGTCTTGAACCCCCAACATCAGGTGATCCGCCCGCCTCGGCCTCCCAAAGTGCTGGGATTACAGGTGTGAGCCATCGCGCCCGGA
The DNA here is from genome assembly GCF_009761245.1 of Sapajus apella. Classification (NCBI taxonomy): domain Eukaryota; kingdom Metazoa; phylum Chordata; class Mammalia; order Primates; family Cebidae; genus Sapajus; species Sapajus apella. Next base: position 10,362,500 of record NW_022437014.1, on the reverse strand, counting down.
CTCCCTTTTTCATCAAAACAAACAATACACCATGAGAATAAAATGCACATTTTCTCATTTTTAAGACAAAAATACGGAACTTCAAATAAACGGCGGACCATACGCTAGGAATTCACTGTCCTCCACCGTTAGGGCTTTTTCCTCCGAAGCAAGTTTGGGAAATCTGGACCCCACTTTCACCCAGGTGGTTAGTTCCTCAGTCTAGGACTAAAAGAAGAGAGGCTGCAGTGAAGGAAGAAGTCTCGAGGCGCTCCACACCACCCTGCAGGAGTTATCAAATCACAGCCTGAAAGCAACCTGGCGACGCCAAGCACCCGCGCCGCAAAGCTGACGCCCGTCAGGCCCAACGTCGAGAATTGTCCGTTTCCGGAGAAGCCAATCAGCATGCGACCCCGAGGCCCGCTCCCCAGCGCCCCCTGCGGCCTGGAGGAGGACGGCCGCCAGGAAAGATGACGGGAGACTCCCCGCGTGCAGTTCTCGAGGGGCTCACCCTAGGGTTCCCCCCAAGCGACGTTTCTCTCCGCAATGCGTACCAGCTATCGAGTTGGGTTCCTAGTGTTCGATGCCTGTGAGAAAGGGTAGGCTTCGCTGCCTGCCTCAGGTTAGTTTGTTGTCAAACGGTTGGCCAATGGAGTTGCCCTTTTAATTGCGTCGTTAGCGCCAGCGTGGCATCGCCCTTTTAAGGCCGGTGGCAGCTGCGGTTCCGGGGGCGGGGTCCGACTTCTGCTGGACTTGGGTTGGAGCTGGGCTGATTCATTCGGGGCTGGAACTCGAACGCTGACGTCGGCTCCTGAGCCGGGCGCTGCCTTGCGCCTGATTGGCGGGTCCTCGGGGCCGCCCTCCCCAGCGCACCACCCCTGGGTTCCCTCCTGGGTCCGCAGTGGAAACACTGCCCTCTCCCTTCTTGACCCCTAGCCCTTCCTCCCCTCCCTCCTTCCCTCCTGTCGCCGTCTTTTCTGGCGCCGCTGCTCCTGGAGGAGCCCCCGACAAGGCGATGGGTTCTCGGGCCTCCACGTTACTGCGGGACGAAGAGCTCGAGGAGATCAAGAAGGAGACTGGCTGTGAGTTCGGGTTGGGGGTGGGAACGCCGGGCACCTCAGGCTGGCCTCAGAACCGAGGGCGACTGTCTCTAAGGTCTGGAGCTCAGGTGTCTGTGAGGTTGGGGGTCCTGAGTAGCCTCCGGATTTGGGGAACGAGAGCTGGAATACCTGTTCTTCCAGCTGCAGCTTCCTGGAGTGGGGCTGTAGCTACTGTGGCTCGTCCTTCCCTTCAAAATCGGGAGTCTTGATCACTCGTAGAGCGTCGACGTCCCCTTTTTCTGCCTCCTGCCCATCAAAGTCCCCGAAGTCAATTCCTTTCTGTTGCCTCGCACCACCCTTCCCTATGAAGAGGCATCCTGAACGGTAGGTAAAGCCCGAGAAGCAAATTCAGGAACTCGAGATGGATTCTGTAGAAAATCAATTTCTGAGCAAGGACTTAAAACCTCTGACAATTGTGGGAAATTACAAACAAGTTCTTGTCACAAATTGGGGAAACTACCCAGAAAGCAAAACCGTGTAGTAAGGCTTTGGAAGACATGATCCGATGCCTGGAGACCTTTAAACAATCAGGGAACTTGGATTGTGAGAGTTCTTTCAGTCTGAACTTTTAGAGAAAATACATGGATACTGTGACCACCAATTTTTTACTTACATGAGGATATTTGCTTTCCTAGTGCTCCAGAAATCTCCGTGTGAATTTGTACTGGGAACTCCTTTTCTTTCTTTTCTCTTTCTTTCTTTTTTTTTTTTTTTTTTTTTTTGAGACGGAGTCTCACTCTGTCTGCCCAGGCTGGAAGTGCAGTGGTGTGATGTCGGCTCACTGCAACCTCTGCCTCAGCCTCCCTAGTAGCTGGGATTACAGGTGTCTGCCACCACACCCGGCTAATTTTTGTATTTTTGGTAGAGACAGGGTTTCACCACGCTGGACAGGCTGGTCTCAAACTCCTGACCTCTGATGATTCACCTGCCTCAGCCTCTAAAAGTGTTGAGATTACAGGCCTGAGGCACCTCGCCCGACGTAACGGATTTTTTTTCTTCTCTTTTTTTGTAGTCCAGTCTCTTCCTCGTTAGCTTGAACAAAGGAGCAAAAGAGCTCTGGGGATTCTGAAGCTCTGTAAAATATCATCATACATTTGAATAGCCCTTGATAATGCAATGTATGATACAATGGTATTGATCCATACAATATTTTATCTTTTCGGTAAATCTTTATGATTCTTGTTGAGTTAAGGAATGATGTAGCACCTGAGCTCTGACTCTTCATTATACCTGTCTTTGAGAATGACATGACCAGTAACTCACTCAGGGGCCTGTATGCAGATAGTACTGAGGAGTGCTATAGGGAACTATAGAATTATTCCGGTCTGGGATATATTAAGTGCTGTTCTCTTCGTGACAAATTCAACTTTCTAGAGTTTTCAAGTTGGAAGGGACATTATCTAGTTCCATCCCTTTTTGGATGGGTTTGCTTCTTTCAGCCTCCCCCAAAAATATGGCCTGTAAGCCTCTCTAAAGACCTTTAATGATGAGAACCTCACCACCTACCAAGGCAGTCCTTTTCACGATTTTGAATGAGCAAAAGTAGTTAGCTCTTTATAATTTGCAGTACTTGTTTGGCCACTGACTTACTCTGACCCTAGGAGTGGAGATACAGGCAGTGTGGATTCAGCAAGCATTTTATTACATTTTGTGGCCATAACTTCTGGCCGCATTTGTAATTAGAACTACTTTAGGTCAAGGGTGACATCAAATTAAAGTATTTATGTTAAAGAGTCACATGGAGAAATAAGGAGAACCAAAGAAAAATAAAGAGTCACATAATGAGAAAGTGTAAACCATAGTGAGCATGCAAAAAGCCATTTTTGCTTCAGAATGAAGGGAGCAGTAATCCCACCCTGGTTTATATATGTTTGACCAAATGGAAAGGCCCTAGATGGCTGTAGTCCTCTGGGATACTTTTACCATGTGGCTTGTGGACAAACAACTAAGTGCTCATGGAAAACTGTTTTCCCTATTGACAAAGAGTGAATAATTTGTGAGGGAGATTCTCACCACAACCAGTGCAAATGTATGTATTGAGCCAGAATGCTTAGTGAAACAAGTGCTTACTGAATTTGTACAGTGTCTGTTCAGTACTGTGCTGGGTACTCAGAGCAGATGGTGACAAAAAAACGCCCACAACCTGGTTGGGGAGATAAGCCCAAGAGAGTTATGATTAGCATCATGACATAAGAAAGCTGAAACTGGCTGGGCTCGGTGGCTCACGCCTATAATCCCAGCACTTTGGGAGAATGAGTCGGTGGATCACGAGGTGAAGAGATCGAGACCATTCTGGTCAACATGGTGAAACCCCGTCTCTATTAAAAATACAAAAATTAGCTGGGCATGGTGGCGCATGCCTGTAGTCCCAGCTACTCAGGAGGCTGAGGCAGGAGAATTGCTTGAACCCAGGAGACAGAGGTTGCGGTGAGCCGAGATCGCGCCGTTGCACTCCAGCCTGGGTAACAACAAAAAAAAAAGAAAGCTGAAACTGTGTGTCACCCACCTTCAGAAATCAGGGAAGAGAGTCTTTGTGGAGGACAGGAATTGGGCCTTGATGCATGTATGAATGGATTAGATTTGGAGAGATTAGCCTAGGGCATTTTGAGTAACTTCCAGGAGAGATCTCCCCTAAGCCTGCTACAAAGTCATTCCTTTGCCTTGGGAACCATCAGTTTATCCAAATAGTGCCCATTATCAGAGTTGGTTTTTCTTTTTCTTTATTTTAGACACAGCGTCTTTGCTCTGTCTCTTAGGCTGCACTACAGTGGCTTGAGCATAACTCACTGCAAGCCTCCAACTCCTGGGCTTAAGCCATCCTCCCACTTGAGAGTCCCAGGTAGCTAGGACTACAGATGCATACCGCCATGCCTGGCTGATTTTTATTTTTTGTAGAGATGAGTTCTCACTATTTTGTCGAGACTGGTCACGAACTCCTGGTCACAAGTGATTCTTAGGCCACCGCAGCCTCCGAGAGTGCTGGGATTACAGATGTGAGCCACTGCACCAGGCCCAGAGTTGTATTTTCAAGGAGTAATTTGGTATGATGCAAAAGAGTTTGAAGAATAAAAACAGATACCTGGAGTGGGTAGAGACGTGATTTGAGGAACTATCAGCAGCACTTTAAGAACAATTATAGGCTGGGCGTGGTGGCTCATGCCTGTGATCCCAGCACTTTGGGAGGCCAAGGCCGGCGGATCATAAGGTCAAGAGATCAAGACCATCCTGGCCAACACAGTAAAATCCCGCCTCTAAAAAAAAAAAAATAATAGCCGGGCGCGGTGGCTCAAGCCTGTAATCCCAGCACTTTGGGAGGCCGAGGCGGGTGGATCACGAGGTCAAGAGATCGAGACCATCCTGGTCAGCATGGTGAAACCCCGTCTCTACTAAAAATACAAAAAATCAGCTGGGCATGGTGGCGCGTGCCTGTAATCCCAGCTACTCAGGAGGCTGAGGCAGGAGAATTGCCTGAACCCAGGAGGCGGAGGTTGCGGTGAGCCGAGATCGCGCCATGGCACTCCAGCCTAGAGCGAAAGTCCGTCTCAAAAAAAAAATAAAAAAAAAATAAAAATAATAATAATAAGACATTTTACTACTTACTCCCTTTGCCAGTAAAAAAATGTAACATAATTGAGGAATGCTAACTTTATATTCATTGTGAAAGCTTTGCATTGGAATTGATGATTACATTTAACCATATTTTTTGTAAATTTAAATGGATTAGAACTCATATGACTAGATTAGCTGGTATTTGATATTTAATGAATAACACTTAAGTGTTTGGAAAAGTATTTGTTTATTTATTTATTTATTTTTTAAAGACGGGGTTTCACTACGTTGGTCAGCCTGGTCTTGAACTCCCAACCTCAGGTGATCCACCTGCCTTGGCCTCCAAAGTACTTGGATTAAATGCATGAGCCACCACGCCCGGCCAGAAAAGTAATTCTTAAATAAGAATTACCTGTGAGCCTCAGTTTCATCATCTGTAAAATTAGAATAATAATAGTGTCTGCTTTATTTGTTTTTTTTTTTTTTTTTTTTTTTTTTTTTTTGAGATGTTTTTTTTTTTTTGCTACCCAAGCTGGAGCGCAATGGTGCGATCACAGGTCACCACAACCTGCTCCTACCAGGTTTAAGTGATTCTTCTGCCTCAGCCTCCTGAGTAGCTTGGATGCCCAGCCAATTTTTGTATTTTTAGTGGAGACGGGAGTTTCTCCATGTTGGTCAAGTTGGTCTGGAACTCTCGACCTCCCAAAGTGCTGGGATTACAGGTGTGAGCTGCCATGCCTGGCAGTAATGCCTACTTTATAGGATTGTTATGACAATTAGATGAATTATGTAAACTACTTAGAATAGTGTCTGGTATAATAAGCTTCATGTGAGAGTTATTTTGAACCATAGATAACAATCATCTTATTGAGAAAATACCATTTGCATGTGCTAGTTATAAAAACTATTGTGTAGGGCTATATAATTGGTGAGGTTACAGCATTTTGTACTTCTATTGTTAGTGGACATTTGATTAGGAATTAAGTACAGATGTTTTGCCAATTTTAAGGAAATAAAACTTTTAAAGGAGTTTTTAACCATTTATGAAACTGTTTAGTCATGATGTGTTTTTGTTTTTTGTTTTTTTGTTTTTGAGACGGAGTCTCTCCCTGTTGCCCAGGCTGGAGTGCAGTGGCACGATCTCCACTCACTGCAACCTCCACCTCCTAGGTTCAAGTGATTCTCCTGCCTCAGCCTCCCTAGTAGCTGGGATTATAGGCACCCGCCATCACGCCCAACTCACTTTTTGTATTTTTAGTAGAGATGGAGTTTCACTATGTTGGTCAGGCTGGTCTTGAATTCCAGACCTCAGGCAACCCACCTGCCTTGGCCTCCCAAAGTGCTGGGATTACAGGTGTGAGCCACCGCGACCAGCCAAGTCATGATGTTTTAACAGTTTAGGAATTGTCTAAGAAATGCTTTCTGTTGGCATATTTGCTAAATTGTCATTGTTCTACCTTCTTTCAGACTTCTGTATTTTCATAAATTAAAGCTCATTTGAATAAAAGGTAAATTGGGGATAAGCCACAAATGTCTTAGGAGTTTCTGTAATCATCACCCTTAATTCACTTAATTGCAGATTATTTTTAGTCTGTACCTTTTGGTGTGTGTCATGTGGTATGAGAAGGGTGTTGTACAGGTTTAGGAAGTAGTACAGGTTGGTGAGGTTTTGTTTGAAAGAGTGTAATAATGATAGAACTAGTTCTAACAGAGTACAAGCCTGGCAAAGGCAATTGCTTAAGAACAAATTCATGGCTGGGCGCGGTGGCTCAAGCCTGTAATCTCAGCACTTTGGGAGGCCGAGGCGGGTGGATCACGAGGTCAAGAGATCGAGACCATCCTGGTCAACATGGTGAAACCCCGTCTCTACTAAAAATACAAAAAATTAGCTGGGCATGGTGGTACGTGCCTGTAATCCCAGCTACTCAGGAGGCTGAGGCAGGAGAATTGCCTGAACCCAGGAGGCGGAGGTTGCGGTGAGCCGAGATCGCGCCATTGCACTCCAGCCTGGGTAACAAGAGCGAAACTCCGACTCAAAAAAAAAAAAAAAAAAAAAAGAACGAATTCATGGCCAGAATGTAAGTAGAAATGCAACTTCAGGCTTCTCGTCCCTCCAAATATAGGACCCTTCTCAACCCTCACCAGCCTGAAGTTTCTATTATTACAGAAATCTTGCTGTTTTCTGCCTCCTATTGAAATGGACATGCACGGATAACTAACACCTTTAGCTGGTTTTGGGTTAAGTGATTTGTAAAGCTCTGTACTTTTCTAGTTCTAGTGCGAAGTTTTATTCTCATTTGATGCCATAAAGGGGTAAGAAGCAATTGTTTGTCACATTAGAGGGGACATGGTGGGAAAGAGACCTTAGGAACTTTTTTTTTTGAGACAGAGTCTCTGTTGCCCAGGCTGCAGTGTAGTGGTGCAAGCATAGCTCACTGCAGCCTCGAACTCCTGGCTTCAAGTGATCCTTCCATCCCAGCCTTTCAGAGTACTGGAATTACGGCTATGAGCCACTGTGGCCAGCCACTGCCTTATTTATTTATTTATTTATTTATTTAGAGACAGCGTCTTTCTCTGTCACCAGGCTGGAGTGCAATGGTATGATCTTGGCTCACTGCAACCTCCACCTCCTGGGTTCAAGCAATTCTCCTGCCTCAGCCTCCTGAGTAGCTGGGACTACAGGCTCGTGCTACCATCCCAGTTAATTTTTGCATTTTTAGTAGAGACAGGGTTTCACCATGTTAGCCAGGATGGTCTGAATCTCCTGACTTCATGATCCACCCACCTTAACCTTCCAAAGTGCTGGGATTACAGGCATAAGCCACTGCACCTGGCCCACTGCCTGATTTTTAATTTTTATTTATTTATTTTTTGAGACAGGGTCTTGCTCTGTCATATCTAGGCTGGAGTGCAATGGCATAATCACAGCTTACTGCAGCCTAAAACTCCTGGGCTCAAGTGATCTTCCCAGCTCAGCCTCCTGAGTAGCTGGGACTACAGGCACATGCCACTATGCCTGGCTAGTTTTTTTTTTTTTTTTTTAATTTTTTGTAGAGATAGGATTTCCCCATCTTGCCCAGGCTGGTCTTAAACTCCTGAGTTCAAGTGATCTGGTCATCTCAGCCCCTCAAAGTGCTGTGATTACAGACATGAGCAACCATGCCCTGCCGGGAACCTTTTTGGGGTGCAAGGGGCAAGGTAGTTCAGAGCATAGAGTAGTTGGAGGTTTATTTATTCAAAAGATAATTGACCCCAGCAACAGCTGCAAAGATAGAAGCTTTTTTTTTTTTAGAGACAGAGTTTCACTTTTATTGCCCAGGCTGGAGTGCAATGGTGCAATCTCAGCTCACTGCAACCTTCACCTCCCAGGTTCAAGCAATTCCTCTGCCTCAGCCTCCTGAGTAGCTGGGATTACAGGCACATGGCACCACGCCCAGCTAATTTTGTATTTTTAGTAGAGACGGAGTTTCTCCAACTCCTGACCTCAGGTGATCTGCCCGCCTCAGCCTCCCAAAGTGCTGGGATTATAGGGGTGAGCCACCGTGCCTGGCCAAGATACAAGCTTTATCTATTTATATAAATTTTTTGATAAACCATTTGAAAGTTGCAGGTAAGGGCCGGGTGCAGTGGCTCACCCCTGTAATCCCAGCACTTTGGGAGGCTGAGGTGGGTGGATCATGAGGTCAGGATTTCAAGATCATTCTGGCCAAGATGGTGAAACCCTATCACTACTAAAAATACAAAAATTAGCCAGGCGCAGTGGCAGGTGCCTGTAATCCCAGCTACTCAGGAGGCTGAGTTAGAAGAATTGCTTGAACCTGGGGGGGCGGAGATTGCAGTGAGTGGAGATTGAGCCACTGCACTCCAGCATGGGCCACAGAGTGGGACCCCATTTCAAAAAAAAAAAAAAAAAAAGGAAGTTGCAGGTATTAGAACTCCACTTCTTCATACTTCTGCATTGTCCCCTAAGTATTGGGATTATTTTTACTATTGCATTACTGTTATCACACCTTAGAAAGTTGATAATACTGCTTAATATTATCATTCACTTCCTATTCAATTTTCTCCAATTATTAGAAGGTAGATTTTGTTTGTTTTATATAATGTTTTTTAAATCCCTCTTAATCCCTAAGAGACTAGTCCAGTTCTTGAAGTCTTCATGTCAGGGGGAATGTTTAGGTGTAGAGTGTTTGGGACACACAGGCCTCAACTTTACTTTATCTAGAGCTACCTTTAGCTGCACTTGTATGCTTTACCTAGGTTATCGGTCTGTTCTTCTGTGTTAAGATTTGGAATAAAGGCAAGGACAAAATAACTTTTTCTCACTCCATTGTCGTTTTTATTCTTTCCTCTGCCATTTCTGCTTGACACTTCTCTGAAATTCCTCTTCTTTGCCCAATGCAGTGATGATAGGAAGATTTCAGGAAGGTTAACAGGGCCTTCTTTTCCTCCTCCTCCTCCTCTTCTTCTTTTTTTTTTTTTTTTTGTGTGTGTGTGTTTTTTGAGACAAGGCCTCACTCTGTCACTCAGGTTGGAGTGCAGGGGTGTGATCATAGCTCACTGCAACCTTGAATTCCTGGGCTGCAACAGTCCTTCTGCCTCAGCCTCCCAAGTAGCTAGGTGTACAGGCATGCACCACCATGGCCAGCTAATTATTGATTGATTGATTGATTGATTGATTCATTCATTCATTATAGAGATGGGGTCTTGTTTTGTTACCCAGGCTAGTTTTGAACTGGCCTTTCTTCAGGGGATCCTCCCACTTAGCCTCCCAAAGTGCTAAGATTACAGGCATCAGCCACCGCCTTCAGCCAAACAGGGTCTTTTAAATAATCTTTCAACAATTAAAAATGATTATTTGCCTATGCCAGTGGAGAAAAAACAGCTTCATTCAAGACATGTTTACATGCACAACTTCTCTGAGAGTAGCTGTCAACTCCTGATACTTCCTTCGGGTTACCAAGAATTGTGCAGGTTTTGGGCACCTGTCTGACTGGCTTAGAGCCTTCTGGGGGAAATAGTTCACTGGAAACATGATCTGCCTTCATTCTTCCTGGTTCCATACCTTCCTGCACATGGATTGTGTAGTTCCTTTACAGATAGATTAGGGTTGTTCTGAGATTGCTTTATATTCTTTGTCACAGTGAATTTAGCACCTAAATTAAAGCCTTTTCTCCTTTTTGTTAACAAAACTCCTTGTAACCATATCATTATGTTTCTAAAATTAGTTCTAAAATTTTGGAGTTTAGATATGACCATATTGATTAATATTAAAAGTCGACATTTGGTTGTGTGTTTCTTTGCCGACTCCCATATAGCCCAGTTCATCCTGGAAGACAGTAGTTTTATGATTGTTTTGGCTACTTATTTGCATTATTTATTTTTAACATATTAGTACTTTGTTGTTGTTGTTGTTTGAGTCTCACTCTGAAGTGCAGTGGTGAGATCTCAGCTCACAGCAACCTCCGCCTGCCCAGTTCAAGCAATTTTCCTGCCTCAGCCTCCTAAGTAACTGGTATTACACCACCACACCAGGCTTATTTTTGTATTTTTAGTAGAGACGGGTTTTCACCATGTTGGCCAGGCTGTTCTCGAACTCTTGACCTCAGGTGATCCATCTGCCTCAGCCTCCCAAAGTGCGGGATTGCAGGCTTGAGCCACTGCGCCCTGTCACATTTTGAATTTAAGCAGATGTAAACTGGTGTTATACTATAGGAGGTTTCAGTGCACAGTTACTTTAGATAATATTGATTAGAAAGATGTTTAATGGCTTATTTGTGGCTTTTTTTGGTTTAAAATAATTTTATTTTTTATTTTTGTAAAGATGGGGTATCACTCTGTTGCCCTGGCTGGTCTTGAACTCCTGGCCTCATCCTGCCTGAAAGTGCTGAGATTATAGGCGAGAGCCATTGTGCCTGGCTCTCATTTGTTCATTGAAGGGGTTGGATTAGGTAACATTTCTTCCAATTTTAAAATTATATAAATGGGATTAAGAAGGACTCCAAAGCAATATAGAAAAAGTGTGAATTACTAAATGAAAACCAAGTTATTACAACTTTGTAAACTATGCAAGTAACTGATACTAGATGACGTGAAGAAATGAAAATGGCAGTGTTGGGATTGTGAACAAATTTTGTTTTTTTCAAAAAGTCTTTTGGGAAACTTAGTAATTCTTTAACTGACTTATTTTTGCTTAACTAAAGGGAACATCATTACAAGAGTAGCCTTTGAGGCCTGAGACCAGAGCTGGGATAGACTGGCCAAGTTCTTAAAGAAAACGGTTGTAACTAGCAGAGTCAGGAGGGAAATGGAGAGTAATTAGTGCAGCAGTAATACTTGTGCCTTCAGGCTCAGAATGTAAGCATGATGCTGATAATAGCTAACCTGGACTGCTTGCCATGTGCCAGGCTCTTTGCCAAGCACTTTCCTTTCATTGACTGGTTAGTTTGCCCTACAGTCCCATTCACTTACCCCTCTCTGGTAAGCCGTGGTGCTAGGAATGGAATCAGAATCTGTCTGCTTAAACCTCACAAGTGTGTACACTTTACAGTGATCCATTTATACCTGCCTGGCTGGCAAAACGGTCCACAACTGCCTCCTTAGTGGCTGGATCCCTGCTGGCTCTGCCTCGGATGGAAATGCTTTTGCCTTCTCTGCTCAGTGATCAGCTTAGAGTGCTAGGACAGAACAGCCCAGCTTCAAGGGTGAAACCTAATGCTGAAGAATTCACAGCCTCACCTAGTGTGTCTTCTTACCCCAGCTCTGGGCCACTCACTTCTTGCTTGTCCCTGTTTACTTTGTCCCATTGTTGCCAACACTGGTAAATTTTTGTTTCATGAGCTGAGGGAGGAGGACAGCTATCGGAACTACTTTGGTCACCCGTTTAAATGTCTGAAGGTACAGCCTAGGACAAAGTCCACACCTGTCACACCCTTTTAGGATGTTGTCTTTTCTCCTCTGATAACTCTGTTTGTTGACCTTCTCTTACTTCCAGTCTACCAGGAGACTAAACTATTTCCCAGAAAGGCCTTTTTAACTTTTTAGTGTTATTGTGTACCTGCCATTATTACATCATTTTAATTGTCAACTTGTACCTTGAGTTTATGGACTAAATCCAAAATGAGGAGCAAAATAGCTTTCTGGTAGATGTCATTTGATGATCGCATGATCATTTTACACATTTGCCTAATTTGCTTCCTTGGAGCCAGTTCCCTTCCTGGGAACTCAGTGAAGCTCATGCAATCACAGAAAAGAGGCTGATCTTTTACCCAAGGGTCCATCCTGAGGGAAAGCCTCTAATGCTTGGTATAGGAGCAAATAGATTTGTAAAACAGAATCTGTTTAATGTACCCCAGTCAAACATTCTACGCACAACACCTACCTCGCAGTACACCCTGAAATAGCAAACACATCATAGGTATTTTTTCAATCAAAACATGCATTTTTAGCCGGGAACTGTGGCTCATGCCTATAATCCCAGCTACTCGGGAGGCTAAGGCATAAGAATTGCTTGAACCCAGGAAGTGGAGGTTGTAGCGAGCTGAGACTGCGCCACTGTAGTCCAGCCTAGGCGACAAAGTGAAACTGTCTCAAAAAAATAAAATTTAAAAAATTAGTAAAATAGGCTGGGCATGGTCACTCATGCCTGTAATCCTAGCACTTTGGGAGGCCAAGCTGGGTGGATCACGAGTTCAGTAGTTCAAGACCAGCCTGGCTAACATAGTGAAACTCCTTCTCTACTAAAAATACAAAAAATTAGCCAGGTGTGGTGGCGGGCACCTGTAATCCCAGCTAGGAGAGGAGGAGGCTGAGGCAGGAGAATTGCTTGAACACGGGAGGCAGGAGGATGCAGCGAGCTGAGATTGTGCCGCTGCACTCTAGCCTGGGAGACAGTGTGAAACTTCATCTCCAAAAAAAGTGAAATAGGCCAGACATGGTGGCTCATGTCTGTAATCCCAGCAGTTTGGGAGGCCGAGGGGGGCGGATCACCTGAGGTCAGGAGCTCAAGAGCATCCTGGTCAACATGGCGAAACCCTGTGTCTACTAAAATTACAAAATTAGCTGGGCATGGCAGTGGGCGCCTGTAATCCCAGCTATTTGGGAGGCTTAGTCAGGAGAATCGCTTGAACCCGAGAGTTGGAGATTCCAGTGAGCTGAGATCGTGCCATTGCACTCCAGCCTGGGCAACAAGAGTGAAACCCCATCTCAAAAAAAAAAAAGTAAAATAAAATAAAAACACATTTTCTTAGCCTCTAAGTCAGGGCATTGAAATGTGAAAGTTTCACAGTTTCCTTTTAAACTAAATTTGGGCCAGGTGTGGCAGCTCATGCCTATAATCCCAGCACTTTGGGAGGCCGAGGCAGGTGGATCACCTGAGGTCAGGAGTTCAAGACCAGCCTGGCCAACATGGCGAAACCCCATCTCTACTAAAAATACATAAAATTAGCCGGGTGTGGTAGCGGGTGCCTGTAATTCCAGCTACTCCAGAGGCTGAGGCAGGACAATCGCTTGAACCCAGGAGGCGGAGGTTGCAGTGAGCCGAGATTGTGCCACTGCACTCCAGCCTGGGTGAAAAGAGCAAAACTTTGCCTCAAAAAAATAAACTAAAAAACTATACATACAGAAAAAGAAGGAAAAAAGCACTAAATTTGGCTTTGTTTTGTTAAATCTTAAACGTCTGACATTCAATATAGTCTTATTAAGCCTAGATTTCATTCTTGAGATTGAATTTTGATTGCCTTTGATTTAGTTTGTTTTCTGACTCCTTTCATTCTTTAGCTTTTAAACTTTCTGCTTTAACAGTCTCAAGATAAGAGTTGCTACATCCCCGTCTTACTCATTTTTGAAGCTTTTGACAGCAGGGGGTGGGTTCAGTGTCAAGGAGGGCTGCTCCCCCGCCCCCCTCCCCCGCACTAATTTTGTGCTCTTTAGTTTCCCACAGTCAAATCACTCGCCTCTACAGCCGGTTCACCAGCCTGGACAAAGGAGAGAACGGGACTCTCAGGTAGGCAGTGTTTTTATTTTCTTCACAGAAACCAGAAACTCTCTGGCAGTGTCTGCATGGCTGCCTTTATCCCCAGGGCAGACAGGATAGTCATCCAGCATGCAGATAGCAGGGACCATTTCTCTACTGGTCTTTGAGCATCATTGATCCACAAGGGAATTAAATCAACAAAACAGTGACAATGAAGAGTATTACCGGGTCCCTGTTGGTCTATTCCAACTCCCCTTAATTTAGGTGGCCATTGTTCTAATCCTAGGAATGTATTTTCAAGATTTCAACTCTCTCAGCTTACATTTTCCCATAATCCTTTCCCAAACATTGGCTTTTAGGAAGTTGACCCATAGCAATCCCAGGTTGTCTAGGTTTTTTGTCTTCTCTGATTTCCCAACTCATAACCCTAAGGTGCATCATGTATATTAATGTTGGACAGAATGGTCAATATTTTAGTCTAGAGCCGTGGTTCTCATCTGAGAGCCATTTTGCCACCTGGGGCAAAATGTCTGGAAACATATTTAATTGTCATGACTGGAGAACACCACTAGTGTCTGGTGGGTTGTGGCCAGAGATGCTGCTAAACATCCTGCAAAGCACAGGACAGCCCCCATGACAAAGAATTATTCTGGTCTAGATGTCAGCAGTGCCAAAATTGAGAAACTTTGGTCTGGGTAAGTACATGATATCAGAGTGATGTAATGTTATACTGTTTTATGTTTGTAATTGTCTTAACATAGTCAAAATTTTGTATCATTATCTCCCACGCTAACTCTCAGTAGCAACCTTATTTATACTGTGGTTCTTCATCTTTGATTAACTAGTGTGTATTGAAGCTGTTTGCCTTCCTTTTGGCTGGCATCAGGCAGTTTAGGACTTCTTTAGAAAGCTTCCAGCACAGGTGTTGGATGTAGCATAAAGGGGGAAGGAATACAGTTGCTAAGCCTTTGGACATAGTCATCACCCCAAATGGAAACCCCATACTCATTAAGTATGAGTTTAAGCATATCAATTAAGCATACCTATTTCCTGCTTCTGTCATCCCCTGACAATCAGAAATCTAACTTCTTTTTCTCTCTGGATAATTCATATAAATGGATTTATGTGGCCTTCTTATAACTGACTGCTTCCACTTAACATGCTGTTTTCAAGGTTCATCCATGTTGTAACATGTACCAGTACTTCATTCCTTTTTATGGCTGAATAAATAGTCCATCATATGGATATGCCGAATTTGTGCATCCATTCAGCAGTTGGTAAACATTTGCATTTACACCTTTTGAGTACTGTGAATAGTGTTGCTTTGAAGATTTTTGGGTACACATATGTTTTAATTTCTCTTGGACATATACCTACAAGTGGAATTGTGGGTCATATAGATTGTCTTTTCACTCTCTTTATAGTGTTCTTTGAAGTACAACAGTTTTTAATTTTGATGAAGTTTAGTTTCTTTAATATTTCTTTTGGTGCTTGTGCTTTTGGTATCATATATAAGAAACCATTTTCAAATCTAGTGTCCCAAAGCCTTAGCCCTATATTTTCTTGTAAGGGCTTTATAGTTTTAGCTATTACATTTGGGTCTTTGGATTTATATTGAGTTGGTTTTGTATATGGTGTGAGAGAAGAGGCTAACCTCATTTTTTTTGCATGTGGATATCCACTTGTCCCAGCATCATTCGTTGAAGACACTTAGAAAACTTTGTGAATTTGCACTTGAAAAATAACTGGACTAGAAATCTCTATTTGTGATTTCAGGTCCAAAACTTAAAAATTCCTTTGAGTATATATTTTCCTCATTAATTCAGACTTAACCACCATAAAGTATTATAATACTTTATTATATATAGTAAAGATATATATAATTCACGTTCTGAATTCTTTTCTTCTCTGTAGAAAGTGGGTGGTTTCTAAATGTGTGTGTTTTTATCATGTTTGCTGTATGCTGGAAAACGGTGGAAAAGTTTTTTTTTTTATGAGCTATTTCTTGTTAGAAAGGTTGAACACTTTCCAGGTGTCAGTGTTACCTGCTCCTTAAGATCTAAGTAAGGGCCAGATGTGGTGGTTTATGCCTGCCTGTAATCCAGCACTTGGAAGGCCAAGGCAGGTGGATCACTTGAGGCCAGGAGTTTAAGACCAGCCTGCCCGACATGGCAAAACACCATCTTTACTAAAAATATAAAAGTTAGCTGGGTATGGTGGTGCATGCCTGGAATTCCAGCTACTTGGGAAGTTGAGGCAGGAAAATTGGCCTGGTGAAATGGCTCATGCCTTTAATGCCAGCACTTTGGGAGGCTGAGGCGGGTAAATCACCTGAGGTCAGGAGTTTGAGACCAGCCTGGCAAACATGGTGAAACCCCCATGGAACACTAAAATTAGCCCCCCAGGAACACCAATAAGGACTAATTATTAGTGTTCCTGGGAGTCTAATTTTGTATTTTTGTTTCTACTAAAAATACAAAAATTAGCTGGGCGTGGTGACATGTGCCTATAATCTCAGCTACTCAGGAGGCTCAGGCAGGAGAATCAGCTGAGCCCGGGAGGTGGAGGTTTGCAGTGAACCGAGATTGTGCCACTGCATTCCAGCCTGGGTGAGAGAGTGAGACTTTGTCGCAAAAAAAAAAAAAAACAAGAAAAGAAAAGGGAAAAAAAAAAAACAATGTTAGCTGGGAGTGGTGACCCATGCCTGTAATTCTGAGGCTGGAGAATCGCTTGAACCTGGGAGGAGGGGATTGCAGTGAGCCAAGATCATGTCATTGCACTCCAGCCTGGGAAACAAGAGGGAAAATTTGTCTCAAAAAAAGAAATGAAAAGAAACCTCACCTGGATTTTGTTCCTATTTTATAAACTATTTCCTCTCCTCTTTATTTTTATTGATCGATTGATTGAGATAGGGTCTCACTCTATTACACAGGCTAGAGTGCAATAGTGCAATCTCAGCTCACTGTAACCTCTACCTCCCAGGCGCAAGGGATCCCGGCTACTGTAGTCCCAGCTACTTGGCTAGTTTTTGTATTTTTTTGTGGAGATGGGGCTTCACGATGTTTCTCAGGCTGGTCTTGGCCTCCTGAGCTCAAGGAATCCACCTGCCTTGGCCTCCCAAAGCGTTGGGATTACAGGTGTGAGCCTCCACACCTGGCCTCTTTATTTCTTCTTTATGGCATTTCTGTTGGTTGGCTGTTGGACCACCATGGCTCAACTTTTGTATTTTCTGGCTCTTTGACGTTTCCTTTGTTTTCTGCAAGATATTATTGAATTTATGTTTGAATCCTTTTGATGCACTTTTTATTTTTTTAAGTCCACAATCATATTCTTAATTTATAAGAACCTTTCTTGTTCTCTGACCTCTGCTGTATCATAGTAGCTTATTTTTGTTTTACAGGTGCAAAAACTTATGAAATGTCTACTAGATTACTTATTAGATTCCTTATTAGTGCTTATTAGTCCTTATTAGTGTTCCTGGGGGGCGCTAATCTCCCATACATGGCTGAAGCCCTGCTCAGGTAGATCTTTCAGTTTCTTTCTGTAACAGTTCTCCATTATATTGTTTTTTAATCTTGAGATGGGTGCTGGGAGCAGTGGGCAGATGCCCCCCCCCTTTTTTTTTTGAGATGGAGTCTCCCTCTGTTGCCTAGGCTGGAGTGCAGTGGTGCAATCTCAGCTCACTGCAACCTCCACCTCCTGGGTTCAAGCGATTCTCCTGCCTCAGCTTCCTGAGTATCTGGGACTACAGGTGTGCACCATCATCCCCGACTAATTTTTGTATTTTTAGTAGAGATGGGCTTTCACCATATTGGCCAGACTGGTCTTGAACTCCTGACCTCAGGGAATCTGCCTGCCTCGACTTCCCGAAGTGCTGGGATTACAGGTTTGAACCAGCTTGCCCAGCTATATGATCCATTTAATTTAAAATACCGATTAAATAGCTAATGGAAATTATTGTCATTGCAGTGTTAATAAATATATTGTACCATATGATTAACCTCTGTCATACTACTTACACATGGAAAGCTGTGTTTTTTGAATTGACTGTGTTCTAGTGGGTATGTCCTATTAACAGATTTTAATCTCTTCATTATGTAAATTATCTAAAGCAACAACCTGTGGGTGCTTGAGATAGAAGTTACCTGTGAGGCTGAATCTCTATGTAAGAGAAGAGACTTGTGCAGTGAAGTCGAGCAGTGTAGAGGGATGGCATGTCTGGTTACTAACAGTCTCAAAACTCTGGTTTTGGCTGGGTGCAGTGGCTCACACCTGTACTCCTAGCTACTCGGGAGGCTGAGGCAGAAGAATTGCTTGAACCTAGGAGGTGGAGATTGCAGTGAGCTGAGGTTGTGCCACTGTACTCCAGGCTGGGCAACAAGAGCGAAGCTCCATCTCAAAACAAAAGCAAAAAAAAACTCTGGATTTTCAGAGCATCCCTGTGCCTTGAATGTCTGGAAAACCACTCCCCATTGGGAATTTCTTGGCCACAAAGAATGCCATTGTACATGGCTCTGTTCTTAGACTTCACTACTACCAGCGATACTGTCTTTTTCTCAAAAAATCTTCAAGGAAGGTTTTCCTAGGTATACCATGAGACAGAATATAATGTTGATATGTTTTTTAGTGAATGCATACAAATCTATATTTCAGATAGTTTTTTTTTCTTTAAAAATTTCAGAAAATTTATTTCATTTTTGTGGAGAATGGTGTCTCGCTATATTGCCCAGGCAGGTCTTGAACTCCTGGGCTCAAGCTGTCCTCCCCGCTCTGCCTCCCTAAAAGCTGGGATTACAGGCATGAGCCACAGCGCCCGGCCAGGTGGATTTTATGCTTGTGGTTTTTTTAAGCCAGTTTGGAGTATTTATTTTTTTCTTTTTTTTTTTTTTTTTTTTTTTGTGAAATGGAGTCTCACTCTGTCGCCAGGCTGGAGTGCAGTGGCGCGATCTCGGCTTAGTGCAACCTCCTCCTCCCAGGTTCAAGTGATTTACCTGCTTCAGCCTCCCGAGTAGCTGGGACTACAGGCATGTGTCACCACCACACCTGGCTAATTTTTGTATTTTTTAGTAGAGACGGAGTTTCACCATGTTGGCCAGGCTGATCTTGATCTCTTGGCCTTGTGATACCCGCCTGCCTTGGCTTCCCAAAGTGCTGGGATTACAGGTGTGAGCCACTGTGCCCAGCCATATATATATTTTTTCTATTAGGTATGTGTAGATGGGCAAATTTGAGAAGGTAAGTTTTAGGGAAACTGCCCAGATCTCCATTCTGCTATAAAGCAACCAGTAATAATAACTTGTTTGTATATTATTTAACAGTTGACAAATTATTTTTTATACTCTTTCTGTTTTGAAACAGGGTCTCGCTCTGTCACCCAGGCTAGAGGGTAATGATGTTATTACGGCTTCTTGCAGTCTTGACCTCCTAGGCTCAAACAATCCTCCCACTTCAGCTTCCCAAGTAGCTGGGACTACAGGCATGTGCCACCATGCCCAGCTAATTTTTTTTTATTTTTTAAATTTTTTAGATATGTGGCCTTGCTCTGTTTCCCAAGATGGTGTTGAACTCCTAGCCTCAAGCAGTCTTTCCACCTTGGCCTCAAAGTGCTGGAATTATAGGCTGAGCTGCCATGCCCAGCCCTCTTTCTTTTTAACTTTAATACTTTCAGTAATATTCCCTCGATTTGGGTGACTAGAACATATTATGTATACAATCTAAATTCTAAGACTAGATTTAAATAGTATCAAAGGACAGGTCCTTATTGACATGGGAAGTCCAAGTCTACACCCCTTTATTGAGACTGAAGTTTAGGCTAGGCTGTGCAACCACTGCTTGATACTAGACTTGGTATTTAAACTGTGCCTCTTCGCTGAAGTTTCTTAAGCTTGTTAGACATTAAACTGAGGTATGTAGCCATGCAATTCAAATCAGCCTTAGTCTTAATTTAAAAGGGAGTAGTTATTGTTTTTTGACCTCTGTCAGACAAGAGGAGCTATGTTTTGATGATAGGGTAGACTTTGTATTACAGAATAAATTATGTAATAAAAGCTTAGTACATGTTTGTTCAATTAATAATCAGGACCTTGTTAATTGTCTATTTCATCATCTTGAGCAATCCAGTTATCTTACGAATGGCTTCTTCTAGTTCATTCATTGATAAAAAATTATTACCATGAATGGTCAAGACAAACTAGAATCCAGGGTTATTGTTCCAGAGCTTTGTGTTCAGTCCACTGGATCAGCTTCTCCCTGTGTCACCAAATGTGGTGGAGATGAGCTTGCTGATTTAAGTAAGTACCATGTAAAGGTTAAACCACAAGAGGAACAGAGTGTAGAAGTCTCCTGGGTGAAGTAGGAGGATTTTATTATCTTCTGTTTTTGCTAACATGTATTACAAAGAGGGTAGAGGTATATGTTTTATCTCTTCTGTAAGTAAACTTCTTGAAGGCGGAAGTAAGATCTGTTCAAGTTTATAATCTTTTTTTTATTTAACTTTATCTGAAGTAATTTTAAACTTGAAGTTACAAGAACAATAAAAGACAACTTTTATTCTGATATACCAGTTCACCAATTGTTAACATTTTGTCACATACTTCACTGTTTATTTCCTAATAAAAGGACATTCTCAGATGAAAATCAAAAAAGTTAACATTTTGAAACAGTACCATTATGTAATATTCCATATTTTATATGGTCCATGCTTCATTTTTACATATCACCGAATAATGTCCTTTGTAGCAGTTTTTTTCCTAGTCCAGGGTCATGTGTTGGGTTTTGTTGTATGTCTCTGTAGTCCCCCTTGATCTGGAACAATCCTCTGCTTTCCTTTGTCTGCCATGACATTGATATTTTTGAAGACTACAGCACAGGTAAGTTGTAGACAGAGGGCGGGCGCAGTGGCTCACGCCTATAATCCCAGCACTTTGGGAGGCCGAGGCGGGTGGATCAACTGAGGTCAGGAGTTCGAGACCAGCCTGACCAATGTGGTGAAACCCCCGCCTCTAAAAAAATAAATAAATAAAAAGAAGTTGTAGACAGCTTTGTATTCTTGGCCCAGGACATCAACCAAAGAAAGTTTTTAAAAAATACTTAAAAATGGTGGGAGCGAAACCAATGCCTGGCTCGGAGCAGCAGCTGCTGAGGTGTCCCTGGCCGGTGTCCTTCCACCTGTCCACAAGCATGGGGAACATCTTCGCCAACCTCTTCAAGGGCCTTTTTGGCAAAAAGGAAATGCGCATCCTTATGGTGGGCCTGGATGCTGCAGGGAAGACCACGATCCTGTACAAGCTAAAGCTGGGTGAGATTGTGACCACCTTTCCCACCATAGGCTTCAATGTGGAAACCGTGGAGTACAAGAACATCAGCTTCACTGTGTGGGACATGGGTGGCCAGGACAAGATCCGGCCTCTGTGGCGCCACTACTTCCAGAACACACAAGGCCTGATCTTCATGGTGGACAGCAATGACAAGAGAGCACGTGAACGAGGCCTGTGAGGAGCTCATGAGGATGCTGGCTGAGGATGTGCTCCGGGATGCTGCCCTCCCGGTGTTCGCCAACAAGCAGGACCTCCCCAACGCCATGAATGCGGCCGAGATCAGAGACAAGCTGGGGCTGCACTCCCTATGCCACAGGAACTGGTACATTCAGGCCACCTGCACCACCAGCGCAACAGGCTCTATGAAGGACTGGACTGGCTGTCCAATCAGCTTTGGAACCAGAAGTGAATGTGACCCCCCTCTCTCTCACTCCTCTTACCCTCTGCTTTACTCTCATGTGGCAAACTTGCGGCTCGTGATGTGAGTGCCAGAAGCTTCCTCCGTGGTTTGGTCACCTTGTGCATTGCACCATTCTGTAAATGTTGCAGATGCAGCCTGTGGCCAGGCTTTTTATTTAATGTAAATAGTTTTTGTTTCCAGTAAGCAGTTTCTGGTACTCCTATGCAATATTACTCAGCTTTTTTTTATTGTAAAAGAAAAATCAACACACTGTTCAGTGCTGAGAGGGGATGGAGGCCTGTGGGCACCTGGCCTGCAAGAGTCACTGTGTTGGGAAAGCCGGGCACGCTCTTGGCTTTAGAGCCGTGTTGAAATCCATTTTGGTGGTTGGTTTTTAACCCAAACTCATTGCATTTTTTTAAATAGTTAAAAATCCAAGCCGAGAACACTTGAACACACAGAGGGGAGACCCTGCCTAGCATAGATTTGCAGTTACAGCCTGGATGCCAGTCGCCAGCCCGGCTGTTCCCCTTGGGAACATGAGGCGGCGGCGCGGCAGACTGCGATCAATTCTGCATGGTCACAGGAGAGATCCCACAACTTGCTTGTCCTTGGGTCACCCTGCATTCCATAGCCATGTGCTTGTCCTTGTGCCCCCATGGTTCCCAGGGGCCAGGCTGCGAGCCCACAGCCGCCCCACTTTCCTGCAGGCCACCCCAACCACCTTCAGGTAGCCTGTGGGAGGCAGGGCCCCACCTGTCCCTCGGTCAGCATGTGGCCAGAGTGAGTCTGTCGCTCAGACACTTTGGCAGGATGTCTGGGGTCTCACTAGCAGGAGTGTGTGCAAGCTGGGCAGGCGGTCCACCTAGACCCACAGCCCCTCGGGAACACCCCACCTCCGTGTGTGATGTAGCTTTCTTTTCCTCAGCCTGCAGGGGTCCAATTTGCCATCGAAAAAGACAACCTCTATTTTTTTCTTTTGTATTTTGATAAACACTGAAGAAGCTGGAGCTGTTAAATTTATCTTGGGGAAACCTCAGAGCTGGTCTATTTGGTGTCCTGGAACCTCTTACTGCTTTCAATACACGATTAGTAATCAACTGTTTTGTATACTTGTTTTCAGTTTTCATTTCGACAAACAAGCACTGTAATTATAGCTATTAGAATAAAATCACTTAACTATTAAACAAAACAAACAAAAATTTGGGGGCGGGGCGTGGTGGCTCACCCTTTAATCGCAGCACTTTGGGAGGCTGAGGTGGGTGGATCACTTGAGGTCAGAAGTTCAACACCAGCCTGGCCAACATGGTAAAACCCCTTCTCTATTAAAAATACAAAAATTAACTGGGGATGGTGGTGAGTGCCTGTAACCCCAGCTACTTGGGTGACTAAGGCAGTAGAATTGCTTGAACCCAGGAGGCAGAGGTTTCAGTGAGCCGAGATGGTGCCACTGCACTCCAGCCTGGGTGACAAATGAGATTCCGTCTCAAAAAAAAAAAAAAAAAATTTGGGGAAAGTAACTTTGATTCAAAAAGTTTAATACAAGGGGCCGGGCACCATGGCTCACACCTGTAATCCCAGCATTTTGGGAGGCCGAGGTGGACAGATCACCTGAGGTCCAGAGTTCAAGACCAGTCTGGCCAACATAGTGAAACTCCCTCTCTACTAAAAGTACAAAAAATTAGCCAGGCCTCTTGGCAAGTGCCTATAATCCCAGCTATTTGGGAGGCTCAGTCTAGAGAACTGCTTGAACCTGGGAAATGGAGGTTGCAGTGAGCTGAGATTGCATTCCAGCCTGGGCGATAGCGTGAGACTCTGTCTCAAAAAAAAAAGTTAAATATAGGAAAGAAATGTGATTTCTAGAAAAAGAACACATACTTTGACTTAGGGACTTAGATTTAAATCACAGTTCTGCCACTTAGGAGTGGTGTGGCATTGGGCAAGTTACTTTATCTTCCTGACTCTCAATTTCCTTAGCTCTAAAATGGTATACGTAAAATATTGGTGTGGAGAAATAAGATAATGTATGCAAACAGAGCAGCACATGCTGTGCATGCAATGCATGGTAACTGACGATACTGGCTTCGGGATAACCTTGCCTAAGTCATGTGAGGCTGACTGCTTATGTCATGTTTGACGGTTAAATATTTCTATAGCCCTAGTCCACAGAACATGGAAATGGAGAAAAAGCCAGAATCAGAATAAGGAAATCAATTGGTACATTCTTTCCTTGGATGTAAATAGCACCTAAGAATTCCTTGCATTTTCTCAGTGCCTTAAATCTTAACAAGAATGTGGAGACTCCTCTAAGTATTTGTCCCCATATTCAAGTTCTGCAGTATTTGATATTTTCCATTTGCTGTTTACTTTCCAAACTTAATAACTAGGTACGAAATGCTAATGTTCAAGGAATCATTTACTAGGAGAAAACTTAGTATTTGCTTGTGGGTTGGCTTATTGACGTAATCTGTGTGCTGAATTCAGTGGAATGTGGCATAGTCAAATCTGGCTTCTTCTACTACTGAGTTGGTGCAAGAAACACTTGGCAGGTATTAAAGTGCTATTCTTTGCAGTTACTTGGTATAATTTGCCACAGAAGTAAATTCCAGGAGGTAATATTCTTGCTAGGTTACACCCTGTTACCTCCTGACTTAAGGAGTTCAAGCTAAGGGCAATGGTCTCTAACTCAAGGCGATTCTCTTGGCAGCCGGGAAGATTTCCAGAGGATTCCAGAACTTGCCATCAACCCATTGGGGGACCGGATCATCAATGCCTTCTTTCCAGAGGGGTGAGTCAGCACAGTTGTTGGACTTCCTTCCTGAAGCTATCACAGCCTAAATTATTTGCTAACCTGGAATAATGGTATTGGTTGTGTCACCTCAGACTGTGAGATCCCCTGATTATATTGCACATTTCTAATTTTGACATTTCTAGAATATCTCTTCTGTTCTAACCTACTGTGTGTTTTAAACTTCAAATAGACATATGAGCCTATCTTCAAAATTCTGTCTTTATGCTTATTATTGATGTAAAACTAGACTTTAAAAAAATGTTTTTTTGGAAATAATTTCAAATTTACAGAAATTTACAAGTTGCAAAGTGAAAAATAGCACAAAGAATACTTGTATATCTATTGCCCTGATGCATCTATTGTTATATTGTCAACGTTTTGCCTCATTTGTGTGCTCTCTCTCTCAGTGGTAGCCAATAAAAATATAATACAAGCCATATAAATAATTATACATTTTCTAGTAACCACATTAAAAAAGTAAAAATAGGCCGGGCGTGGTAGCTTATGCCTGTAATCCCAGCAGTTTGAGAGGCCAAGGTGGGTGGATCACCAGGGCAGGAGATCGAGACCATCCTGGCTAACACATTGAAACCCTGTCTCTACTAAAAATACAAAAAATTAGCCAGGCGTTGTGGAACGCGCCTGTAATCCCAGCTACTCAGGACGCTGAGGCAGAAGTTGCAGTAAGCTGAGATAACTGCACTCCAGCCTGGACGACAGAGCGAGACTCCATCTCAAAAAAAAAAAAAGTAAAAATAAATTAACTTTGGTAATGAGGGAAGGTGTTCTCTTTCCAGGGTCCACAAGGGGGCGTAATTTTAAGGGCATGCATTTCCCAGTGTCATGACCCGGTCCCATCTCTCTCCCTCCGGGAGATTTAATGGTTTATGTTTAAATTTCGCCGGCTTGGGAAGAAACAAAAAGTCAGTCACTCCAGCGAAAGTTCTAAGGAACTCCTTTCATTGGCCAGGGGTTTTAGAGAAGGTGGGGGTTCCTCCCAGGTTAAAAGTCCCCTTCTTCCACATCTCTTTGGACTCCATGTTTGGATCCCCTTCCGCGAAAACTCCGGTGCTCGTCGAAACTGTTTTTGTCTATCCTGGATTTTCCCTTTGGAGTCCGCTGCCACGAACACTCCCTTCGTGCAAGCCTGTCTTCCCCTACTAAACTCCATCTTTCTCTATTCTCTTCCACTCAGTGTGGAAGCTGCTTTCCTCTCCTGGATTCCATCTTTCTGGATTCTCTCACTCAGTGTGAGAGTTAGCTGTTTCTTTCTCTCTCCTTCTCCTGTTTCTCTCTCTCTAAATAAATCACTTTATTTTTATTTTTTAATTTTTTTTACAAAAAGCTCTGGGCATGGAAAATAAATCGCTTTCTACAAACACTTTTGGGTCTGGCATTTACTGTGCATTGCACTGTGGTCGCCTCTCTCATTCTTGAGAGGGCAAGAGACCGAAAACCTGGAGAAAGATTCTCTCAGGGGAGCTGAGGGCACCCTGAACCCCTGAACCCCAATATTACAGTAATATATATTTTATTTAATATATTTAAAATATTATTTCAATATATAATCAGTATTTAAAATAACAGATATTTTACTTTTTTTTTTTTTTTTGAGACAGAGTCTCACTCTGTTGTCCTGGCTGGAGTGCAGTGGCGCCATCTCGGCCACTGCAACCTCTGCCTCCCAGGTTCAAGCAATTCTCCTGCCTCGGCCTCTGAGGTAGCTGGGATTATAGGCGCACACCACCCCATACCCAGCTAATTTTTGTATTTTCAGTAGAGACTGGGTTTTGCCATGTTGGTCAGGCTGTTCTCGAATTCCCGACCCCAGGCGATCTGCCTGTCTCAGCCTCCCAAAGTGCTGGGATTATAGACGTGAGCCACCATGCCTGGCCTACACGTTTTTGTAATTAGTCTTTGAAATCCAGTGACTAATTTGCATTTAAACACATATCAAGTCAGACTGACCATGTTTCCAGTACACATAGCCACATGTGACAAGTGATTGCAGTATTGAACAGTGCAGCTTGTTCTACATACCCTCTTGCTAATGTTCTGCATACCCTCTCGTTCTACATACCCTTTCTCACAGACATTTTTTTCCCTGTCTCTCTTCTCTCTCTCTACACACACCCTATGTGTGAATGTATATGTATGTACATACATATACTTATGTAATTTTTTTGTGTATGTTTGTTCACATAATTGTATTTCTGAACTATTTAAGGGTAAGTTGCATGGTCATGACCCTTTACCTCTGAATACACCTGTGTGTGTTTGCTAAGTGTAGGAACATTCTTTTACATATCCATAGTATAGTTATCCACTTCAGTAAACTTAACATTGATAAAATACTCTTATCTGCATTCAGATCCTCTCTGGATATAAAAAAAAATACTCTTATCTATTACTGTTTTATTAATATATTATCTATCTTATTCTAATTTATATTCATATTCCAATTTGTCATCTAATAATTTGTTTTATAACACTTCCCTGCCTCCGGTACAGGATCTATTCTGGATCAGTCATCACGGCTCTTTAGCCTCCTTTAATCTGGAACATTTCCACAGCCTTTATTTTACTTTTGTGATACTGAATAAAGATACAGTTCTCATCACACACACACACTCACACACACACACACACACACACACACACACACTTTGTCAAGTAGATTGTTCTTAATGTGGGATTTTCTAACGTGAAAGTAGTCTTTTGATGTGCTTCACTACCTAATACACTGCCTTCAAAGTGCTGAGTAAATATTTATTGATTTGATTAGGTACCTTTTCATGAATAAAGCTTATATATAAGCTTGTTTTAAGTAATGTCCTAAACAGTCTCTTCTTGGTTCATATGAATAGTCTTATGACCCACAGGACTTCAAAATATTATATGGGTGCCAATTCTTAATAATGAGACTGTCAATGAGGACACTGTCAGATAAAATGCCTGGTGAGGAAATTTTAGAACTCTAAATTGAGAGCAAAGGAATTTGCTAGTTGAGAGGGTTGGGCACTCAGTAAATGTGAGCAAAGGTCAGAAGCGGAAGTTAGTTCATGTAAAGGCGGGAATCAAATCATGTTAACAATGAGGAATCTTGTGCCCTCCTTCATTTTTCTCTTTCTCCTTGAACTGGCCTATTTATTTCAGGTGTGGTGTGTCTGCTGAATTCTTCCTTTTTCTACTTCCTCTTTTACCCCTGCAAAGCACTGAACCCTATCCAGAGATAACTTTAATAGCTATGCTTTGTATCCAAACCTTTTGCAATGAAAACTAAACCCAGGAGAATCACTGTGCCAACTTTTTTTCAGAGTTCCTTAGTCACCATTGATTACTTGAAGAAACAAGCTTGTGGGAAGCTGTTTTGTAAGGCTAAACCACATTTGCTCTGACTACAGTATCACCTGCCATTCTGTCCACCAATCGACTGCTAAGGAAATGGGACAGAGTGCATATGAAGAAATGGAGGGCTCTTCTGGGCTGCACTGCTTAGCTCTTAGCAAGCTGTGCCTCTGTCTCTTGCTCTAATCACATAGATATATTTGGCTTCTGGGTTTTTCTTTCTTCCCTAGTGATATGCACATGGGGGCTTTTTAAACATTTTTTTATTTTAAGAGTGAGGTATGAAAGTGGACCATGGTTATTTAATTCCTTTTTACCCAGAAACTTTATGTTATCAATACTCATTAATGTGGTTTTTCTGGCATATGATTTAAATTTTACTCCACATTACTTGATTTCTCAGATCTTACATTTTTGACCAGTTAGCAATATAGATACCTTGAAGAACTAAAAGGTCATTCTTTTTTGTTTGTTTTGTTTTTTTGAGGCACAGTATCCCTCAGTCACTCAGGCTGGAGTGCAGTGGAATGATCTTGGCTCACTGCAACCTTCACCTCCTGGGTTCAACCAATTCTCCTGCCTCAGTCTCCCCGAGTATCTGGGACTACAGACGCATGCCACCATGCCTGCCTAATTCTTGTCGTATTTTTAGTAGAGATGAGGTTTCGCCTTGTTGGACAGGCTCATCTCGAATTCTTGACCTCAGTTGATCCGCCCGCCTCGGCTTCCCAACGTGCTGGTATCTGGCCCTAGGAGTGAGCAACCGTGCCCAGCCAAGTTCATTCTTTTGAGGACAGATGGCTCATAGGCTAGCCTTTGAACTCTGCCTTTAGAAAGTCCCTAAACTGCGTGTCTATATAAGAGACCCTAATACCTCAGCTATTTGGTGGGGCACAGAGAGATATTTTTTTTAGGTAACTAGAGGAACCAGGCCACCTGCCTTAGATAAATATTATGTCACATAGGACATTCTTTTATTATTATTATTATTATTTTTATATGTTGTCCAGCCTGGAGTGCAGTGGCTATTCACAGACGCAATCCCATTACTGATCAGCATGGGAGTTTTGACTTGTTCCATTTCCAGCCTCGGCCAGTTCACCCCTCCTTAGGCAACCTGGTGGTCCCTCGCTCCCGGGAGGTCACCATATTGATCCTGAACTTAGTGCAGACACCCAGTTGGCATAGCGCACTACGGCACAGAACTCCTGGGCTCAAATGCTCCTCCAGCCTCAGCCTCCCAAGTGGCTGGGATTACAGGCACGTGCCTCCACGCCCAGCTCTTTTTAAAAAATTTTTATTTTCACCACTATACTAACGAGAATCTTTTTTTATTATTAAAGAACATCTTCATTCAAGTTTTGAGAATTATTATTATTATTATTTTTTGAGACGGAGTTTCGCTCTGTCTCTCAGGCTGGAGTGCAGCAGTGTGATCTCAGCTCACTGCAACCTCTGCCTCAAGCTATTCTCCTGCCTCAGCCTCCCAAGTAGCTGGGACTACAAGCATATGCCACCACACCCAGCTAATTTTTTGTATTTTTAGTAGAGATGGGGTTTCACTGTGTTAGCTAGGATGGTCTTGATCTTCTGACCTCATGATCTGCCCACCTCGTCCTCTCAAAGTGCTGGAATTACAGGCATGAGCCATCACACCCAGCTGAGAATTATTTCTTATAGGGCTATTGATTAGCCTGTGGCAGAATAAAAAGATTTTCTCTAAGCTTAAGTGCCAAAAAGGCTTTATACACAAGAGGTCTTTCAAAACGTTTTTTTTTTTTTTCTCCATCTGTCACCCAGGCTGGAGGGCAGTGGCGTGATCTCCGCTCACTGCAACCTCCATCTCCAGGGTTTAAGTGGTTCTTGTGCCTTAGCCTTTTGAGTAGCTGGGATTATAGGCACACACCACCACACTCATCTAGTTTTTGTATTTTTAGTAGAGACAGGGTTTTACCATGTTGGCCAGGCAGGTCTTGAATTCCTGACCTTGTGATCCGCCTGCCTTGGCCTCCCAAAGTGCTGGGATTACTGGCGTGAGCCACTGCACCAGGTTTTTTTTTTTTTTTTTTTTTTTTTTTTTTGAGACGGAGTTTCTTTCTTGTTACCCAGGCTGGAGTGCAATGGCGCGATCTCGGCTCACCGCAACCTCCGCCTCCTGGGTTCAGGCAATTCTCCTGCCTCAGCCTCCTGAGTAGCTGGGATTACAGGCTCGCGCCACCATGCCCAGCTAATTTTTTGTATTTTTAGTAGAGACGGGGTTTCACCATGTTGACCAGGATGGTCTCGATCTCTTGACCTTGTGATCCACCCGCCTCGGCCTCCCAAAGTGCTGGGATTACAGGCTTGAGCCACCGCGCCCGGCCTTTATTTTGTTTTTTAAGACAGAGTCTCCTCTGTCACCCAGATTGGAGTGCAGTGCTGCAATCTTGGCTCACTGCAGCCTCTGACTCCTGGGTTCAAGTGATTCTCCTGCCTCACCTTCCTGAGTAACTGGGATTACTCAGGTGCCCACCAGCAGGTCCAGTTCATTTTTTTGTATGTTTAGTAGAGACGGGGTTTTACCATGTTGGCCAGGCTGGTCCAATCTCCTGGCCTCAAGTAATCCACCTGCATCGGCCTCCCAGAGTGTTAGGATTACAGGCGTGAGCTACTATGCCTAGCCAGTATTTTTCTTTTTTGAGATGGAGTCCCACTCTGTCACCCAGGCTGGAGTGCAATGGCATGTTCTTGGCTCACTGCAACCTCCGCCTTTTGGGTTCAAGTGATTCTGCCACCTCAGCCTCCTGAGTAGCTGGGACTACAGCCTTGTGCCACTACACCTGGCTAATTGTTTTGTATTTTTAGTAAAGACAGGATTTCACAATGTTGGCCCGGCTGGTCTTGAACTCCTGAACTTGTGATTTGCCTGCCTTGGCCTCTCGAAGTGCTGGGATTACAAGTGTGAGCCACCAAACCCGGCCCCAGGATCAGTATTTTTCTGTCTACTTTTCTTTTCCAAATATTCAAAAATATGTTTGCTTTTATAATAAAATATGGCTAGGTGCAGTGACTCATGCCTGTAATCCCAGTGCTTTAGGAGGCTGAGGCAGGTAGATCATGAGGTCAGAAGATTGAGACCATCCTGGCTAACACAGTGAAACACTATCTCTACTAAAAATACAAAAAATTAGCCAGATGTGGTGGCATGCACCTGTAGTTCCAGCTACTTGGGAGGCTGAGGCAGGAGAATGTCTTGAACCTAGGGTGGCAGAGGTTGCAGTGAGCCAAGGTTGCAACACTGCACTCCAGCCTGGGCAACAGAATGAGATTCCATCTCAAAATAAATAAATAAATAAATAAATAAATAAATAAATAAATATTAAAAATTTAATAAACTTTACTTTAAAAGCAACTGTTCTATAATGCACCTTAATTTTAAAATATTCCTAGTATACATTACTGCAGGAGAGATGTGGGAGATGACTGAGGAGTCATTGGGTTGAATTGACTTAACCTATGGCTCGCTGCAGAGTTCAAAGCAATGAGTTCAAGTTCTGGCCCGCTTTTATAGTGCTGGCACTACTCTATGTCTGTTTTTTGGAAAAGAGATACAAGTAAATTCAATAGCTAACTATTGCCCTGGTAAGTCCTGTTACCTAAGTCTGGTTAAATCATTTATAAAGTGGAAGTAATAATGGGAGTAATAGCACCTGCTCCTTAAGGTTGGGGTGAGGCTTAGATGATAGGGACTATGAGCCCCAAAGTACTGTGCATATGGAAAGAAACCTCATTAAGTGGACTTTCAGGTGATTGTAGCTAAAGCTGTTGATTTAATTAATTCGTAAGAAATAATCACCGTGATTGACATGGTGTTCTGTTTGTTATACTTCACAATCAGAGAGGACCAGGTAAACTTCCGTGGATTCATGCGAACTTTGGCTCATTTCCGCCCCATTGAAGATAATGAAAAGAGCAAAGATGTGAATGGACCCGAACCACTCAACAGCCGGAGCAACAAACTGCACTGTAAGGAGCTAAAGTCTTCTGGCTTAAAATACTTGCTGTTCATTTCTTAAAAATCATGTATTTACTCATTCATTATTTGAACAAGCATTTACAAGAACATACTGGTTAAGACCTCAGACTCTGGAGCTAAACTAGTCAAATTTAAATCCTAGTCTACCTCTTTTTGGCCGTGTGACTTTGGGCAAGATATTTAACCTCTTTGGGCTTTGGTTTTCTCCTTTGTAAAATGGGATATTAAGGGCTTCCGCATTGAACCGTTGTGAGGATTAAATGAGGGAATAAATGTCAAGTGCTTCAAACAGTGCCTGGCATATACTAGGTACTTAATAAGTGTTACCTAGTTTCATTGTAATTCACTGAGCACCTACTTTGTACCAGGCACTGCAGTCAGTACTAGCATGGCAATAGTGAACACGACACAGGCCCTACCTTTAAGGAATAATGGCAGTCCTCAGCACATCTTAGAATTTGGTAGACACTGGGTCCTCAGTTCATCTTAGAATTTGATAGACACTGGATGTGACTTAAGTAGGGGGGAACAGCTGGATATAGTGCTGTATTTAATTTTTATACCCATGTCTCATGCCTCTTTTCCTTTAAATACTTGTTTGCTTTCCCTTCTGCCCCTACTGGTTCATGTATGATATTGCCCAATCCCTTAAAACACTTCTCCAGGAAATTGAAATTGAATTTCTTTTTATTCAGTACAACTTGAAATTGAAATTGTATTAAAACTGACTGAAGGCTGGGTGCAGTGGCTCACGCCTATAATCCCATCATGTTGGGAGGCCAGGGTAGGTGGATCACTTGAGCCCAGGAGCTTGAGACCAGCCTGGGCAACATGGTGAAACACCGTCTCTAATAAAAATACAAAAATTTGCCAGGTGTGGTGGCATGCATCTGTGGCCCCAAGTACTTAGGAGGCCGAGGTAGGAGAATTGCTTGAGCCTGAGAGGTTGAGGCTGCAGTGAGCCATGATGGCACCACTGCACTTCAGCGCAGGTGACAGAAACTCTGTCTCAAAAAAGAAAGAAAACAAAATCTTCCAAATAGCACTAGTGGATTTGGGCGTTAGTTGGTGTCTTAGGATGCCTTTAGTTGACTCAGCTGGCTTAAACAATAAGGAAGTATATTAGCTCACTTTACAAGTCAGGTTAGACCAGAAGGTGGGTTGATTATGTTTCAAGCACTAGGGATTTTTCTCTTTACTCTGCCATCCTTGTAGTCTGTTTTATCCTAAGGTATTATGGTCATATGACAGCTCTCAGTTGTTAACAGGGCTTCTTTTTTTTTCTTGTTCACATCTGACAGTAGAGGAAGAGAGATATATGTAGAGAGAAATCGAGACTGAAATTGAAATTGAGCAACACTCCTCCCAAGCATGGAATGTAAGTCCTTCCCCTCACTTTGATAAGTCAGTTTAGGTCAGGAGAGTGCCAAGTGCTAAGGTGATTAGGCTAATGAGATTCCCCTCCTAATGCTGTGGTTGGGGTTCTGCTAAGGAAGAAGGTTGGAATGCACAGAAATGGCAAATTTCAGGATGAGATAGAATAATAACAAAGTTCTATGCAGGTTATGCTTGGGTTTATTTTGTTTTTGCTTAATTTTTTTTTTTTTTTTTTTTTGAGACAGGGTCTCACTCTGTCACCTAGGCTGAGTGCAGTGGCATGATCACGGCTCACAACAGCCTTGACTTTCTGGGCTCAAGTGATCCTTTTGCCTCAGCCCCACAAGTTGCTAGGACTACAGGTGTGTGTACTACAACCAACTAATTTTTTTTTTCTCCTAGACTGCTCAGCAGGATAATTTTTCATTTTCTAATTTTTTGTAGGGACACGGTCTCACTATGTTGCCCAGATTGGTCTCAAAATCCAGGAGGCAAGCAATCATCCCACCTTGGCCTCCTGAAATGCTGGGATTACAGGCATGAGCCACCATACCCAGCCTGTCTTTTTCATTACATGCTTCAGTCTTGGCTGTTGGATTAACTTTTACAGGAAGCTAAATATTAATTTGAATTCTGTTGCAGTCTCTCTGTAGGGCTCACGTTCATGTAATTTAACCAGTAAAACCAAAGCTATTCAGAGGCCAAAGAAAAGATGGAAGAGGCTGAAAAGTCCTCAATTTCTATCTGTTGCTCCTCTTTGAACTTCCCACAGGGCTGTATAAGCTGCAGGATGGTGCCTCTTGTTGTAGACTGAGGGCAACTGAATGTCACATATAATGTCTCAGGGCAACACATTTGCCACTGAGACACATTTACCTTAGAGATAGGGGATGTGTTACTTAGAAATGTGGATTTACAGGCCAGGTGTGATGGCTCATGCCTGTAATCCCAGCACTTTGCGGGGCCAAGGCAGGTGAATCACTTGAGGTTGAGAGTTCAAGACCAGCCTGGCCAACATGGTGAAAACCTGTCTCTACTAAAAATACAAAAAATTAGGTGGGTGTGGTGGCACCTGTAATACCAGTTATTCAGGAGGCTGAGTCAGGATAATAGCTTGAATGTGGGGGGGCGGAAGTTGCAGTAAGCCTAGATTGCACCATTGTTCTCCAGCCTGGGCAACAGAGTAAGACTTCATCTCAAAAAAAAAAGAAATGTGAGTTTACAGAAGAGTGGAACCAAATTTTATTATGGTTTCTCTTTTGCATAGAATACTGTCTTCAGGAACTCTGAGAACACACCTTGTTCTATTTCTTTTATGTGCTACAGCGAGAGGACTTTTTTTTTTTGAGATGGAGTTTCACTCTTGTTGCCCAATTCTGGAGTGCTATGGCGTGATCTCAGCTCAGTGCAGCCTCCACCTCTTGGGTTCAAGCGATTCTCCTGCCTCAAACTCTCGAGTAGCTGGGATTACAGGCACCCACCACCATGCCCAGCTAATTTTGTATTTTTAGTAGAGATGGGATTTCTCCATGTTGGTCAGGCTGGTCTCGAACTCTCGACCTCAGGTGATCCGCCTGGCTCAGCCTCCCAAAGCGTTAGGATTACAGGTGTGAGCCACGGCACCCAGCCGAGAATTTCAATCACAATCAGCAAGGCTAAAAACTGTGCCCACGTAGGCACAGGCCCAAGCACACATAGTGCTCCTCTGATCTTCTCTTTGTCTCCTGGAAGTGGTACCTTATTGCTTTTCTCTTTGGATTGGTGAATTTATAATAATGCTTTGTGTAGGCCACTTGCAGTGGATCACACCTGTAATCCCAGCACTTTGGGAGGCCGAGGCAGGTGGATCACAAGGTCAGGAGTTCAGGACCAGCCTGACCAACATGGTGAAATCCCATCTCTACTAAAAATACAAACATTAGCCGGGCGTGGTGGCACATGCCTTTAATCCCAGCTACTCAGGAGACTGAGGCAGGAGAATCACTTGAACCTGGGAGGTGAAGGTTGTAGAGAGCCAAGATCGCGCCATGGCACTCCAGCCTGGGCGACAGAGAAAGACTGTCTCAAAAAAAAAAAAAAAAAAAAAAAATGAAAGGTGTAGAATATCCATCTTAGAATGCCCTAGGGCATGGTAAATAAGAGAATTCAAGAAGTCTACAGGTTTTTAGGCACCGGGCGCTATGGCTCACGCCTGTAATCCCAGCTCTTAGGGAGGCAGAGGCAGGAGAATAGCTTGAGCCCAGGAGTTCGAGACCTGCTTGGGCAATATAGCGAGATACCGTTCTCCACAAAAAGGAAAAAAACAAAAAGACAAAAGAAAAAAAATTAGCCAGGCGTGGTGTCTGTGGTCCCAGCTACTTTGGAGGCTGAGGTGAGAGGATCCTTGGAGCCTGGGGGGTTGAGGCTGCAGTGAGTCATGATTGTTGCACTCCAGCCTGGAGACAGAGAAGGAGCCTGTCTCAAAAAAAAAAAAAAAGATAACCAAATTAAACAAACCAAAAAAAAAAAAAAAAAAATCAGAAAGTCTCTTCTAGCTACTTCCTTTCTCCAGAATTCTGATATATAACTTACAAAGACTAAATTAGATTTTAAAATTATTTTTATTTATTTATTTATTTTTTTTTGACAGAGTCTCGCTCTGTCACCAAAGCTGGAGTGCAGTGGCATGATCTCAGCTCACTGCAACCTCTGCCTCCCACGTTCTAGCAGTTCTCCTGCCTCAGCCTCCCAAGTAGCTAGGACTACAGGCACATGCTGCCACCCCCGGCTAATTTTTTGTATTTTAGTAGAGACAAGGTTTCACCTTGTTGCCCAGGCTGGTCTCGAATTCCTGAGGTCAGGCAATCCACCAAAGTGGATTGGCCTCCCAAAGTGCCAGGATTATAGGTGTGAGCCACCGTGCCTTGTCTATTTTTACTTCATCTTTTAGTGTACTCACCCTTTTATTTTGGAGGGCAGGGATATTTATTTTCTTTCTTTATTATTATTATTATTTTGAGACGGAGTTTCACTCTTGTTGCCCAGGCTGGAGTGCAATGGTGCAATCTGGGCTCATCTCAACTTCTGCCTCCCAGGTTGAAGCAATTCTCCTGCCTCAGCCTCCCAAGTAGCTGGGATTACAGGCATGCACCACCATGCCTGGCTAATTTTTTTGTATTTTTAGTAGAGATGGGGTTTCTCCATGTTGGTCAGGCTGGTCTCGAACTCCCAACCTCAGGTAATCCACCTGCCTTGGCCTCCCAAAGTGCTGGGATTACTGGCATGAGTCACCACCGCCGGCAAGGATATTTAAACCTGTAGATATGAATCCATGTTCTCATGCCTTTGTGCCTAATAATAGCTCTTTGGAATGCCCACCCCTTGTCACATTTTTATTTGTCTTTCAAGGCCTTGTTCAAATGTAACCTCTCCTTGATGTTTCCCCAGCTCCACTAAAAAGCTGCATCTGCCATACACTTTGTTACCCCCGCATTTTGGATGTGTTGTAGAGCTTAGGGGTCATGTGTATTGCTCTCCTGCATGAGATAGTGAGTTCCTAAGGACAGTATAAATCTTAATAGCTCTAGAGCAGTGGATTTGGGCCTTTTAGTATTTGCGACACCCTATTTATGATCCACAGTCTTAGTGGCATTCTTCAGGTGATTCAAAACCTAAAAACCATGCTAAATTCAGTTGTGGGAGAAGACATTCATGTCCTCAGGGTGAATTTTTCTCATGGCACCTATAAAATCACCCAGTGTTATTACCCTATTCTGTTGGTAGCCTTTCAGCAGCATGGTAAAAATTTAATGATTTTGTTCTTCTGATTTCTCTCTCATATGGACCCAAGCAAAGTTCTCATATATCCTAGTTTCTAGAAGGCTTAAAGAGAAAGAAACATGATAAGGCCAGGAGACCATCTGAGCCATCATATTTATTTGAAACTCAATTTCTTTTTTTTTTTTGAGACAGAGTCTCACTCTGTCACCCAGGCTGGGATACAGTGGTACAACCTCAGCTCACTGCAATCTCCTCCTCCCAAGGTTCAAGTGATTTTCCTGCCTCAGTCTTTTGAGTAGCTGAGATTACAGGTGCCCACTACCACACCCAGCTAATTTTTGTATTGTTAGTGGAGACGAGGTTTCATGGTGTTGACCAGGCTAGTCTTGAACTGCTGACCTCATGATCTACCCACCTTGGCCTCCCAAAGTGCTGGGATTACAAGCGTGAGCCACCTCGCCCAGATTGAAACTCAATTTCTTTATCTGCAGGACTCCCCAGTGATAGAGAATTACTTGAAATTTGAGACAATTTTGCCCAGGAGGCTCTATTCCCAAAGCAGTACTTTGTGTCGTCAGCTCTCATGATACCTGTGGGGCACCTATTGTTGGTTTTCCTTGAGTGGTGCCTGGTAGAATTGATGTTTGTGTGAGGTGACCTAACTTACAGAACCACATAAGGGATGTTTGGGGGCTGTTTAACATTCTAGGTTAAGAAAAAGGACATTTGGCTTTCTTTTTATGAAGTTTTCTGATTTGTTGGGAGACCATACTTCATGCAATCTAAGATCACATCAATTCTCAGTTCTTCAGTGTTACAATTTTTTTAAAGCCCTGCAAGTAATGGCAGTTGTTCTTAAAAAATCGATTAATTGGCTGTCAATTTTCTGTCTAGTGTCATATATTTAGTTCCTTGAGAAGGGGCAACACACTACCGAATTTCGACTAACTTTGTGTTTTTCCCTTACAGTTGCTTTTCGACTATATGATTTGGATAAAGATGACAAGATCTCCCGTGATGAGCTGTTGCAGGTATGTGGGAGAGCTCCTGGAGAAGCTGTGTTTGGACACTGCCTGCTTATTATTATGGGCAGGAACTATTCTTTCCTTTAGTAAGCATTTATTTAATACCTGCTATGTGCAGAGTCCTGACCTAGTTATAAGGCAAAAGAGGTGCCCTGGGAAAACTTGAAATAGCTCATTGTGTTTTCATAGACAGATATCTCCGATATTTAAAAACTAACTAGGGCCAGGCACGGTGGCTCACGCCTGTAATCCCAGCACTTTGGGAGGCTGAGACGGACGGATCAGAAGGTCAAGAGTTCGAGACCAGTCTGGCCAACATAGTGAAATCGCGTCTCTACTAAAGATACAAAAAAAATTAGCCGGGTATGTTGGCAGATGCCTGTAATCCCAGCTACATGGAAGGCTGAGGCAGGAGAATCGCATGAACCGGGGAGGTGGAAGATGCAGTGAGCCGAGATGATGCCACTGCACTCCAGCCCAGGTGACAGTGCGAGACTCCATCTCAATCAATCAATCAGTAAAATAAAAGCTAACTAGGCTGGGAACAGTAGCTCATGCCTGTAATCCTAGCACTTTGGAAGGCCAAGGTGGTTGGCTCACCTGAGGTCAGGAGTTCAAGAGCAGCCTGGCTAACATGGTGAAATCCCATCTCTACTAAAAATACAACAATTAGCTGGGCATGGTGGCAGGGGCCTGTAGTCCCAGCTACTTGGGAGGCTGAGGCAGCAGAATCACTTGATCCCAGGAGGTGGAGGTTGCAGTGAGCTGAGATCCCGCTACTGCACTCCAGCCTGGGCGACAAGAGCAAAACTCCATCTCAAATAAATAAGTAAATAAACAAACAAACAAAATAGGCTGATGCCCTTTTCAGCCTCAGCCCACCAGCACCCGGGTGAATAAAAAATGAAAAAATAAAAGCTAACTAAATGGCTTTTAGGTACTGACTGACAGTTAAAATATACAACACAATTTAGATCAAATAGTTCAGTTATTGAAAAATAAGATTGTTGGCAGCCAGGTAATTCTGATGATACTTAGGTAAATGCTGTTATTTAGTCTGTCCTTAGGCTTGACATAAGAGTCAAGGAATGCCAGGCGCGGTGGCTCACGCCTGTAATCCCAGCACTTTGGGAGGCTGAGGTGGGTGGATGACCTGAGGTCAGGAGTTCGAGACCAGCCTGACCAATATGGTGAAACCCCACCTTTAAATAAATAAAAATATTAAAAAATATATATTAGGCCGGGCGCGGTGGCTCAAGCCTGTAATCCCAGCACTTTGGGAGGCTGAGGCGGGTGGATCACGAGGTCAAGAGATCGAGACCATCCTGGTCAACATGGTGAAACCCCGTCTCTACTAAAAATACAAAAACATTAGCTGGGCATGGTGGTGCGTGCCTGTAATCCCAGCTACTCAGGAGGCTGAGGCAGGAGAATTGCCTGAACCCAGGAGGCGGAGGTTGCGGTGAGCCAAGATCGCGCCATTGCACTCCAGCCTGGGTAACATGAGTGAAACTCTGTCTCAAAAAAAAAAAAATATATATATATATATTAAAAAAAAAACAAGAGTCAAGGAGATGCTGCTGTGCTGGTGTACCTTGAGCTAACTGCCCACTTTCCTTGTTGCTCCTAGGGATAATTTACTGTTTTCCTCCTAGCAGTGACTGGCATTTCATCCTATTAGCATTGCCCTTCTCTTCCTCCCACCTCTTTCTCCTTCTATAAGGTTAGGAGGGATGAAAATTACCCTTTTAAAAAGTGTGTAGTCCGGGTGTGGTGGCTCACACCAGTAATCTCAGCACTTTGGGAGGCCAAGGCAGGTGGATCACCTGGGGTCAGGAGTTCGAGACCAGCCTGGCCAACGTGGAGAAACCCCGTCTGTACTAAAAATATAAAAATTAGCCAGGTATAATGGTGGGCAACTGTAATTTCAGCTACTCAGGAGGCTCAGGCAGGAGAATTGCTTGAACTCGGGAGGCAGAGGTTGTAGTGAGCTGAGATTGCACCATTGTACTCCAGGCCAGGCGACGACAGCAAGACTCTGTCTCAAAAAACAAGCAAACAACACAAAGCAAAAACAAACAAAAAATGTGTGTGTGTGTGTGTGTTTATGAGTCTGGACTATAGGAGGCTAACACATTGGATTTCCATGGGGAAAGTTCTCTATTTCAAGATACACTTAAAAAAATAAAGTGGTTTCCACCCATTCATTCATTGTCTTCCATGTTAAAGATTACTCAGGGCAGACTCAGGAGCAACCCATCATATTCTTACATTGCTGTAAGCAGAAACCAAAACAGTCTGCAGGTCAGTGTTAGTGTCCCTTGCTTCTGAGTTGGGAATTTCTTTAGCGAGAAGTGTTTGTTTTCTTGCAAGTTGCTACATATGGACTTCTGAGTTCTGAAGAGAAAAGACAGGTGTGGGCCAGGTGTGGTGGCTCACACCTGTAATCCCAGCACTTTGGGAGGCCGACGCGGGCAGATCACAAGGTCAAGAGATTGAGACCATCCTGGCCAACATGGTGAAACCCCATCTCTACTAAAAATATAAAAATTAGCCAGCTGTGGTGGCACGTGCCTGTAGTCCCAGCTACTCGGTGGGCTGAGGCAGGAGAATTGCTTGAACCCGGGAAGCGGAGGTTGCAGTGAGCTGAGATCGCACTACTGCACTCCAGCCTGGCACCTGGTGACAGAGCGAGACTCTGTCTCAGAAAAAAAAAACAAAAAGAGATAAAAGAGCCAGTCACTCTATAGTTGACATGTTAACTCTCTGGCCCAAATCTGATTGCCAGAAATGTCTTTTTGGAGTGGAGGATTGATTTATTTTTCATTATTAGGATATAGAAAGCCTGAGGCAGGCAGTGGGGAGGAGACCATATAGCCAGAGTGACAGTCAGTGCCACCAAAGCATCCCTGGGGCCAGGAATGACTTTGGGACAAATGTGCTCATGGACTGTTGAGGCATCACACAATTAGTTTTATCCTAGCAAGAAGAGGATATGAACATTTTACCAAGTTAGAGAACAAAGTTTATCTTTTTTGACACTGCAATTTCTAAAACATTTGGAAATTTTCAATTCTTAGCTCCACAGTGTTTTGCTTTGTTTTGTTTTGAGACAGTCTGGCTCTGTCGCCCAGGCTGGAGTGCAGTGGCGTAATCTCCACTCACTGCAACCTCTGCCTCCCGGGTTCAAGCCATTCTCCTGCCTTAATCTCCCGAGCAGCTAGGATTATGGGCATGTGCCACCACACCTAGCTAATTTTTATATTTTTAGTAGAGACGGGGTTTCACCATGTTGGTCAAGCTGGTCTCGAACTCCTGACCTCGTGATCCACCCGCCTCAGCCTCCCAAAGTGCTGGGATTACAGGCATGAGCCACCATGCCTGGCCTTCAGTGGATGTTAAGAATTTTGTGGTGAGCTCATCCTAAGGAAAGACTGAGTGGTCATGTTTGCTTTCTTTTCTTTTTTTTTTTTTTTTTTGAGATGAGTCTTGTTCTTTCACCCAGGCTAGACTGCAATGGTGCGATCTTGGCTCACCACAACCTCTACCTCCTGAGTTCAAGCAATTCTGCCTCAGCCTCCTGAGTAGCTGGGATTACAGGTGCTTGCCATCACGCCTGGCTAATTTTTGTATTTTTAGTAGAGATGGGGTTTCACCATGTTGGCCAGGTTGGAATGTGAGCCACCGCCCCCGCCACAACTTCTAATTTTCAAGAATTGGTTTATTTAAAAAATAACCAGTTTGATTGCAAATCAGTATTTCAGCTTTTTTTCTTTTTAGAAAATCATGTCATTTACTATTGATGGATTGATTGATTGACTGATAGGGTCTCCCTCTGCTGCCTAGCCTGGAGTGCAGTGACTATTTACAGGCATGATGACAGCACACTCCAGCCTTGAACTCCTGTGCTCAGACCATCCTCCTTCCTCAGCCACCCAAGTAGCTGGAACTATAAGCACGCACTACTACACCCAGCTTATAATTTACTTTTTAAAAATCTGTTTCATGGGCCAGGTGCAATGGCTCACACCTATAATCCCAGCACTTTGGGAGGCCAAAAGTGGCCAACAGGTGAGTGGATCACCTGAGGTCAGAAGTTTGAGACCAGCCTGACCAACATGGTGAAACTCCATCTCTACTAAAAATACAAAAAGTAGCTAGGAATGGTGGTGGGTGCCTGTAATCCCCACTACTCGGGAGGCTGAGGCAGGAGAATCGCTTGAATCCAGGAGGTGGAAGTTGCAGTGAGCTGAGATCGCACCACTGCACTCCAGCCTGGGCGACAGAGTGAGACTGTCTCAAAAAAAAAAAAAAAATCTATTTCATGTGACTGTAGAAGAAGTAAAGGGCCGGGCGCAGAGGCTCATGCTTGTAATCCCAGCACTTTGGGAGGCTGAGGCAGGTGGATCACCAGATCAGGAATTCGAGACCAACCTGGCAAACAGGGTGAGACCCCATCTCTACTAAAAATACAAAAAAAATTAGCCGGGCATGGGGCACGCGCCTGCATTCCTAGCTACTCAGGAGGCTGAGGCAGGAGAATCACTTGAACACTAGAGGTGGAGGTTACAGTGAGCCAAGATTGCACTGTTGTACTCCAGCCTGGGGGACAGAGTGAGCCTCTGCCTCAAAAAAAAAAAAAAAAAGGTAAGTAAAGGAGTGGAGGCAAAGAAAGCCAATGAACCATTGGGCTAGAAGCCCTTTCTTCCTGTGGAAAAGCTCAGCTCTTAGCATTTAAAGACAGAAGTGACTGACTACAGTGATATAAGGAGTCAGAAAGGCACCCTGTCCCCCATTTCATACTAAGAACCAGCCTTTCTATATTGTCTGATAGTCAAATTGTTAAAGTTCCTTATTTTAAGGGAGCAATTTTCAAAATATGTTCACACCCTAAAGATATTAATAGAATTGCTAGGGCCCAAGGGTTGGTGAAGTTTGAGACAAATTTGGTGAAACAGTGTTAAATTCTCTTATTCAATTCTCACAGCCCTATAATTGTACTTGTTATTTTTCTCAGAAAGGGATTTAGCATTTAACTCTTGAAGGATTTTTATGTTTTTGGGGGTCATACTTCAGGAATAGCTGGCTTAAGGCAGCACCTCAAAGAGGACTACATTTTCGAGGGGATTTCAGAAAGTATAATTTAAATCAATAAGGAACTAGTTACGCTCACGCAGCAAGAATTTTTGGTATAGATTGTCCAGGCTTGTATAGTACCTAACTGATGTCCAGGAACCAGGCTTATTCTGTGTTCTTGTCTTGGCATCTATAGCTTATGTTACTCACCTCATGGCTCCAGGGTGGCTGCGGTGTCACCAGACATCATATCTATATTCTGGGTAAGAAGAATGAGGAAGGGCAAAATGCAAAGGACTCTCCCTTAGTAAGTCTTTGTCTTCTTAACCAGTAACTGAGATAAGTTCTTAATTCATTGCCTAGATGAGAAGATAAGGGTTTCAGCCTTTTAGCTGCTATATAGTCACATGATGCTAATGATGAGGATACATTCTGAGAAATGCATTGTTAGGCAATTTTGTAGCTGTAGGAATATCATAGAATGTACTTACATGAGCTGGTTGCAGTGGCTCATGCCTGTAATCCCAGCACTTTGGGAGGCTGAGTTGGCTGGATCAACTGAGGTCGGGAGTTCAAGACCAGCCTGACCAACACAATGAAACCCCATCTCTAGTAAAAATACGAAACAATTAGCCAGGCATGGTGGCGCATGCCTATAATCTCAGTTACTTGGGAGGCTTAGAAGAGAATCGCTTGAACCTGGGAGTCGGAGGTTGCAGTGAGCTGAGATTGTGCCATTGCACTCCAGCCTGCACAACAAGAGCAAATAGTACTATACTATAGTATGAACGCATAATGGTATTTGTGTATCTAAACATATCTTTGGCTGGGCATGGTGGCTTATGCCTAGAATCTCAGCACTTTGGGAGGCAGCAGAGGGAGAATTGCTTGAGCACAGGAGTTGAAGGCCTGCCTGGGCAACATAGTGAGACCCCCCCCATTGCTACAAAAAATTTTTAAAAATTAGCCAGGCATGGTTGCATGCACCTGTACTGTAGTCTCAGCTATTTGGGAAGCTGAAGTGAGAGGATCACTTGAGCGTGGGAGGTGAGGCTGCAGTGAGCCACATTCACACTATAGCACTCCAGCGTGGGCAACAGAGTGAGACCCTGTCTCAAAAAAAAAAAAACAAAAAAAACCCCAAAACAAATACATATATCTAAATATGGAAAAGGTACAGTAAAAATATGGTGTTGTAATCTTTCTTTAAAAATTTTTAACTTTAGCTGGGCGCAGTGGCTCACGCCTGTAATCCCAGCACTTTGGGAGGCCGAGGCGGGTGGATCACGAGGTCAAGAGATCGAGACCATCCTGGTCAACGTAGTGAAACCCCGTCTCTACTAAAAATACAAAACATTAGCTGGGCATGGTGGCGTGTGCCTGTAATTCCAGCTACTCAGGAGGCTGAGGCAGGAGAATTGCCTGAACCCAGGAGGCGGAGGTTGCGGTGAGCCGAGATCGTGCCATTGCACTCCAGCCGGCGAAATAAGCTATAAATCAAGCTCTCATGACAAGAGTTTACCTACATAAGTAACTTTTAGGTTCAGGAGTACATATGCAGTTACTTATGTAGGTAAACTCTTGTCATGAGAGTTTGATATATAGATTATTTCGTCTCCCAGGTACTAAGCCTATTACCCAGTAGTTCTTTTTTCTGCTTCTCTCCCTCCTCCCATCCTCCACCCTCTGGTAGGCCCCAGTGTCTTTTGTTCCCTGTTTTTTGTCCATGTGTTCTCATTAATACAGTGTTATAATCTCATGGCACCACCACTATTTATGCAGCTGATCATTAACCAAATATTATTATGCAGTACATGACAGTATTTGTGGTCATCAAAGGAAAAGGAGGATGGTGATAGCTTTATTTTTAATCTTAGTAGAAGAGTCCCTCCGATTCCCAAGGCCCTTGTCATTCTGGCTCTTGATCTTGCAGGTGCTACGCATGATGGTCGGAGTAAATATCTCAGATGAGCAGCTGGGCAGCATTGCAGACAGGACCATTCAGGAGGCTGATCAGGATGGGGACAGTGCCATATCTTTCACAGAATTTGTTAAGGTTGGTCTCTTATCTCTTTGGGTTTTT
Source organism: Sapajus apella (assembly GCF_009761245.1). Classification (NCBI taxonomy): domain Eukaryota; kingdom Metazoa; phylum Chordata; class Mammalia; order Primates; family Cebidae; genus Sapajus; species Sapajus apella. Next base: position 10,317,708 of record NW_022437014.1, on the reverse strand, counting down.
TTTGTTTGTTTTGTTTTGAGACAGTTTCGCTCTTGTTGCCCAGGCTGGAGTGCAATGGTTCGATCTCAGTTCACTGCATCCTCCGCCTCCCAGGTTCAAGGGAGTCTCCTGCCTCAATGTCCTGAGTACCTGGGATTAGAGGCATGCACCACTACACCTGGCTAATTTTTGTATTTTTAGTAGAGATGGGGTTTCACCATGTTGGTCAGGCTGGTCTCAAACTCCTGACCTCGTGATATGCCCACCTCAGCCTCCCAAAGTACTGGGATTACAGGTGTGAGCCACCGTGGCCGGCCACTACTTTGTTTAAAAAGTTAAATTCCGGCCGGGCACGGTGGCTCATGCCTGTAATCCTAGCACTTTGGGAGGCCGAGGTGGGTGGATCACCTGAGGTCAGGAGTTCAAGACCAGCCTGGCCATTAGGGTGAAACCCCATCTTTATTTTTTATGAATTAAAAAAAAAAAGAAAAAGAAAAAGAAAAAAACAGTTAAATTCTACTGAACAGGAGGGAGAAGGGAAAACATAACTCAGATAAGAGCTTGGGAGTGTTGTGACCTTTATAACCTTCATAACTGTCACTGGTTTTCTCCCACAGGTTTTGGAGAAGGTGGATGTAGAACAGAAAATGAGCATCCGATTTCTTCACTAAAGGACGGCGACCAAATTGTTCCTTGAGGTCTAGTATTTAAGAACTGGAACTTGAAAGTCCTCCTTCCACCAACCCCACCTCTCCCCCATCATTCACTTTCTCCCTAAGTACTACTGCTGTTGCATGACAACCCTGAATATGTTCTGTCAACACAAATCTGCCTTTGATGTATAAACAGGGCATTACAGAATGGTACACCCAGTCTATTTCTGTTCGGTATTATTCACTTGTTCTTCATTTATAAATATCATCTTCCCCATTCTGCTGCTGAATGCCACACGTCCATCCAGTCTGAGAAAGTGATAGAGGGACTCATGCCAAGAACAAGCCAGCAAAGCTCTTTCACTGGATGTAGACTGTAGCCCTGCTGTCTTCCCTCCAGCGAGCCTGCCAGCATGCTTTATCCTTTTTATATGGCCTTTGCTTCCTACTTCTGTGTCATCCAACATACTGTTCACTTAGTCTGGCAGTCTTTCTGCTTTACATTAAGCCTCAAAATCTCCTCTGTTTTACTTGGCACCATAAGCTGTGCCCTATATACGTATTTCTGACTTGGCAGGATAGTTCAGGGGTCTGGTAGTTTTTATTTACCTTCATTATTAAATGGACCTCTGGGATGTTGCCTTTCCAGGAGCTTTTTGGTAACCAACACTTTTCTCAGAAGTATAAGATCATCCTCTGCACTCTGCTCTGTCATCAAAGGGCTGCTGGGCAGAGATACCCCTTCTTGAAAGGTGGCCTTGGTAGAGGTGTGGAGTCAAGTCTTCTAGTTTGCTTGCCCACATCACTCTACCTCTGTCCTCTGATTCTCAACTTTGTACCTCTGTGGCTCCTCTTGTTAATGCAGTGTTGACTGATCAAAAAATAGCAACACGCCTGCAGGTTTGCTTAGTTTGGGGACACCGTTACCACCAGAATGGCTGCTCTGACAATATGCCTGGGAACTTTCTCATAGCTTTTTTTAACAAGGAGGCTGGGCACCCTGTAAAGCCTCATGCATTCACACCTTTGCAGCATGGTTTGTGCCTCAGTGTTATGTGCACTGGAATGTTTTTCACTTCACATTTCCAAGTAGAAAAATTAGTGTTACGAGCCAGGCATGGTGGCTCACGCCTGCAATCCCAACACTTTGGGAGGCTGAGGAGGGCATTTCACAGGTCAGGAGTTCAAGACCAGCCTGGCCAACATGGTGAAACTCCGTCTCTACTAAAAATACAAAAATTAGCTGGTGTGGTGGCAGTCGCCTGTAATCCAAGCTACTCAGGAGGCTGAAGCAGGAGAATCACTTGAACCTGAGAGGCAGAGGATGCAGTGAGCCGAGACTGCACCATTGCACAATAGCCTGGGTGACAAAGCAAGACTCCGTCTCAAAAAATAAAAATAAAAATAAAAAAAGAATGATTAGTGTTATGGAAGTGCCAAAGTTATCCTAGTCCAAAATATTTAAAGATTGTTTCCTCAGTGTCTTGAGGTTTTGCACAAAATTCTTTTTTTTTTTTTTTTTTTTTTTTTAAAGACAGAGTCTCACTCTGTTGCTTAGGCTGGAGTACAGTGGCACCATCTCGACTCACTGCAACCTCTGCCTCCTGGTTCCAGCAATTCTCCCACCTCAGCCTCCCAAGTAGCTGGGATTACAAATGTGCACCACTATACCCAGCTAATTTTTGTATTTTTAGTGGAGAGGGGATTTCACCATGTTGGCCACGTTGGTCTTGAACTCCTGACCTCAGGTGATCCTTCTGCCTCAGCTTCCCAAAGTGCTGTACAGGCATGAGCCACCACACTCAGCCACAAAACTCTTTATGAATTTTACACTTAGCACATATTAATGATGGAAGCCATAGTCAGCTTCTAATACAAGTCCAAAGAATTGACTATTGTATCATTAGCTGCCTGGTTACATTAGCTTCTAAGCTCCTTGTAAAGACCACCACTAATCCCTTAAAAACAAGAGGTCTGGCAGTGGTAGCACAACCTAAGGTGGCATTACAGGTCTTTGAGCAAGCCATAGCAACTTTTCTGCCAAAGTCAGCTTAGTTTAGACTTCAGTGATTCAGGCTATTGCCATTCTAATGTATGTCTCTATGAGTCTGTTTATCCGTACATCTGCCCTTGGCTGACTCTGACTCATTGCTTGCTTGCTTGCTTGTTTCCTTGCTTTGGAAAACTATTGAAGATATGTACATAAGTCTTTAGGAAGGGGATTGCTAAAAAATAACATTGCGAAGTGATGGAAAAGGGTGGAGAACAGGGAAGTAACCAGGCTGGATGGCTCAAAATATAAATTAATGAAGAACTCTTTATGAAGTATCAGTCAGACTTTGTGATCAAATGATGCAATATAGGAATTATGTAAAAGGGAAGAATATCCAATACTGACCTATTAGAGAGGTACTTCACAGGCTCCTTGATTTGCATATTTAAAGTTCCTAAGGTTATAGCTTTTCCCCCCTTTTGGCTGTGTAGTAAACTTTTAATCCACGGTTGTGCCTTATTGTTCCATTAAAATTGTATCTTTGATCCATCAATAAATACTTGTGGTTGAAACAAAATAACTTGGTTGATTTTGTCGATTTTACAAGAATTTTATGTAACTTAGTCCCTTCTTCAAGTTTGAAATCACAGTGTCTCCCTTACTCAAGTTTGTCTGTACTGTCAGCTGCAGTCTACTTTGCTGCTGCCTGGACATATGAAGTGGAAACATTTTTCTACAAGCCAGCACTCTCAGCCTCTAGACACGGTTTTGTCAGCCATGGCCACTTCCCATTAATTCCAGGTAAGATGCAATTTCTATTCTTGACTCCCTGATTCTTTAAAGATAGAAAAAGCCTAAAAATGCAGTATCTGTCTATTCCTTGTTATTAAGTTGCCCACCTCTTCCTTCATGTGCAGCCTCAGTGGTGACATACTCTGCTTTTACGTGGCTTTTCCCATTTTCATTTCTAAGACTAAGTCTCACTTTGTTGCCCAAGCTGGAGGGCAGTGGTGTGATCTCAGCTCACTGGAACCTCCACCTCCCAGGTTCAAGCGATTCTCCTGCCTCAGCCTCCCAAGACAATGGGATTACAGGCGTGTGCCACCACACCCAGCTAATTTTTAGTTTAGTTTTGTTTTCTTTGGGAAAGAGTCTCACTTTGTTGTCCAAGCTGGAGTGCAATGGCATGGTCTTGGCTCAGTGCAACCTCTGCCTCCCGGGTTCAAGCGATTCTCCTGTCTCAGCCTCCCATGTAGCTGGGATTACAGGTACCCACCACCATGCTCGGCTAATTCTTGTATTTTTAGTAGAGATGGGGTTTCACCATGTTGGCCAGGTTGGTCTTGAACTCCTGACCTCAGGCGACATGCCCGCCTCAGCCTCCCAAAGTGCTGGGATTACAGGTATGAACCACTGCACCCGGCCACGGCCTATTGTTTCTAATTTTATCTGTTATAAAATATTGATGTAATGAATCTCTGCATATAACTTTTTACTTTGAAAAATTTTACAAGGGTGGAATTACTAGGTCAAAGTTCAAGCATATACTTACATTGTTTGCTATGTTTATTATGCTCCTTTATCTTTGGTGTTCTATATAGGATATCTTTATCGTCACTTGTTTTTCCAAATTGATTTTAGAATCATTTTGTCAATTGCATTTAAAACGTTATTAGGCTCACACCTCTAATCCCAGCACTTATGGTGGCAGAGGTGGACAGATCACTTGAGGCCAGGAGTTCAAGACCAGCTTACCCAATGTGGCGAAACCCCTTCTCTAGCAAAAATGCAAAAATTAGCTGGGTGTCGTGGTTGGCGCCTGTAATCCCAGCTGCTCCAGAGGCTGAGGCAGGAGAATCGCCTGAACCCAGGAGGCAGGGGTTGCAGTGAGCCGAGACTGTGCCACTGTATTTCAGCCTAGGCAACAAAGCAAGACTATCTCAAAACACACACACACACACACACATACACACACACACACACACACACACACAATTAGAATAGATTGTGTTAATTGGGAATTGGGATTTGGAACAAGTATTACTGCAGAGATGCCTTAAAAGAGGACTACCTTGTTCTTTCATCAGGGTCGCCAACATGCCATCCAGACTGAGGAAGACCCAGAAACTTCAGGGCCACATTTGCCACGGCTGCATCTGTAAGCACTGGAAACACCCCGGAGGCTGTGGTAATGCTGGTGATATGCATCACCACAGGACCAACTTCAACAAATACCGCCCAGGTTCCTTTGGTAAAGTTGGTATGAGGTATTACCTCTTAACAGAGGAACCAGACTTCTGCCCAACTGTCAACCTTGACAAATTTTGGACTTTGGTCAGGGAGCAGACACAGGCGAATGCTGCTAAAAACAAGACTGGGGCTGCTCCCATCACTGATGTGGTGCGATCTGGCTATACAAAGTTCTAGGAAAGGGAACGCTTACAAAGCAGCTTGTCATCTGAAGGCTAAATTCTTGAAGAGCTGAGAAGATTAAGGGTGTGGGGGGAGGGGGGACTGTGTCCTTGGGGCTTGAGGCCGTATGGAGGGAGGTTCATTAAATGCTAACTACTTAAAAAAAAAAAGAGGACTTCGTTTACAAACAGATTTTCTTATACTACAAACTAGGTATGGCCACTGCCGCCTGGCCAGGAATCTATATTGCTACGAATCGACCAGGTGACAGCCCTCTTGGTGTCTGGGAAGCACGGTGGACCTACACCGCCTACGCCAGGCCCCGCTCGTCTAACACGGATGAGGAGCCACCCCATATACATACCCTCCCTGTCCCTCTTGGAAACGTTGCAGAAGAAAGGATGTCCTACAGTTGGGTGTAGCAAACGACAAAATTGCCAGTCATAACAGGTTACCTCTATGTAGAAGCGCCCTCAGAAAAGTGACGAATCCTCTCCCGTATTGATCAAAGCTGTAAACAGCAGGACATTTGGGTCCTTTAAGAGTCTAAATGAAAGCCGGGCGCGGTGGCTCACACCTGTAATCCCAGCACTTATCACCTGAGGTCAGGAGTTGGCGACCAGCCTGACCGCAATGGTGAAACCCCGTCTCTACTAAAAATACAAAAATTAGCCAGGCGTGATATCCTGCGCCTGTAATCCAGCTACTCGGGAGGCTGAGGCAGGAGAATCATTTAAACCCGGGAGGCGTAGGTTGCAGTGAGTCAAGATAACGCCACTGCACTCCACCCTGTGCCACAGAGCAAGACTGTCTCAAAAAAAAAAAAAAAAGCCCTCGGGCCTGAAACTGAAATTATTAGTCCTACAGTTTAACCTAACAGTGTATTAAAATAGTCACGTGGCCTGGCCACACTGTCTTATCAAGTGGCACAGCTTTTACGCGGAAATTTTACAGCCTTAATAAATGAATTACAAAAGCATTTTTCCCTGTTATATCAATTCCGGGACACAATCCGACAGAAAAGGGATGGAAGGAGTGTGGCGAGTGCTATTGATTGACGTGCATTCCAACTAACCTACAACGCATGAAGAGCGCGCGCGAGCAAGCCTGTGTCCAATTACTACTCAGCGGCAGTGGTGGGGGCGGGGCTTGTGGAAACGGCCCGCCGCAGGGTTTGCAGTCTTGAGAAGCAGCGAATATGGCGGAGTGAGGTGTTCCGCTGTGAACTGGCCTCTGGGCCGGGGGTAGGCCAGTCCGGCCAGCCCCCGGGAGGCCGAGTGCATCTGTTGGACCGTGCGAGGTGAGCCGAAAAGGCCAGTGACTGGGGGGATGAGCAGGTGGCGAGGAGGTGTCGTGGCCTAGCTGTATGCCGGTGACAGAATCTCACAGAAACCTGGGAGCTGCAGGCAGCCGGTCTCAGCCTCGGCCGGGCGGGGATTCCAACCTCAGGGGCCCCAGGGCGGCCCGCACCCGTCTTTTGGGTGTGTCGCACGGCCCACACTCTCCTCAGCCCCGCTGGGTTCTTCCCAGTGCCGTGCCGTTAAGCTGCCTTTGTGTTTTCTGCTTGCATCTACGCGGGTCTATACCTGGCAGTCGCTGCATCCACCATCTACTTATTTTTCGAAGAATATCTTTGTTTTATTAATTTACTTACACTCCTCGCCTCAAGACTTTGTGCCCCCTCTTTTGCCACTGGCTGCGGTATCATTTGAGGCCTGTTGTGGCCTGAGTATTTTGTGTCCCTAGCTCGTTGACCTTGAGACTTGTAAGAGGTTCCCCTTGGGAACTGCATTCCAGTGTGTGTATCGCGGACATCTTCGTGCAACTTATACTAAATCCATTCGGTCCCACTCCCACCTCCCAAACTTTTACGATCTGAGTAAGCAGTTCTGGCATTGATGTCCTGATAATGTTCTAATGGCGCATTAATTTCCGCTGACGCCAGGCTCTTGACCGTTTTTGGTTTGTTTACAGTATTGTTCTTATAGAGACAGAATGAAAATCGTGTGGGGAAATGTTATTAGAACGTACTTTGTGTAAAGTGTGGGGTAGCACAGTGTCAGCACTGTGAGGCATTTGGTATTTGGTTCTCCTTTGACTTCACGGGGTGTCTCTTTTTGTAATTTGGATTGTTGTAACCCCTCATCCGGTCTCTCAGTTAAATTCTAGGAAAGTTCCTGTTTAAAACCGGGCACATTAGTTCAGTTCCGTTCCGATGGACACACCATTAGACAAATGAAAGTTTTGGGTATGCTCTTCATTGGCCCTGGATTTACTGGAGTTGAAAATAACAAATAAAGGAGGACTTCTATATGAGATCTTTTTTGTCGCTTTTGTCAGTTTATTTTTTGTGGGTTTTTTTTTTTTTGTCTCATCCAGGAGAAGAAAAAAAAAGAGATCGGCCAGAGGAAAGGAACTGAACATTCTTCCTCCCTGCCTTACCGAGGGAAGTGGTCACCTACACTAAAGCAAAGATCTAAATAGAGGTCCATAATCTACTGGAAATTTTATGCACAATTACAAATTTTTGTGGGAAGAAGAAGGTCCATAACTTCAGATTCTCAAAAAGGACAGTGTTCCAGAAAAACTTGAGAATCAGTGCTTCAAGACTTGACATCTTTTTAAAAATAATGCCAGTGCAGGTAGAGAGTAACTGCTTTCTTATTGTTCCTTTTGAATAGTTTATGATATTAGTTGTTTTTTATTTAACAATAGCTTGTTTAATTTTGTATACTAAAATTAGTAGCAACAGTGAGGGCTATATGCTTAACATTCTTTTTCTTTTCAGATTCCTTATCACGGGAAGAATATTTTCCTTGACATTTGAGTGCTTTTATATTCATCTCAAAAACAAAATTCTGAACTCAGGACTTGGCAAGTAAGTAATTGTAGGCTAATTATTCCAAATACTGTTTAAGCAGCTTGAAAACAGGTACATAGAAGTGGAACAATAAGCCCTCAGCTTCAGCAGAATATGAACATGAAAAATGACGAAGTTGTTGAAATTTAAGTTCAATCTTTTATTTTTCAACAGCAGAAATGTATTAAATAAAAAGGAACAGTCTTGATTATTAGTCCACACTACCAGCAATTTTTACTGTCTAAAGAAAAAAGACTCGTAATTAATTAGATTAAAGGAAATCAAATGATAAAAAATAGGCCGGGCTTGGTGGCTCACACCTGTAATCCCAGCATTTGGGGAGGCCGAGGTGGGCAGATCACCTGCGGTCAGGAGTTTGAGACCAGCCTGACCAACATGAGGAAACCTCATCTCTACTAAAAATACAAAAATTAAGCAGGTCTAGTGGCCCATGCCTAAACCCTAGCTACTTGGGAGGCTGAGGCAGGAAAATTGCTTGAACCCCGGAGGCAGATGTTGCAGTGAGCCAAGATCATGAAACTGCACTGCAACCTGGGCAACAGGGAGAGAGAGAGACTCTGTCTTGAACAGAAATATCATTAAAAAAAAAAAATGTAGGCGGGACACGGTAATCTCAGCACTTTGGGAGGCTGAGTGGGCGGATCACTTGAGTTCAGGAGTTCAAGACCAGCCTGGCCAACATGGTGAAACCCCGTCTCAACTAAAAAAAGTACAAAAATTAGCCAGGTGTGATAACTCGCACTGTAATCCCAGTTACTTGGGAGGCTGAGACAGGAGAATTACTTGAACCCGGGCGTTCAAGGCGGAGGTTGCAATCATTCGAGATCATGCCACTGCACTCCAGCCTGGGCAACAGAGAGACTATGTCTCAAAAAAAATAAAATATTACTAGGTGGTTTTATTTAAATAAATTTTGTGTATGTTTCAGGTATACAACCTGATGTTATGGGGTACATACAGATAGTAAAAAGGTTTCTACAGTGAAGTAAATTAGCATCCATTATGTCACATTTTTTTTTTCTTTTTGAGAGGGAGTCTTGCTCTGTCGCCTAGGCTGGAGTGCAGGGGCACATTCTTGGCTCACTGCAACCTCCGCCTCCCAGGTTCAAGTGATTCTCCTGTCTCAGCCTCCCGAATAGCTGGGATTACAGGTGTGCCACCATGCCTGGCTAATTTTTTGTATTTTTAGTAGAGATGGGGTTTCACTGTGTTGGTCAGGCTGGTCTCGAACTCCTGACCTTGTGATCCACCTGCCTTGGCCTCCCAAAGTGCTGGGATTACAGGTGCGAGCCACGGCCCCCGGCCTATTCTTTTGTTTTGTTTTGTTTTCGTAGCAACAGCTGAAATCTCATTTAGCTGGGATCCTGTTTATAGTACAATTTTGTTACCTATAGTTGTCATATTGTACATTAGATCATTAGACTTGTTCATCCTACATAACTGTTCCTTTTTGTCCTCTGACCAATATCTCTTCATTTTCTAATTGATGAAGGACATCAATTTTTGTTCTCTATCTCTGTATATATATATTTTTTAAATTGCACATGTAAATGAGATAGTGCAATATTTTTCTCTTTTTTTTCTTTTTTTCCCTCCCCCTTCCCTGTGCAATATTTTTCTCTCTGTCCTCCTGACTCATCTGTGTTGTGACAAATGGCAAAATCTCTTTTCTTTTTAGACAGTCTTGCTCTGTCACCCAGACTGGAGTGCAGTGGCGCCATCTCAGCTCACTGCAACTTCTGCCTCCTTAGTTCAAGCAATTTTTGTGCCACAGCCTCCCGAGTAGCCAGGATTACAGGTGTGTGTCACCTCGCCTAGCTAATTTTTGTATTTTTTTTAGTAGAGACAGGGCTTCACCATGTTGGCCAGGCTGGTCTCATCACCCCACCCCAAAGTGCTGGGATTACAGGTATAAGCCACTGCACCTGCCAAGATCTTTCTTTTTTAGGGCTGAGTAACATATTCCATCATATATACACACTATAGTTTCTACAGTTTATTCATTTATCCATTGATGGACAGTTAGGTTATTTCTATATCTTGGCTATTGTCAATAATGCTCCATTGAACATAGGAGTGCGGACATCTTTATGAGGTGGTGATTTCATATCCTTTGGTTATATGCCCAGAAGAGGGGGTGATCGGTTATGTGGTGGTTCTATTATTAATTTCTTTAGTATTTCCATACTGTTTTCCGTAGTGACTGTTCCAATCTACACTCCACATCATGAACAGTGAACAATAGTTAATTTTTTTCTACAACCGGGCAAATTTTAGAATATCACTATTATATTTATTTAAATTTTAATTATAGGGAAATATTGATATTTTCATTTTTAATTTCTTTTTTTTTCTTCTTTTTTTGGACGGAGTTTCGCTCTGTCACCCAGACTAGAGTGCAGTGCCAGGATCTCGGCTCACTGCAACCTCCACCTCCCGGGTTCAAACGATTCTCAGCCTCTTGAATAGCTGGGATTACAGACGTGGACCTCGCCTAGCTAATTTTTGTATTTTTAGTAGAGACGGGGTTTCACCATGTTGATCAAGGCTGGTCTCAAACTCCTGACGTCATGTTCTGCTCACCTTGGCCTCTCAAAGTGCTGGGATTACAGGCGTGAACCACCACACCTGGCCTCCCCCCTCCCTTTTTTTTTTTTTTTTTTAAGAGATGGGGTCTTGCTGTATTGCCCAGGCTGGTCTTGAACTCCTGGGCTCAAGCAGTTCTCCCACCTCGGCCTCCCAAAGTGTTGAGATTATAGGCATGAGTCACCGTGCTTGACCTTTATCTTTAATTTCTGAAACTTTAAGTACACTTTTAATAATTCTTGGTATATGGCTATTTGGTGCCAAGGGTTGTTGAGATCTTACGAATTTACCACAAGGGTAAACTAGGTTCTGTTACTCAAGAAGCAAAAGATGATACGTCCTTAACTGACAATAACATTATATCTGCAAAATAGGCTTCATACCAACTGTGGTAGTTTTAGTCTCCTAGGCCTGCTGTAACAAAGCACCACAAACTAGGTAGCTTAGAGTAACAGAAATTGTTTCATAGTTCTTTTTTTTTTTTTTGAGATGGGGTATCACTTGGCTCACTGCAACCTCCGCCTCCTGGGTTCAAGCGATTCTCCTGCCTCAGCCTCCGGAGTAGCTGGGACTACAGGTGCGTGCCACCACACCTGGGGTTTCACCATGTTGGTCAGGCTTGGTCTCAAACTCCTGACCTCATGATCTGCCCACCTCAGCCTCCCAAAGTGCTGGGATTACAGGCATGAGCCACCGCACCAGCCTCCCCCAGCTTTTGTAAGAACACCAGTCATATTGGATTGGGGTCCACCCTGCTCTGTTATGACCTCATCTTAGCTGCTGAGATCTGCAATGACCTTATTACCAAATAAGGTCACAGTATGAGGTAGTAGGGGCTATGAATTTTAACATCTGAGTATTGGGAGGACACAATTCAACCTAGAACACCTACTTAGACTTTGATTGTATTATATGAAGAGCATTCAATGTACAAATGCTTTGAGGCTGAAAATCTTGTATGTAGTCCCAGCTACACTCTGAGGTAGTAGGATTGCTTGAGGCCAGAAGTTCAAGGCTGCAGTACACTGTTTATGCCTATGAATAGCCACTGCACTCCAGCTTGGGCAACATCAGGATCATAGAGACAGAAAGTAGAATGATGGTTGCCACGGGGTGCAGGAAGGGAAGGGAAAGGGAATTACTGTGTAATGTATACAAGGCTTCAGTTTGGGAAGAAGAAATGAATCCTGGAGATGGATTATCATGATGGTTGCACAGCAGTATGAATGTACTTAATACTACTGAATTGTATTCTTGAAAAGGGTTAATATGGTAAATATATGTGTATTTTAGAGCAATAAAAAATTGAAAAATATAAAACCACCTTTGTATGTATATGTATATATGTGTGTGTATGTATATATATGTTATATGAAAACTATTCAGTGTACCTTTGCCTCCTGGGCTCAAGCTATCCTCCCCCACAGCCTCCTGGGTAATCATGACTATAGGTACCTGCCACCACACACGCTAATTTTTAGTTTTTTGTGCAGACAAAATTCTCAGTATATTGCCAGGCTAGTCTCAAACTCTTCCGAAGCAGTTCTCCCCACCTCACCCTCACAGAGTGCTGGGATTATAGGTGTGAGCCACTGTGCCGAGACAGCCACCCTCAGATGGGCTAGTTATATCCTGCAGTTCATGACACAGACACATACATACCTGTGTTAAGAGTATATAAAGTTGCATAGTTACGTCAGATATGAAATTTGGCATTTTGAAGAGCATACAAACATGATTTGCTAGGGTTATTGCCTAATATTAAGATACAGATTGTTTGGGCCTGAGATTGTGAAAGTATTTTGGGTTTTTCTAAAAAAGTAAATAATTTAAAAAAATATAGATTGTTTGGGGGACAAAGTTTATATATGTTCAAGGTGTGTCCCCCACACCCCAAAACGCAGGCTGGAGTGCAGTGACGCAATCTTGGCTCACTGCAACCTCTGCCTCCTGGGTTCAAGCAATTCTCCTGTCTCAGCCTCCCCAGTAGCTGGGATTACAGACATGTGCTACCACTCCCGGCTAATTTTTGTATTTGTAGTAGAGATGGGGTTTCACTTTGTTGGCCAAGCTTGTCTCGAACTCCTGACTTCAGGTGATCCACCTGCCCTGGCCTCTCAAAGTGCTGGGATTACAGGCTCCACTGTACCCGGACAAGGTGTGCATTCTTTTACTTGTGTTTTTTGGGTTTTTTTTTGGAGACACAGTCTCACGCTGTTGCCCCTCTGGAGGGCTATGGCGCTATCACGGCTCATGGCAACCTCTACCTCTTAGGTTTCAAGTCAACTTCTATAATGAAGTAGCCCTGCTGCTCATAGTGTTCTAAAGGTATACTTGTGGATCTTTATTTTCCTCTTCTATGCTGCTTTTACAACAGGTACAAATTCTTCCTCCTGATTTGATTCTGAATTAATATATATTTGGCTTTCCCAGGCTTTGAATAAGAACTCTATCTTCAACCTGCTGGGTCTGGTGGCTCAATGCCTGTAATCCCAGCACTTTGGGAGGCTGAGGCAGGCGGATCACCTGAGGTCAGGAGTTTGAGACTAGTCTGACCAACATGGAGAAACCCCATGTCTACTGAAGATACAAAATTAGCCAGGTGTGGTGGTGCAGGCCTGTAATACCAGCTACTCTGGAGACTGAGGCAGGAGAATCACTTGAACCCGAGAGGCGGATGTTGTGGTGAGCTGTGATTGTGCCATCCTGGGCAACGAGCAAAACTCCATCTCAAAAAAAAAAAGAACCCTATCTTTGACCAGGAGAGGTTATTTAGGTTCAATTTAGAGTTGAGGTATTTTTTTAATGTTTGTAAACTAAAATAATTTAAGCCTTTGACCTGCATTTGTGATGTATTTATTATTGTAGAGCATACATAACAAAACTCTTTTAACCATTTTATAGTATAAAATTTATTGACATTAAGTATGTTCCACATTGTTGTATTGTAACTATTACCATTATCCCTAGAATTTTTTCATCATCTTAAATAAACTCAGTACTTATTAATCTCCCTCCTACAGCCCCTGGTAACCTCTCCACTATCTCTGTGAATTTGACTATTGTCAGTATCTCATATAAGTGGAATTATTCAATATTTACCCTTTTGTGTCTAACTTCTTTTTGCAAATTTAACAGTTTTTACAATGAACTTGATTTGGTGGTTTTGTGTGTGTGTGTGTTTTTGTTTTTTTGAGGCGGAGTCTCTCTCTTTGTCACCCAGGCTGGAGTGCAGTGGTGCTATCTTCACTCACTGCAACCTCTGCCTCTCAGGTTCAAGTGATTCTGCCTCAGCCTCCTGAGTAGCTGGGATTACAGGCATCCACCACCACACCTGGCTAATTTTTTTTTTTTTGCATTTTTAATAGAGACAGGGTTTCACCATATTGGCCAGGCTGGTCTCAAACTCTGGACCTCAGGTGATCTGCCTGCCTCAGCCTCCCAAACTTCTGGGATTACAGGCATGAGCCACTGCACCCGGCCTTGATTTAGTTTTTACATGTTTGCAGTTGGTGATAATGGAATAGTATATATTTTACTTACAGTTATATTTTATAAAGTATCGTCTATTGTTGGTAGTTGAAGGTGATTCAGAGTAAGATACATATGGTTTTGAGTATTAGGTATTTAAACATCAAATTTGGAGTACAGTGCTACTTTATTTTTGTTTCTTTTTTTTTTTGAGACAGAGTTTCGCTCTTGTTACCCAGGCTGGAGTGCAATGGCGCAATCTCGGCTCACAGCAACCTCCGCCTCCTGGGTTCAGGCAATTCTCCTGCCTCAGCCTCCTCAGTAGCTGGGATTACAGGCACGCGCCACCATGCCCAGCTAATTTTTTGTAGTTTTAGTAGAGACGGGGTTTCACCATGTTGACCAGGATGGTCTCGATCTCTTGACCTCGTGATCTACCCGCCTCGACCTCCCAAAGTGCTGGGATTATAGGCGTGAGCCACCGCGCCCGGCCTCTTTTTTCTTTTGATAAGAGCTGCAAGCAAAGATATAGTGCTACCTTGTTTTTTATTTTTGGAGACAGTCTTACTCTGCTGCCCCAGGCTTAGTGCAGTGGTGCAGTCGTGGCTCAAGCTGTCCTTCAGCTTCAGCCTCCAAGTAGCAAGGACCACAAGAGGGCGCCACCACATCCAGCTAATTTTTTATTTTTTGTAGAGTGGGGTCTTGCTGCGTTGCCCAGGCTGGTCTCCCAACTCCTAGGCTCAAGGGATCCTCCTGCTTCAGCCTCCCAAAGTGCTGGGATTACAGATGTGAGCCACTGCATCTGGCTTAGTGCTACTTTTAAACACAAATGTGGCCAGACACAGCAGCTTATGCCTGTAATCCCAGTACTTTGGGAGACTGAGGCGGGTGAATCACTTGAGCTCAGGAGTTTCAAAGCAGCCTGGCCAACATGGTGAAACCCTCTTTCTTCTACTAGAAATACAAAAATTAGTTGGGTGTGATGGTGCACGCCTGTAATCCTAGCTACTCAGGAGGCTAAGGCAGGAGAATCGCTTGTACCCAGGGTGCGGACGTTGTAGTGAGTTGACAGAACTCCACTGTACTCCAGCCTGGATGACACAGCAAGACTCTGTCTCAAAAAAAAAAAAAAATGTTTTATATGTAAATAAGCTTTTTTTCTATCATGCTTGTATAAATCCAGCTTTTTTTCGGTATCATATTTGTATTTTTTTTTCTGGGTGTTACTGCCTTGCTAATGACAGTACTGAATTTGGTGTTACAGTTGGTCACTTTCTTTTAGATAATACATAATCCAAAATATTCTTTTCTTTCTTTCTTTTCTTTTCTTTTCTTCTTTCTTTTTTTATTTTTATTTTTTTGAGCTGGATTCTTGCTCTGTTGCCCAGGCTGGAGTACAGTGATGGAATCTTGGCTAACTGCAGCCTCCACCTCCTGGGTTCAGGCGATTCTCCTGCCTTGGCCTCCTGAGTAGCTGGAACCATAAGTGCCTGCCACATGCCTGGCTAATTTTTGTATTTTTAGTAGAGATGGGGTTTCACCATGTTGGTCACTTTTTCTTTTTTTTTTTTTTTTTTTTTGAACTGGAGTCCCTCTTTGTCCAGGCTGGAGTGCAGTGGCTCAATCTTGGCTCACTGCAACCTCCGCCTCCCAAGTTAAAGTGATTCTTCTGCCTCAGCCTCCTGAGGAGCTGGGACTACAGGTGTGTACCACCACTCCCAGCTAATTTTTTTTTTTTTTTTTTTTTTTTTTTTTAAGACGGAGTTTCACTCATGTTACCCAGGCTGGAGTGCAATGGCTCGATCTCGGCTCACCGCAACCTCCGCCTCCTGGGTTCAGGCAATTCTCCTGCCTCAGCCTCCTGAGTAGCTGGGATTACAGGCACGTGCCACCATGCCCAGCTGATTTTTTGTATTTTTTTAGTAGAGACGGGGTTTCACCATGTTGACCAGGATGGTCTCGATCTCTTGACCTCGTGATCCACCCGCCTCGGCCTCCCAAAGTGCTGGGATTATAGGCTTGAGCCACCACGCCCGGCCCCAGCTAATTTTTGTATTTTTAGTAGTGACAGGGTTTTACCATGTTGGCCAGGCTGGTCTCGATCTCCTGACCTTGTGATCCATCCACCTTGGCCTTTCAAGGTGCTGGGATTACAGGCCTGAGCCACCGTGCCCAGCCTACTCTTTTATGTTTTAGATACTGTTTTTGAATCAGCTCATGCAGAAGTACCTGTACTAATGTTCCTGTTTTTATTTTGTATTTCTAGGTGTCTCTACGTTGTCTCCTAGACTGTGTAGTTCTACTTCTTTTACCCAGTTACTTTCTCTGTTTTTAAAATGTGGATATCACTTCTCTATACATTATCTCCATGATTTGGAATGAAAAAGTCTGCTTTTTTTTTGTTCTGCCTCTCAGACTGAACACAGAGGAGCTCCTAGGATTCCAGTTATCCTGCCAACTTCTCCACGAAGAAAGAAGAAACTCACCTAGGTGTTCTATTTGCTTAATTACAAAGACATCATTTTGCAAGCTGAAGGCTGAGTTTCATTTGAAACAGGTCTCCTTAGGTGGTGGTATTTGTGAATACTTTTCGTTACGAACAAGAAGACTAAATAAATAGCAAGTATGGATGACTTCAGGGTTTAAAAACAAAAATGTCTTCCAATTTCAGCCACTATCCTGATAAGCACAGTTGAGACTGCAGCAGTAAATTCCAAATACGCATTTCTAATTTGACATGAAAGATAGTAAAAAATTACATATATTTATATATTTAAATCCTGGCTCATCCTGTGACATAGATTTACTGAGTAAGAACAAAGACGAAATTTTATACAAAAACCTGGGCCAAGCATGGTGGCTCATGCCATAATCCCAACACTTTGGGAGGCCGAGGTGGGCGGATCACCTGAGGTTGGGAGTTCGAGACCAGCCTGACCAACATGGAGAAACCTCATCTTTACTAAAAATACAAAATTAGCTAGGCATGGTGGTGCATGTCTGTAATCCCAGCTACTCTGGAGGTTGAGGCAGGAGAATTGCTTGAACCTGGGAGGTGGAGGTTGCAGTGAGCCGAGATTGTGCCACTGCATTCCAGCCTGGGCAACAGAGTGAGACTATCTCAAACAAATGAAGAAAAAAAAACAACTTTGGACATAGAGGAGTCGCAGGTGGGATGGGAGGATGAGAGAATTTTTCATATAACTCCTTTTCCCTAAGAAAAGCAAAAATGCCTCATGCAGTGCCATCTGACTTTATGGTGTTTCGTATTATATATTCATTGTTTTCCTTCAACCCAAGGTGGATACTTGGATGTTTGATTGCTTTTTTTTTTTTTTTTTTTTTTTTTTTTTTTTTTTTT